>NW_009260796.1:939012-941598 GCF_000687185.1 Egretta garzetta
GAGGTGCAGGTTGCCTTCACCGCCCCGGCTGTGCTGCAGGGAAGAGCCTTTCCCTCTCCATCTCCTGCCCGTGGCCCTTGCTGCAGGGACTTGCGGCTCTGTCTGGAGCGTGGCCGTCGCGCATCGTTAGCCTTCCCTCTCTCCTACCCCTTCTGCCATCCTGGAGGCGCTTTCAGCCGCGAAAGCAGGTACATTAGGAAAAACTTCTTCACCAAAAGGGTTGTCAGGCTCTGGAATGGGCTGCCCAGGGAGGTGGTCGAGTCCTCATCCCTGGAGGTATTTAAAAGAAGGATGGATGAGGTGCTTAGGGCCAGGGTTTAGTGGTGGGATGGCAGGGTTAGGTTAACGGTTGGACTCGATGATCTCAAAGGGCTTTTCCAACCAAAGTGATTCTATGATTCTGTGACATCCCACCCGCCTGTCTCCCACCCCCGAGCTGCAGTCACGTTTCCGTCTGTGCTTTTCTGATTGTTTTTCTCGGCCCGTTCGGAGAAGGGATGGACTCCCCTGGGATCTGGAGCAGGTCCAGGCTGGCAAGCACACATTTCTGCCTTCAGCAGGCAGGCCTGGCTGGGGAGGGGGGAGCTGCCAGGAAGAGCCTGCGCATTTTCCCGGCGTCCCCCTCCTCTGTGGGTGTTCAGGGCCCTGCTCCTCCTCCTCCTCCTCCTCCTCCTCCTCCTCCTCGGCGTGATTCCTGCCGAGGGGAAAGCTTTGGTTGTGGGGGGAGGAACCATGTGCCCACCAGAGCCCCTCTCCAGTGCTCCCCTGGGTGTCCCGGCTGCGCGCCGGGCACTGCTGGGGAACGCGGGGCGGGCGGGCACGTGCTGCCCAGGGCCTGGCAGGGTGCAATAAGCCATCAGCAAGCTGTTCTAAGCAGCATTTTTTTCTTTTCTGCACGGTGGAAAAGAGCCTTTTTGACATTACATTTGTGATTATTGTTATTAAGCTGGAGAAACATTTTAACGTGAATGCTCAGGGCTTATTAGATAGAGCTCTTCACCTTAAGATCTCAAAGCACTTGACAAAGCCAGCTTGTTATTAATCCCTACTACTTATATTGAGCTATTTACCTACTGACACTGGGGGTTTGGTGATTATTATTATCCACGGTTTTTGCAAACGGGAGAACCAAGATGCAGAGCTGGATGGGGAGTTGCAGCTGGAAGCTCCGAAGCTGGAAGCTGAAGCTGCTCTCCATCCTCCCTGCCTGCAGCTGGCTGCTCTCTTCCCACTGCCCGTCCTCGCTGCTCCGGTCCTGGAGGCTTGGGATGAAGGCTAGGATGGATTGAGAAGCTCACCCAAGAGCTCTACCTGCAGCACTTGGTGCAAACTGCAGCGTGGCCAGAACTGGTGGCTGGGGGGGGTTGGTCCAGGCTGGGGAGGGCAGCGTACAGCTTGAAGCCTTGGTTGCTGCATGTTTTTAGGATGCAGGGGGATGCAGAGCAAGCCTGTGTGTTGGGGTGGGGTGGGAGGGGGTTGCTGAGGCACAGAGCAAGCCCTTTGCACAGGCTGGGCTCTTGTTTGGGCAGAATACGCTTGCCAGCTCCGGCCCGGGAGCGCTCTGGGATGGGCCAGCACACGTCTGTGTTTCGCCCGCTTTCTTGGGCCAGGCTCCAGCAGGGCTTTTTTACTTCAAGGGCAGTCTTCTCTTGAGCTGCCTGCAGCCCCACACCAGCCCCCACCTCTCAGCTGCATGCGAGGAGCCTCAGCGGCTCCCAGCCGATCTCGCCGCGGCGCTGGCCCCCTCCCCGTTGGCCGCGGCGGGGCCATCCTATTCTCAGCTGTCCTTCCAGCCGTTTTGGGCATCTGCAGGCACTGTTGGACGCGAGGAGGAGGAGCTGGTGCCATCTGCCCTGGCAGCTCCTCCTGGAGCAGCAGCCACCTGCGCCAGCACCGCCTGCTCGGGGGGATGCTGAGCTGAACCTTGGCAGGCGCTTGCCTGGTAACGAAGCATCCCTGGTGCTAATTAGGGGCTGCCTGAGGAAGTGTCGCGGATGGGGTGTGAGGCTTGGATCCGAACCCGTGTCGTTACACCTGGTGCAACGGGGCGGTCCTTCTGCTTTCTGCAGGAGCGGAGCAGTTCTGATGAATGCCGGCAGCTCCGGGCCCGGACTGCAGCAAGAAGCGCCCCCAGCCCTGACTCTCCCTCTTCCCACCAGTTTCGGCTGCCAGCGTGGATAGGCTCCCCAGGGCTTGTCATCTCTCTCCGTTCCCCTTTTCTGTGGTTCCGAGATGGATGCAGGCATCCCACCCTGGCCTCCCGTGCCTCGGTCCGGAGGGTCACTGGCAGGAAGGTGTTTCCATGGGTGGCTCCTGTCGCTTGGTTGCCCCCTGCCTCTGGGGAGGAGCCATGTCCCCTCACCCCAGCATTTTCAGTGACCACCCGGCGCTGTGAGCCCCCGGGCCGGGCGAGGTCTGCCCTTGCATGCGGTCAATGGGCACCGCAGCGGCACCCGAGTTAGAATCATAGAATCGTTTAGGTTGGAAAAGCCCTTTAAGATCATCAAGTCCAACCATTCCCCTAACCCTGCCATCCCATCACTAAACCCTGGCCCTAAGCACCTCATCCATCATTCTTTTACATAC
>NW_009260796.1:941794-946329 GCF_000687185.1 Egretta garzetta
GCAGCCTGGGGCTCCAGACCCCTCCCCAGCTTTGTGGCTCTCCTCTGGACATGTTCCAGCAAGGCAACGTCTTTCTTGGAGTGCGGGGCCCAACACTGAATACAGCATTCAAGGTGCAGCCTCCCCAGGACAGGGGCACGGTCCCTGCCCTGCTCCTGCTGGCCACCCCCCATCTGCTGGTCCCTGGGGTGCAGGAGGCGGCGGGGGGGCACGCTCCCCTTGCCTGTTGGAGAACGCAGCTGCGTGGCCCGTTCTGCAGGCACCCTGCCCTTCCTCTGCTTCGTTCTGAGTGCTTGGGTGCCCCCCTCACCTTCCCCAATTAGCCAGAGGACAGGAAGCCCTCGTTAGCGCCTCCCTTTTTGCTCTTCGCCCTGAGCCAGGCGGTCGCTGCAGGATGCAAGGCAGAGCCTCAGAGCAGAGCGTATGTGAGCTCTGAGCCCAGGCAGGTCTTTCCCTTAGCCTTGATCTCTTCTAAAAGCTTTTCTTGGCTTTTGCAGGCTCAGCCTGGAGCTGCGGGGGGAGCAGAGGCCGCTCCGTCCCCGCGTTGACTCCATTGTGGCGGGAAGTGCGGTGCCATGAATTATTGGGAGCGACACCTTTTGCTTTCCCCCTCCTCTCCAGCAAGTGCACTCTTTTTATTATCATTGTTGTTGTTGTTATTGTTATTTATTATCCTGTTTTTGCTCCGGTGCTGCTAAGAGACACGGAGAGGCTTGGCTGGTATTCAGCATGGTTACAATAAGCCCAAGCCCTCGCTTTTGTTCCATGCAGCTTGTTCAAGTGCTGTATGGATACCTCACTTGAGCTGTTCCTCTCCCTCATCTCCGGCAGCTCGGGAGGTTTGGGAAAGGTCAGCTCTGAGCTGTAGCTTTTTTTCCGCTTCTGACAAGCGCTGCTCTCTTTGTTTGCCAAAAGCCTCGCCGGGCCTCGTCTCCGCAGCGCTGGGATGATTTAACCAGAGCTGCACTTGCCTTTAGATCCAGCCTTGCTCTCTGATCTCCCTGCCCGGCCTTGCCGGGTGCTTTGTAGACAGTTCGGAAGCACAGGCTCGAACAAGTGCCGGGAGGTCCCACCTTCCCCCCTGCCACTCAGGGCATGGGCACCACAGGCTGCAGCCTCCAGCACCCCGAGCAGGGACTCTGGATCAGCACCGCTGTCCGGTGTCCGCCCTGCAGAGGCATCCGTCCTAGCTGGCTCAGAAGGCTCCAGCTGCAGTGTTGCTGTGGATGAGGCAGGTTTTGGGGCTTGGTCCCAGCCAAGCCTTGCCCTGGCATGTCTGTAGGGGATGTAGAAGGCATGCTGGCAGGAAAGCATACGGTCGTTACGCTGGTAATGGTGTAGAGAGGTCTGTGATGGTGTAGAGAGGTCTGTGATGGTGTAGAGAGGTCCGTGATGGTGTAGAGAGGTCCATGATGGTGTAGAGATGTCCTTGAGGGGCGGCAGGGAGGCCATCTGGGCGCCCCTGGTCCCCACTCCTCGTCTCGGTGCATGGGCAGGTAGGTGATTTCCTTGGCCATGCTGGTGACCACCATCTCTGCGCTCCCGTCTGCCCCATCTCTCCAGCTTGGGAGCGTGAAGGCAAGGCTGGTCCCTCTGGTGTATCCAGCCCTGGGTGCCTGGGCGAGCAGCGGTGCTGGGAGCAGAGAGCTGCAGCCCCCTGGCTTGCGGGGGGCTTCCCATAGCGCGGTCTTCACCAGCACTGTCAGGAATCAAATTGAAGAGGCCTTGGCAATTCTGTCTGCTTTGTCCACTGCCTGGAGTTTGTTCGGGCTGTCGTGTACAGGTGTTGGGACAGGAGCACTTTGTGCCTCCCCTGTCGCTGCCTTCTGCCCAGCAAAGCAGCTCTGGCTCTGCATGGGGGACGGGCTGTGGAGGCTTGGCCGGTGCCGAGTGCCCTGGCACTGGGCTGATAGCCTCTTCTTTCTGCTTCCCAGCTTCCATTCCTTCCACATCAGCGATGCTTCTTGCATCCTCCCAGGTAAAATTAGAGAGAAAAAGGGATAGAGATGTTGGGGAAGAAGGAAGCTGCCTCTGAATTTCATCCTTTGCAGAGCTTGTGGGGTTGAGTCAGCTTAGCAGGCGGAACAAACCCGTTCCATCTCCTGGGTCTGGCAGGGGAATTAAGGCATTTTGTGTTATTCTTGTTGGCGTTCCGAGCTTGCCTCATCCAACGGCATCACAGCGTTGGATGGGTGAGTTTTCAGAATCACCTGCCGTGAACGAATGGGCTACTTCGCCAGTAGCACCGGCGATGATTGGAAGCGAAAGAAACTTAAACAACCAATTTGCTTGTCACAATTTGCTTCTGGTTTGAAACATTTTTCTTTCTCCCTTTGTCTGCTGCTCAACCCGATGACAGAAAAACCCCGGTGAGGCTGGGCCCTGGTCTGCAGGGAGGGCTGGAGCAGAGGGTTTGGGGCTTGCCCCCTGCCATGCCCCCCCCTCCCCTCACGTTGGGATGAGCTCCGAGGGGCAGCGGTGGGAAAGCCTCTCTCCTGGGGATGGAGCTTGTTGGCGGGGAGCGGGACGGTGTCAGTCCAGCACCGGTGCTGCAAACGCTCCCTTTTACAACATGTGGTTGATGAGGAACGGGAGGTAAATAAATCCCCTTTATGTCACCTCTTTTGCTCACACATTGGCCTATTCTGTCCCTAATGCATTTATAAAACACGGTTCGGGGGGCAAGGATAGGCTGAAATTCCAATCCTGATAAAGGGGCTTGACCCAATTAGCTTTCCAATACATTGTGGCTCCTTTGTCATTTACCATTGCTTTTATCGCTTTAGATTAAGAGATTCTTAAATATACGTGGGCAAACCAGTTGCAGGGAGGATCGCTTAAAAGGCGACAAGTCCCAGTTTGGCTCCAAATCTCAATGAACCGTTGTAAAAGTTTCTTCGAAGAAGAGCCAAAGCCATCAGCGGTGTGTTACCTTCTTCACAAGTCCTGTCCAGCGCTGAAAGCTTTTTCCTGCCAGGTTCTCAGGCTGGCAGCCACGGAGCGCTGCGAGGCCTGGGAGGAGAAACGGCCGGCTGGGGACCGACGGCAAAAGTGGCGTTGGTGCATGAGCCGGGTGGGGAGGAAACGCACCTGAAAATAGCAACAAGTGTCTCAGGACAGGGTTTTTTGAAGTGCTTGGGACTGCCCTTTCCCTTCGTCCTTTTTTTCCCTTCGTCCTTTTTTTCCCTTCGTCCTTTTTTTCCCTTCGTCCTTTTTTTCCCTTCGTCCTTTTTTTCCCCTTCTCCCTCTCCTTTCCCCTTCTCCCTCTCCTTTCCCCTTCGTCCTTTTTTTCCCCTCTCCCTCTCCTTTCGCCTTCTTCCCTCTCCTTTCGCCTTCTTCCCTCTCCTTTCGCCTTCTTCCCTCTCCTTTCCCCTTCTTCCCTCTCCTTTCCCCTTCTCCCCTCTCCTTTCCCTTTCTCCCCTCTCCTTTCCCTTTCTCCCCTCTCCTTTCCCCTTCTCCCTCTCCTTTCCCCTCCTTCCTCGCTTTCCCCAGGTCTGGCTGCTATGACAGCTCCATCGCTGCCTCCCCCACGACTGGCAGCTGATTTTGCACAACCCGGTTACACCTCTGCTCCCCCGACCTGCGCCTCAGGCCGGGGGGACAGGATGGATCCCTGCTTGTCCTGCATTTCACGTTCCTGGCTTGCACGCCTCCCCTGCACCCTCTCATCTCAGAGCTCAACAGGCTCAGCTGCATTTTGAAAAAAAAAACCAAAAAAAAAAAAACCAAGGAGAGGGAGAAGGAGCAGCAATGGACTGAGCAGGAGAGACTATCCAGAGCGCTTCATAAAAATGATGAATTGCTTTTAGATATTGGGCAGGAGAGAAAGAGAGCTCCTTTTTATTTGATGATATTAGGCTCTTAGTGGTGCATTGTTGCTGTGCATACGAGCTCAAAATCTCAAGGCAGGCAAAGGCAAACGCCCAGGAATTGAAGTGTAAATCAGCCGCTGTCGAGCGTTTTATTTTGCCTTTTATGATTTGTCTTTCTCTCATTATGTAGGTCAGTCTCCATTTCTAACGCACACCGTGCGGCGGGGTGTGCCCGCCATGCCGGGAGGTGCCTGCGAGGTGCCCACGGTGCCAGGAGGTACCTGCGGTGGCAGGAGGTGCCTGCCGTGCTGGGAGGTACCTGCGAGGTGCCCACGGTGCCGGGAGGTACCTGTGAGGTGCCCACCATGCCAGGAGATGCCTGCGGTGGCAGGAGGTGCCTGCTGTGCTGGGAGGTACCTGCGAGGTGCCCACCATGCCGGGAGGTGCCTGCAGTGGCAGGAGGTGCCTGCTGTGCCGGGAGGTACCTGCGAGGTGCCCACAGTGCTGGGAGGTACCTGTGAGGTGCCCACCATGCCGGGAGGTGCCTGCGGTGGCAGGAGGTGTCTGCTGTGCCGGGAGGTACCTGTGAGGTGCCCACGGTGCTGGGAGGTACCTGCGAGGTGCCCACCATGCCGAGAGATGCCTGCGGTGGCAGGAGGTGCCCGCCGTGCCGGGAGGTACCTGCGAGGTGCCCACGGGGCCGGGAGGCACCTGGGGGGGGCC
>NW_009260796.1:946868-959750 GCF_000687185.1 Egretta garzetta
CTTTTGCGGGCATAGGGTTGCGAGCGTGGGGCTGTGCCCGTGGAAGCGTCCACCCATTATGGGTGTAGGGCTGTGCCCATGGCAGCATCCACCCATTATGGGTGTAGGGCTGTGCCCCTGGCAGCATCCAACAGTTATGGGTGTAGGGCTGTGCCCGTGGCAGCGTCCAATCGTTGCGGGCGTAGGGCTGTGCCCGTGACAACATTTGACCATTGCAGGCGTTGGGCTGTGCCCATGGCAGCATTTGACCATTGCGGGTGTTGGGCTGTGCCCATGGCAGCGTCCAACTGTTGCGGGCATAGGGTTGTGAGCATAGGGCTGTGCCCGTGGAAGCATCCACCCGTTATGGGTGTAGGGCTGTGCCCATGGCAGCATCCACCCATTATGGGTGTAGGGCTGTGCCCATGGCAGCGTCCACCCGTTATGGGTGTAGGGCTGTGCCCGTGGCAGCGTCCACCCGTTACGGGGGTAGGGCTGGGCCCGTGGCAGTGTCCACCCGTTATGGGTGTAGGGCTGTGCCCGTGGCAGCGTCCACCCGTTACGGGGGTAGGGCTGGGCCCGTGGCAGTGTCCACCCGTTATGGGTGTAGGGCTGTGCCCGTGGCAGCGTCCACCCGTTACGGGGGTAGGGCTGGGCCCGTGGCAGTGTCCACCCGTTATGGGTGTAGGGCTGTGCCCGTGGCAGCGTCCACCCGTTACGGGGGTAGGGCTGGGCCCGTGGCAGTGTCCACCCGTTATGGGTGTAGGGCTGTGCCCGTGGCAGCGTCCACCCGTTACGGGGGTAGGGCTGGGCCCGTGGCAGTGTCCACCCGTTATGGGTGTAGGGCTGTGCCCGTGGCAGCGTCCACCCGTTACGGGGGTAGGGCTGGGCCCGTGGCAGTGTCCACCCGTTATGGGTGTAGGGCTGTGCCCGTGGCAGCGTCCACCCGTTACGGGGGTAGGGCTGGGCCCGTGGCAGTGTCCACCCGTTATGGGTGTAGGGCTGTGCCCGTGGCAGCGTCCACCCGTTACGGGGGTAGGGCTGGGCCCGTGGCAGTGTCCACCCGTTATGGGTGTAGGGCTGTGCCCGTGGCAGCGTCCACCCGTTACGGGGGTAGGGCTGGGCCCGTGGCAGTGTCCACCCGTTATGGGTGTAGGGCTGTGCCCGTGGCAGCGTCCACCCGTTACGGGGGTAGGGCTGGGCCCGTGGCAGTGTCCACCCGTTATGGGTGTAGGGCTGTGCCCGTGGCAGCGTCCACCCGTTACGGGTGTAGGGCTGTGCCCGTGGCAGCATTTGACCATTGTGGGCGTCAGGCTGTGCCCGTGGCAGCATCCACCCATTGCGAGCATAGGGCTGTGCCCATGGCAGTGTCCAACTGTTGCAGGCATAGGGTTGCGGGCGTAGGGCTGTGCCCGTGGCAGCATTTGACCATTGTGGGCGTCAGGCTGTGCCCGTGGCAGCGTCCACCCATTGCGAGCATAGGGCTGTGCCCATGGCAGTGTCCAACTGTTGCAGGCATAGGGTTGCGGGCGTAGGGCTGTGCCCGTGGCAGCATCCGCTGGGCAGAAGGCTCCAGCATCTCTCACTGTCTCACCTGCAGACCCCTGGGTCTGGGGACGCCTCTCCTCTCCCTTCCTCCCCGCAAGTGAAGAATTACGTTTCCTACCCCATTAGCAATTCAGATGCTGAACTGGGCTGTGCTGGCTGCTCTGATTAGTGGATGCGATAAAGAGATTTGTGCATCTCCTTTTTCGAGAGGCACCAGCCACGTGGTTCGGCTGCTTTGCATGAACGCAGTGAATAAAGTGGTGTGCGCGTGGGGGACGATCTGTCCCACTCTGGGATGGGTGAGGATCTTTTCTTCTCCATTTCTTGACTTCCCTCTCCCTTGCTGGGTTGCAGAAACCACGTTGCGTTGTGGAGGACTTGCAGAGGCTTGGGCAGAGGGGCCCTGAGTGCTTTCCTGGGGATGCTCCCCCATGTCTGTAGTGGAGCTGGAGGCACCTCCCTGCTCATGACCTCCCTGCCATGGTGCAGAGCTGGCCACAGACCTTTCTTTCTCCAGTTCACGCTGGTGATAAGCAGAACGGGAAGCCTGGGATGAGACAGGGCACAGAGGAGGCAAGAGGGCTGACCATGGGTCTGGTAGCTCCTTTTGGACCATGCCGTACCCCAGCTTCTTCCCTCCCTGTCCTTGTGTGGAATGAAGGTGCCTGGCACATTCCTGCCCTCCCCGGCCGCTCTCGAAGGGCAGCAGGGCTCAGGAGAGGCTGCGGGAGATCCAGCGTGGTCGGACAGCGCTGCCGACCTGGACAAGCTCCCTTCAGAGGAAGCTTTCGCTGGGTCGCAGGCTTTACCGACCCCGCTCTCCGGGCTGCCCTTCCCCGGGGCCTCCGTGCTGCCTGCTCCGCACGGCGCCGTCGTGATGGTTGGTGGTTACCTGTGCCATTGCTTGATGCTCCGGTTGCAGGCAGGAGATGGGGGCTCGGGGCACAGCAGCCCTGGCCTGGCTGCCTTGTGCCATTCCTTGGCTGCGCTGGGCAGAACCGTGTTCTCAAGCATGTGGCTTTGGGGTGGGTGGCTCTGGCAAGGTTGGCTCGGTCCCCCAACACCTCAGGTGCACCCTAGGCATCCCTGGAGAAGGACCAGGTGCTGGTGGATGAAAAGCTGGACATGAGCCGGCAATGTGCACTGGCAGCCCAGAAGGCCAACCGTACTCTGGGCTGCATCAGGAGAAGCATGGCCAGTGTCGAGGGAGGGGATTCTGCCCCTCTGCTCCACTCTGGGGAGACCTCCCCTGGAGCCCTGCGTCCAGCTCTGGAGCCCTCAGCACCAGGAGGACATGGAGCTGTTGGAGCAGGGCCAGGGGAGGGCTACTAAAATGATCCGAGGGCTGGAGCCCCTCTGCTATGGGGCCAGGCTGGGAGAGTTGGGGGTGTTCAGCCTGGAGAAGAGAAGGCTGCGGGCAGAGCTGAGTGCAGCCGGTCAGGGCTTCAAGGGGGCCCAGAGGAAAGGGGGGGACAAGCTTTTTAGTAGGGCCAGCTGTAACAGGACAAGGGGTGATGGTTTTAAACTGAAGCAGGGTAGGTTTAGACTAGATCTAAGGAAGAAATTCTTTCCAGTGAGGGTGGTGAAACCCTGGCAGGGGTTGCCCAGAGAGGGGGTGGAGGCCCCATCCCTGGGAACATTCGAGGCCAGGTTGGCCGGGGCTGTGAGCAACCTGATCTGGTTAAAGGTGTCCCTGCTCCTGCAGGGGGGTTGGGCTGGGTGACCTCTGGGGGTCCCTTCCAGCCCAAACCATTCTATGATTCTGTGACCTCACCCCTGGAGAGGTGGCATGCCGAGGTGATGACATCCTTGCCCTAAACTGGGCAAGGACCTTGCTGTGCCCAGAGCATCCTCCTCTTGCTGGCCCTGCCCTTGCAGTCCCAGTCCCCCCAAAGGGCTGCAGCCCCTCCCTGAGCCTGGGTGGTGCGAGCAGCTCTGCCGGGGGCGATGGGAGAGGCGCGGGCGCTGCTCTGCACCCCTCCTGTTTGCAAAGGAGCTGCCGTGGCTCATCGCTCTCTCCGTCTCCGTGCCCGCAGCGTGCCGGGGGATGCTGTGCGGGTTCGGGGCGGTGTGCGAGAGGAGCTCCACCGACCCCTCCCAGGCCTCCTGCGTCTGCAAGAAGACAGCTTGCCCCGTGGTGGTGGCTCCTGTCTGCGGCTCCGATTACTCCACCTACAGCAACGAGTGTGAGCTGGAGAAGGCCCAGTGCAACCAGCAGAGGCGGATCAAAGTCATCAGCAAGGGACCGTGTGGTGAGTGCAAGGGCAGGCTCTCTTGCTTTCGGGGCTTGGCCCAAGCTCGTGTCGTCCCTGCGGTGCTGGTGATGTCCTGGGGGATGGGGACGGGTCTGGTGGGAAGGGACACTGCGAGGGAATCGCCAGCTCTGCCCTGGTGATGGGCAGAGCTGGAGAAGCAAGCAAACCATAGCCAAAGGCTGGTTGAGAGGCGCCTGGCAGGCAGCAGGGAGCAACCTTCTGGCTCCAGCAGCTCTGCCCGCTGCACCCCGCTGCGAACCCAGAGCCGGGCACATCTGCCACAGCTGGAAGTTGGAGGGACCAGGCGTATGCACAGGCTGGATGGGCTGATGAAAGCCCTTCCCCAGCCTGGCATTCACCAGCTGCGAGCAAGGAGCTGTGCAAATGAGCCCCCCAGTCTCCTCATCTCAGAGTAAATTAACTTGACCTTTCTCTCCTGCAGCGCTCGGGCTTGCAATAACGCTGCACCCAGCACTCCTGCTGGGGCTCTCGTCAGAGGGGAGAGAGAGCACAGTGATTTATTTAAAATAATAATCATTTAAAAAAAAGTGACAAATAAAGGCAAAAAAGGCAAAAAAAAAAAAAAGCTGGCAAATAAATTTTGGCCCTTCCCCATCAGTGAGGAAATTGCTCCTTGAGCTCTTCCTCTAATTACGGTTTGCAGGAGGTGCCTTGAGGACCCTCGTTTTGCTCGTTTTGCTGAAGCGAGGGGATCTCTGAGAGCATGTGCAGGGACGGGAGCTGGCAGCAGCGAGGCTGGGAGGTTTGGAAAGGAGAGGCTCTGCCTGAAGTGCCAGCTGGGGGCTGAGCTCCCGTCCTTGCGTGCCGTGGGGTAGGGGCTGATCCTCCGGCCTCACGGTCCTGCCTGCTGCTGCGGATGTCGGGGTGGGTGAGCTCGCTGCCGTGGGACCGGGTACACGGCACTGGCTCCAGCATCTGCTGAAGCCGAGGGAAGGAGATCCATCGCCGTCATGGGTGTTTCTGGGCACTCGGAGGGACCGGGGCTTCCTAGGTAGATGTTGTGGTGTGTTGGGCTTATTTGTCCGAGCGGGAGAGGGCGGCCGGGGAGCGCGGGCTGCTGTGCTCACGCCTGTGCCGTGCCCCCCCAGCTCTCCCGCAGGCTCCAAGGACCCCTGCGCAGAGGTGACCTGCAGTTTCGGCAGCACCTGCGTCCGCGAGTGCGACCTCAACAAGCACGCCTGCGACAAGCAGGAGAACGTTTTCAAGAAGTTCGATGGCGCCTGTGGTGAGTCCCCCGCGCCCCTGGGCTTATCGCTTTCAAAACGTTGCCTCGTCCGTCGGGAATATCGAGGGCAGACCGGTGGGAAATGGCAAGGGCTGGGGAGAAAAACCTGCCCGCACGCCTGCTGTCATCAACTCAAAAAAGCATGAAAAGGTCAAGTCTGGGGGTGACGGCTTCTGAAATTCAGACCCAGCCAGCGCTTCCCCCCTGGCATTTGGCTGTGGGCATCTCTGCTGGGGACCCACTGACCTAGAGAGCGGTGGCAACATCTGTGCCATCTCCTTTCCCTCCTGCTGTTTGCCCTGGCTGGAGTCCCCCGGCTGCCGCTTTTGGCAAGGAGCCGGCGTCCCGAGGCTCACCGGCAAGCAGCTCCCTTTAATTAAAGGAGCCCGGCAGGCACCGATCCCAGAGTCCTGCCACACTCCGAGGATGGCTTCCTCTTTGGCTAATGGTGGCTGTGGATACTGGTATTTAAAAGGAACTGTGTTCATTAGGAAAGCCGTGAGATCGGCCAGGACACGTGCCAGACCAGTGTTTGTCCCTGGGGGAAGGAGCGTGGGAGTGTGTTTGGGCAGGCTGCAAACCTGGGAGAGCTTTAATTACCCTTTTCCCTGCTCAGCCCCAAGTAGGGCGAGACGGGCGCAAGCAGGACGCGCGAAGGAGGTGATGTCACGCTGGGTGCTCCTGGTTTCTGGGGCAGAGAGGAGGCTTTGAGCCTCGCTGTTCCTCTGAGGTCCTCCCAGTTTTAGCTGGGCATCAGCAGAAACTCAGGCAGTCTGGGTTGAGCAGCCAGGCTATAGAAACCTGAAAATACTCGAAGGCGTTTGGACTCTGTTAGGTACGCTGTAAGGCTTGAGGATGCTCTGCGAGGTGGGAGTGAGAAGTGCAGGCAGATTGCATCTGAAATACAATCTCATCCTGCAGTCCCTGAGCTACGCCTGTGCAGCTGCCTCATCCCCAACCCCGCCGCCGCGGTCTCCATCTCCTTATCTGTACCCCACCCCTGCCCCGCTACGGCAGCCTTGTACCCACGGCTCCTTGAGTCCGCACAAGATGTTCTTGTGATTTTTGTCAGGGTTTGTAGGGGCTCCCGAGGAGGTAACGCATCCCCGGCTGTCTGCTGGGGTGACTGCAGGGCAGCAGCAAGCGGGGGCAGCTCTTGCCGGAGGGGAACTGGGAGATGGATTGGGTAGGTCCTGAGGGAGCTCCTGCATCGGCTTTGCTGCCGTGATTACTGCATGGGCTAAAACGGACAAAGCAAAAGATCTCAGCCATGGCCCTGCCCGGGGGTCGGCCTTGGACTTGGTGATCTTAAAGGTCTTTTCCAACCTAGATGATTCTATGATTCTGCAAGGGATGTGGGGGCAGCCGAAAGGGAGGTCCCTCCCCTGCTTGCGAGGGGCTGGGGGAACAGGGTACTGCGTTTTTTCCTCCCCTTGTCAGCCTGGGACTGAAGTCAGTGCGGGGATTTCAGAGCAGTAGGATTAAAGGGTGGAAACATTCGATTGTGTTTCTGCAATTGCGGAAAATGAATCGGCGCTCGCCAGGTACGGAGCTTGACAAGGAAGAGAAAAACCCAGGGCTAGAGCAGGGATTAGCCAACAGTCAGCTCCTGTTTTGCCCATGTCTTTGGTATGCTAATGTGAGCTCAGCTCATCAGGGAGGGTGATCCAGGATAAGCCTAGATTAGAGCAGTGGGGCAAGGCAGTCGGTGGCCCTGGCTGCCTTCAGGGCTCTTCCAGCACTTCGGAAAGTCAGGGAGGGAGGGTTGGAGGAGCAGGATGGGAGTGCCAAGCAGCTTGCGATGCCCAGTGAACGCCCCTTGGACTCGGGAGGTTCGCCTGGGTCAGGGGAGAGCGCCCTGTCCCCTGGACAGAGGGGGGTGAAGGCAGCTCAGGATGGGGAAAAAAGGCAGGGCTCATCCCAAGGGGTCACTTTGGAAAGGGCGCGTGTCCTCAGTGTGTGCAGCCCAGTAAAAAATGAGTCCTTATGCGGGCAGAGCCCTACAGATGTCCAGTCCCGAGGAATCACAGAATCCCAGACTGGCAGGGGTTGGAAGGGACCTCGGGAGATCACCCAGTCCCACCCCCCTGCTCAAGCAGGCTCATCCAGAGCAGGGGGCACAGGACAGCGTCCAGGCGGGGGTTGAATATCTCCAGAGAAGGAGACTCCACAGCCCCCCTGGGCAGGCTGGGCCAGGGCTCGGGCACCGTCAGAGTCAAGAAGTTTTTCCTTATATTCAACTGAAACCTCTTCTGTTTCAGTTTGTGCCCATTGCCCCTTGTCCTGTCGCTGGGCACCACTGGGAAGAGTCTGGCTCCGTCCTCGTGACACCCACTCTTAAGATATTTGTGTTGATGAGGTCTCCTCATGTACTGGGTGCTACTGGGGAAGGCGTGGAGGCTCCCGGGGCCAGCTGGGAGGGAGGGGGGCAGGCCAGGGAGCACCCCTCTGGGCAGGGCGTGAGTGTGCCTAAATTCCTGCTCTGGCTCCGTGCGCAGACCCGTGTAAAGGCGTCCTCAACGACATGAATCGCGTTTGCCGGGTGAACCCCCGCACCCGGAGGGCGGACTTGCTGGCCCGCCCCGAGAACTGTCCCCCGAAGCGGGAGCTTGTGTGCGGCGACGACGGGGTGACGTACGACAACGAGTGCGTGATGGGGCGCTCGGGGGCCATCCGGGGACTGGAGATCCAGAAGGTGCGTTCAGGGCAGTGCCAGCATCAGGGTAAGTACCTCTCTGCGTCCTGGGGAACAGGAGCATTCGCATTCCTGACCTTCCCCGCTCCTCCGTGCCCTGCTCTTGGCAACGAGAGCGCACCCCCTTCCCCTGTCCCCGGGGTGGGTGCGAGCGGTGCCATCCTCTCTCCTCCCAGACAAATGCAAGGACGAGTGCAAGTTCAACGCCGTCTGCCTGAACCGCCGGGGCGCCGCTCGCTGCTCCTGTGACCGCATTGCCTGCGACGGCGCCTACCGGCCCGTCTGTGCCCGCTACAGCCGCACCTACAGCAACGACTGCGAGCGCCAGAAGGCCGAGTGCCACCAGAAGGCTGCCATCCCAGTAAAGCACAGTGGACCCTGTGGTAAGCGCTGGGGCCGCCGGGCTGGTTAAATTGGTGCTGGAAAGCAGCAGGTAAGTCGTGACTGGGTGCCCACCGCCCGAGCAAGCCACAGGCTCCCTCTGATCAGTCCTGCGGCCGACGAAGCCCTGAATATCTGTTCCTCCCCGTTCTTTCTCCTTCCAGCAGCCCCTGTGTGTGCGTGTGCATGCGTTCCT
Organism: Egretta garzetta; assembly: GCF_000687185.1. NCBI lineage: Eukaryota > Metazoa > Chordata > Aves > Pelecaniformes > Ardeidae > Egretta > Egretta garzetta. Next base: position 955,169 of record NW_009260796.1, read on the forward strand.
CCTTGGTCTTGTCTCTGTCCGATGTGCTCGGGAACACGGGGAAGGATCATTTGTCTTTAAACCGTACCGAAGTGCCGGTGGTGTCCAGCTGGTTTCTCTCATTCATCGCCACGGCCAGGGGCACATTCGCCACCACCCGGTTCCATGTGCAGCCCATGCCATTCATTTCTCCTCCCAGGGTAGTGCCAGTCCCCCCGCTCCTTCCATGCTTCCCCCTCCATGCCTGCCTGCCTCTCTCAGCTCCAGGTACGCTCCGTAAGGAACTCTTCCCAGCGCGCCCGCTCCCTGGAGGGCTCGCCATGTCTTTCTCTCATCTCGGGGAGAAGCTTTTGACCTTTCTGATGGGTGTTTTTTTCAGGCGTATGTGATAGGATGGGGCTTTGGGTCCCTAGGATGTTGGGAATGTCCCATTTTAAAATTACCGCACAGAAAACGAAGGAGGTCAAAAACTGGTCACTGGATTGATTTCGGTGAATGGGAAGGACTCTTCATTTCAGCTCGAATTGGTTTTTACTAGATCTAGAATCAGGTCCTATTATTTTAAGCTGGTGCTTTGTAAGGTACCAGCTGTATCAAACCTTCTGAAGTGCTTGGAAACGAGGCCCCGCGTTGCGGATCTGTTTGGTTGGCTTTGTGCTCCCGCTTTTCAGGCGGCTGGGCCTGGCAGCATTAAAACTGTTTGTCAGGCTCCCACAATAACCCTCAATATAATCACAACCGTTATTTTTAATGGCCCCTTTCACTGTGGTTGGCTGATCAGGAGTCGGTTCCCCAAGTTCTCCCTCTAGGGAGGGGCACCCTTCCATCTCCCCAGGCCATGGGGGGTTGGTGCTGGATGGCAACCAGCCAGCCCTGATGGGAAGCCACGCGCGCCGGCGGGTCTGGTGCTCGTTCCCCCGCCCCGCTGTGCGGCTGCGGGGCTTTGCTGGAGGTGTGAGCGGCTCTGGGGCCGGCGAGGGAGGGCACGGGGCTGCTCCGGCAAGGCAGGATGCCCCGGCACAGGGGGGGCTGCGGGCGAAGCGAGGTGGCAGTGAGGTCCCGGGGTGGTGGGGCCAGGAGGTGGGCGTTTGCAGATGGGTGGCTCTCTGCAAACCCGTCCCTGTACCTGCTTTAGAGTCAGGCCCTTGCTAAGGCTTCCCAAATTTCTAGGGCGAGCGTGACGCGCACTGCTAGGTAGCGCGCTGCCACCACGTTCAGCGGGGTGAGGCCGGGGGGCAGTAGGAGATGGTCCTTCTGCATCTGCCTGCAGGGGCTGCGTCCTTGCGGGGTATCACAGAATCACACAGAATCCCAGAATGGCAGGGGTTGGAAGGGACCTCGGGAGCTCACCCAGTCCAACCCCCCTGCTAAAGCAGGTTCTCCTAGAGCATGTTGCACAGGTAGGAGCAAGCAAAGCCTGTCCTCCGGAGGAAGGAAAGCAAAGGAAATCAGATCAGTCTGCCAAAGCCTAGGATCAGAAAAATCCACATGACAGGAGGCTGCCCTGTAGCGAGCTACCATGAGTGTGGGCAAGCCTTCAGCCTCCCCATCAGCTCAGGAAAGTGTCTTCTCCCTGAGCTCCGTGCTGCCCTTCGGGAAGGGAGCACGTCCTTCTCTGTGTCACTGGTTCAGACTCGATGCTGGATGGGCAACGGATTTAGAAATGGGGATGGGGTGTTGATGTTGCTTGCCCACCCATGTGTCCAGGCAGGTCTTCCCAGCGTGAGCACTGCTGGAAAATCTTCTTCTTAGGAAAAACTTCTTCACCGAAAGGGTTGTCAGGCTCTGGAATGGGCTGCCCAGGAAGGTGGTTGAGTCCCTGTCGCTGGAGGGATTTAAAAGAAGGATGGATGAGGTGCTTAGGGACAGGGTTTAGTGGTGGGATGGTAGGGTTAGGTTAAAGGTTGGACGTGATGATCTTAAAGGTCTTTTCCAACCAAAGTGATTCTATGATTCTATGGTGGCACTGGCTTCTCTCCTGGCCGAGCTTTCCTTGGGATGCAGGGTGCAGTCCACCAGCACAGCCTGGGACTCGTGGGGTGCTGGGCAGGGGGTGACACCGGGGGCTGGGGGAGCTGCAGGCTCTGCCTGCACCCAGCCCCGGGGTGGGGACCGTGGCCAGGCCACCCACGCCTCTGTGCCGTGCGGGTGCAGGGATGCACGGAGCCGGGGAAGGGGAGGGCAGGAGATGGGCCGTCGGGATGGTCGCAGTGTTTTAATCCCTCACACGTACCCCTCTATCGAACTCAGCTCTGCGGCTGCCTTTTCCAGCAGCAACGCGGAGGAGGCAAAGCCAAGCAAAACAGCCCAGGCCTTGTTTTTTAATACTTCATTACTTTTACACCGTGATGGGGCAGGTGAGAAAGAAGGGATGGGATGAGACTGATGTGGACAGGAGGTGGCGGGAAGGTGTCTGTAGTTGCATCTGTCTGTCCCTCCCTGCCTCTCTGCTCTCCCCCCCCCCGCCTTTCTCCCTCTGCTCTCTCTCTCTCTCCTCTTTTTCGTCTGTGTCTTGTGTTTTACAGTGTTGCCTGTTTGGAGGAAGGAATTGTGTCCTTGCAGCACCCTTCTGCTCCCTACCCGGACATCTCTGCTAGGAGGTCGGCTTTCTCTCCTTCTCCGTAGCCAGTGACAGCCCTGGCCTCTTCTCACTGCTCCCCTCCTCTCTAGTTTTGCTTGAGAGCCCCCCGGGATGGAGAGGTTGCCCTGGTTGTGCTCCCATCCCTCGCCCCAAACACTTCCTGCCGGAATGGAAATGCCTTGCAGTGCAGTGGGGTCTTGTCCGATGCTTGCTGTGGCTTGACCCTTCGAGGCAAATGAGAGTGGGAGCAGAGGTGGGTGCCGTGAGCCCCCCCAGTCCTTAGCAAGCCCCTCTTCGGCTGATACATCAGTCTGGACTGCTCCTGGTTGCTCTTACCTCTCCTCCTGCCCCCAAAAAACCCCCCTTTCTTCCCCACCTCCTCTTTCCCAGAGACTTCTGCCTGCCTGGGACTGTGATGGATGCTTGTCCCCTTGCTCTCCGTAGCGTGTGTCCCGCTTGTCCGTGCACGTCCGGTGGGCAGGGGCTCTGCAGGGATTGCTGCTCCCCTCCCCAGCGTCCAGCGAAGCACCCTGTGCCTTTTGGAAGCACCGAGGAGCTGCCTGTGCTCAGATGGGGTTCTTTCTCTAAGAACGCTCCCCCGTGTCCCCGTGGAGCTGGTGCTGGGGCCCGCTGGGTGTCATGGGCGCAGAGCGATGGGGTGTGATGGGTTACAGAGCCGCCTGAGAGCCTCTTCCCCGCAGCCATCCGCAGGCAAGGCTTGCGGGAGAGCTCAGCATCCCCATGGCTCGGTTAGGTCCCGGCACAGCTCGGCAGCAGGTGGGGGGGGGGCTCGTGCCCTTGAACCAGGGTGCAGAATGAGCATTTTTGCTCTCTGCCTTGGTTTCCCTGCCTACGAGATGGAGAAGGGCCAGGAATCCAAGCAGGTCTCGATTCTAGCACAGCCTAAGGTCCTCGCTCAGGAGGTCCTCATTATAGCCGCCCACATCGAAATTGGTGCCAAACCTCCCGTTGACATCTGCAGGTACCCGGGGCTGTGTGGGAAATCTCACAGGCTGAGGTTCAGGCTGCGAAGGAACGTCGTGTGCTGCGTCGCCGCAGGTTTGCTTGCTAAAGCAGGGCGAGAAATGTCAGGGCAGCGTTCTCCAGCAGGCCTGGCACCTCCCTGTGCTCTCGCTGACTGCGCGCTCGCTCCCCGAGACAAGAGTGGGAATTTGGCTTTCCAACGAGCGAATGGATTTGCTTCATGCCCAGCTCCTTGCGTCCTCACAGCCAAACCGTGGGCAGCGGAGCTGCTTCCGCCAGGCCGGCGTGTGCCGCTGTGTTTGGGGGACAGGGCTGCGGTACGGAGGTTTTAAAAAAGCGAAACGCGAGTGGGAGGGGTGAGCAGCATCACGGGGCGAAGCACAGCAGGGACCTGGTCCTGGGAACTGCTGCGCTTGGGAGCCGCTCATAAACCCTTCACTGCAGGGAGGTTGGGCTGGGTTGAAGCAGTGGCCCCGTGCCTGAACTGTCCCCCTCTGCCCTGGTCCTTTGCAGATTGTTTGCTCTAAGTTTTGACTCGGCGGGTGCTTCCCAAAGAGCCAAATCCCAAATTTGCCTGTGCCCGTGCCGTGGGTCGTTCTCTCACTGGCTGGCAGCACGCGGCCAGACTCCTGCGGGCTCCAGCCTTGCTCTTGCCCTGCAGATACACCACCTTGGTCCTAGCGGGAAGGCGGACCCATTGCCCCCCTCCACCGTCCCTGCCGCGCCAGCAGGCTCCGGAGGGCTTTGTCTTCCCCACCGCGCTCCAGCTCCATGCCTGCCTTGCTCTTGGGTGTTGGTGGGGCTGCGCTGCGTCTGCCTGTTGCATCCACGTCGCCTTGGCCCCCTTGTCTGTTCCCCACATCTGTTTAATCATGTGTCCTTGTCCGCGTTCAGCATGGATTTAAATCTGTGTCCTTCCCTTGCCCCGGGTCCTCAGGGTTTTTCTCTTGGGTCACGAGAAGGGGGTCGCTGGGCGGTGCTGGGTCTCTTCCCAGCAGCACGGCCAGTCCTGGCTGGCTTGGTTTGTGGATGGTGGGG
>NW_009260796.1:959867-968237 GCF_000687185.1 Egretta garzetta
CCGTGCGTGAGCAGAGGGCACTGCTGCCTCTCGGCCTGTAACCCGTGCTGCGGGGCATCGCCCGTCCCCGGGGAGCCTCGGGGCTCTGCTCCTAGAGCCAGATGCCCGTGGACTGGGATGAAGCAAGGACACCGGGTCTCTTCATCCCGCCCCATGGCAGCTCCCTGGCTTTTCCAACCCCAGCTTGCAAGAGCTGAGCTGCTGGGGAGGGGAGAGAGACAGGCTGTGTGCTGAAGCCACGTGCGGGTGTCCCCTCCAGCCAGATCTTCCTGGGTATGGCCACCGGGGGTGTTAGGATGAGTTGTTGAGGGGACAGTGAGGATGTGAGGCCTCAGGGAAGGGAACTACCCCTGTGTGAGCTTTTTGGCTACTGAGGGTTCGGCAGCCAGTGCCAGGTACCGTGGGATGATGTAGCGAGTGTCCTGGAGGCACCAAGGGCTTTCTGCTGCCTCCTGCCCTGCCAGTTCAGATCTGACTTCCCAGGCGGGTACTAGCACCGGTGCTGCCCGGGAAAAGAAGTGTCGGCTCCCTTTCCTGGCACCGAGGGGCCTCGGTCTGCGTTGCTCTCCCTCGGCACATGATGATCATCCTTGATGCTGCTGGGGAGAACTAGACATTGGGGTTTGGTGCAGGTCTCACTGCTGGCTGGCTCCTCGGGGGTGGGGATGGGACGGAGGAGATGAGGAGGGAGTCCTGTTGCTGGTGTGCAGGGAGAAGATCTTGTGCCTGCTTCCCATCCCTAACCTCTGCCAAGCATGGGGAAGATGCTGAGCCGGGCATGTTGGGGTGGCATGGAGGGGTGCAGGGGCTGGGGTGGTGCCAAGGCCAGGAGCTCTGTGCGTTTGCCGTGGCTTGGGGGAGGCAGGCGTGGGCCTGAGGCTGGGGATGCTGGCATGCGATGCTGCGCACAGTGCCCCGGGAGAGCTGGCGAAGCAGCGGGCTGAGACCGGTGCCTTTCTCTCCTTGTCCCCCCTCTGCAGACCTGGGCACACCCAGCCCGTGCCTGAGCGTGGAGTGCACTTTTGGGGCCACGTGCGTGGTGAAGAACCAGGAGGCCGTGTGCGAGTGCCAGCAGGTGTGCCAGGGCCGCTACGACCCCGTGTGCGGCAGCGACAACCGCACCTACGGCAACCCCTGCGAGCTCGACTCCATGGCCTGCGTCCTCAAGAGGGAGATCAAAGTGAAACACAAGGGGCCCTGCGGTAAGAGCCCATCTCTGGTGCTTCTTCCTCCTCCTCCTCCTCCTCCCGCTGCTGGCCAGAATGGGGTTTGCTTTCTGGGAGCAGGCGGCGTCTCCAGCCCGCGCGTGGCTCCAGCTGCGGGGCTGTCTTTGTGCTTTGGTTGCCACCGCGTAGCGTACGCGACGCAGACCCATAGGCAGCAGTTCCACCTGCAAGCTCGGTGCCAGCCACAGCTTTGCCGGTCAGAAAGTGTTTGCAGACAGGTACAGCCCGAGCTGGCTGGGTTCTTCTAGGAGAAAATCTGCCAGCATGGTCAGGTAGGGCTGGGCTCACGGCAATTTTGTCAAAATACAGTCTGCCCCTAACCTTCCGGCTGGGTATCAGGAGCTGGCGTGGCATAGCAGTGCCCCTGTCAAAACTGGGCTTAATCCCTTACAGTCATTTCCCTGCTGAGCTGCGCTGTGCAGCCCAATTTGGGGAACACACTCTTGAGCCGTAAGGGCTTTGAGACAGCAGAGGAAAGGAAGACCCTTCCTCCAGGAATGAAGACCCCCCCCTCCAACCTGCGGAGCTCCCCGCTGCAGCGTAGCAGGGGGCCCAGCGGGATTCAGGTCAGAAGAAAATGTTGGTACCGGCTGCACGCGGTTGCAGGAGAAGCAGCGAAGGGTGTAAATAGAAATATTTCATCTGTCGGGCACACGCCCTGTGGGAACGAGCTCCCCGCTCCCGACCGGCGGCGTCCCGGCGTGGCTGCGAGCTCTGTGCCATAGATAGAAACCTCCTGGCCCGCCGCCCGCCCCAGGCGAGCAGGGGGCTGCGGCATCTTCCCTCCCCCGTGCAAAGGCAGCAGCTGCTGCGTGAAAGAAAAATAAGAAAAAAAACCATCTCGGAGCCAAATTCTGCGCGGATTGAATGGCGGGGAGGGGAAGGTGTTTGGCTGAAGGAGAAAACGAAGCCGTGAATGGCTAAACAGCCAGGGGTCAGGTCTCTCCTGCAATGGGTGCTAGCTCCTTCCCAAGGGAATTATTGCAGGGGTGAAGGTGCCCTCCGAGCCCGGCCCCGGTGCGGGTGCTGTGCGGGTGTTGGCTGAGGGTCCCGCGGGGGGAGGTGGCAGGGCGCTCTGAATTGGTGCGATGTTATACGTGCGTCCGCAGGGCTGGCACCCCGATAAACCAGGGGAAGCCAGAGCCTCCCTTCCTGGCCATCCACCTCCTCCCTGCCGCCCGGCGCATCCTCCTGCCTGTGCATCCTGCCTCTCTCCCCTGGGAGGCCGGCCGGGATGCTGCGTTCCTCCCCCCAAGGCTGGGACGGATTTATCGCTCCTCGTAATTGCACTCAGCCCCCTGCTCTTCTCCCGCCTCCGACGTAGCTGTAACGACACACGGCTCTGGGGACGTTTCATCATGGTTACTCCTGGCCCTGACAGCGTTTACGAGGAGTTACGGCCTTTCTGCCTCCCAGCCCGATCTCCCTCTTCCTGCAGCCCTCGCCTCGGCTCCTTCCCTTGCGCCCTGGGGCTCCTGCTCCCCACAAGGCTGCCGGCGCCGGCAGGGGCTCGACCCAGCGGAGGGGGTGGCAGTGGGGTTTTATTTCTGCTCTGGCACTTCATCAGGCAGCGATGCTGTTACCCGTTGTTTTAACCCGCCGGTTTTGTTCTTTGTCCGCGCAGACCGTTGTGGCAAGTGCCAGTTTGGGGCCATCTGCGAGGCGGAGACGGGGAGGTGCGTGTGCCCCACGGAGTGCGTGCCCTCCTCTCAGCCCGTGTGCGGCACCGACGGCAACACCTACGGCAGCGAGTGCGAGCTCCACGTCCGGGCCTGCACGCAGCAGACAAACATTTTGGTGGCCGCCCAAGGAGACTGCAGTGAGTCTGGCAAGGTCCCCTTCTTCCCTCGGCTCACTCCTGCTGGTGGCATTTCAGCGAGCGGATGCTCAGCCCCGCTGGCCGCCCGGGGTCCCGCCGAGCTGCCTGGCCGTGGCCAACCGAGGCTCACCAGTCATTTGCAGTGCTTGTAGCCCATGGGTTTGCCAGCCCTGGGAGGCACCGGAGAAACCCCAGGGTTGGGATGTGCGGAGGCTCTCCCCAGCCGCTCCTCCTGGTGCCTTTACTTGGGACTTCCCAGGAGGATATCGGCTCCAGAGTAGCAGGGCTTCCCAGGGACAGTCCCAAGTAAAGCCTGGCCCTGGGCTGCGGTTCCTGGCAGGTCACTCGGAGACCCTGCCCGAGGCTTTTCACCTTTTCTGGTGCCATCTTCCCTTTCGGCTTCACGAGAATTGGGAATCTGGAGTCTCTCGAGCAGCTTCTCCTTTTTAGCCCCAGCTGTGCACCGTGGGTGGTGTCTGCCCTCTTTGCTCCGTGTCTGAGCCAAGCAAAGAAATGGGGCTAATGTCCACTGAGCCAAGCAAAGAAATTGGGCTAAAACCACGTTTATAGCTACCGCCAGAAGTGACAGCATCGAGGGTCCGTGGGGTCACGCAGTTCATCTCAGTAGCTTTCCCTTCCCTCCATCCCCAGGGGTTAATTCCTCTTCCCTCATGTGTTTCCTCCCCAACGCAGGGAACTGTGGTAATTTCTTAATGGATTAATGAATTAAAAGCCTTGCCTAGGTTCTTCATTAGGACAGGAAAAGCAATGCTTTGAGCCTCATAAAACCTGGCCAGCTGGGTCTGTGCTCCGAGGCTGCACTGGGCATGCAGATCCTCCCTAAATTTGGGGGAGAAGAGCGGCCGGGTGTGACAGATGACTGTGGGCACTGCGAGCGGGAGCAGGCTGAAGTCACCATGAGAATAAATGGGATTTCTTCCTGGTGTCCTAGAAAAAGCAGTTGGACACAGCTGATGGGAATCAGAAACGCTCAGGGGTGTCGCCTGTCCGCTGCAGAGCCGTCGCGTGGTTTAATTAAGCAGTAATAAACCCCTCTGGGGAAGCGAGGCTTCTCCCCTTGCCTCCAAGGGCACGGCATTAGCCATCCCCAGCCCTGCGGGCGCTGGGCACTTGGCTACCAAGGTCCCCACGCCGCCTCACTGTGGTTCCTGCCTCTCGCCCCGCAGAGTCCTGCGGCAGCACGGTGTGCTCCTTCGGCAGCAAGTGCCTGGGCGGGCAGTGCGTGTGCCCGCGCTGCGAGCGGCAGCCCTTGGCCCGTGTCTGCGGCACCGATGGCCTCACCTACGACAACCAGTGCGAGCTGCAGGTGGCCGCCTGCCAGCAGAAGAAGAGCATTGAGGTTGCCAGGATGGGACCCTGTGAGGACGGTAGGTTGCCGCCGTTCCTCCGGCCGTGCGGGTGCGAAAGGAGGAGGAGGAAGGTGTGAGGAAGGGCTGAGGCTGCGCGCAGTGGGCTCTTCACCTCGCTGCCTGCGGGGCCCTGTGACACCCCCGGTGTCCCCAGCACAGCAGGTCCCACGCCAGCAGCCCTCTCCTTTCCCTGCGGGCTGGCCGGCCGCTGCCACCCTTTGCCTCTCTGTATCCAGCAGTAATGAGAGCTGACGCCGCCTAATCGGCTGGGCGAGGAGTTCATCACTGCTTTAATTTCACACTCCGGAGGGCTTTGGCTGGGGGAAACGGAGCGGTGCCTGGCTCTGCTTTGCTCCCCTCTGCCCTGGGGGGCTGCTCGAGGGCCTGACCTGTGGCCACTATTGACCCCGGGGAGGTGGTGGGGTTGGCCGTGCCTTGCTCAGCCAGGGTAAGGAGTGAGAACCTGCTGGGTTTTCCCACTGTAGGAGGAAGGCTGTGGGTTAATGCCAGCTGAATCCCGGTACAGGAGGTGTATAGACCTGGCCGATCTGATGTGCTGACCTGGCGAGCTGAGATTCTCTGGCTCATTGCACATGTAGCCTAGCTGGAAAGGACGCCAGGGCTATGGCAGAGCTTAGGGAGAGGGGAAGACATAACATGGTGTTTGATCACAGCCTTCCCTGGGGAATTTCAGGTTGATGTCCCTCCGGGAAGAGATCTTAAATAATTCTCTGTGTAATGCCAAATCCCAGCCTTTGATCACTCAATAAAAAGGGCCAGGTTTTCCTCCCCCCTTTCTCCTTTAAGAAGCCTTTGAAATCAGCAGCGTCTCTCTCTAGCTGCTGACGCTCCGAGCATCCAACGGAGAGGCAGCCAGGCTGGGGACAGAGTTTATATATTGTTAAGAATATCTCCCTCACTGAACTTCAAACTAAACCCAAACCCTGTCCCTTCCTCTCCTCCGGTTTCCACCTTTCTATTAGCAGCAGCAATCTCCCTGTGTGTTTGGGAGGGCCGGAGAAGGGGAAGGAGTCGGATCAAAGTATGGAGTTAAGCTGTCACTAAGTGGCAGCCCTTCCTCCAGTGCTGTCTGATCTCCAGGTCGCCTGCAGGGCACCGGTAGCTGCAGGACCCTTGCTTTTGGTCCTGTGGTGATGCTGTAGAGAGGAAGACCTCAGGCCACCCGCTAAAGCATCCCTGTGCTGTTTTCATTATACAGGCATAGCACAATCTTGCGGGAGAATCTGGGAGATCTTCTCTGAGGTCCAGGCATGAACATCCTAATATACATGGGCCGGGGATTCTGGGGTTGCCTGTGCTGAAGAGGGTTAAATCTGCTGTGATTTGTGTGGGTCTCTGTGGGTGGGGGCTGCTTCTCCGGGGACTTTGGCCCTAGCCCCTCTGCTTTCCCCCCCATGAGCCCTTTCTTACCATGGTTCTGCTTCGCTCCAGAGTGCGGCTCAGGGGGCTCGGGCTCCGGCGACGGTAGCGAGTGTGAGCAGGACCGGTGCCGGCAGTACGGGGGCTGGTGGGACGAGGATGCGGAGGATGACCGCTGCGTGTGTGACTTCACCTGCCTGGCAGTGCCACGCAACCCGGTAAGGATGCTGAGCAGTCCTGGGCTGCCCGCTGCAGTCCTCGCTCCCCTCCTCTCTTCTCCCTGCTGGCCTTCCCGCATGCTTCCCAGGCAGGAGAGGACATCCCATGGATAGGAACCTGCCTTCCTCTGCCAGGGACCGCCCTGAGCAGCTTCCCCTCCCTGTCCTGGCAGGTATGTGGCTCTGATGGTGTGACCTACACCAACGAGTGTGAGCTGAAGAAGACACGGTGTGAAAAACGCCAGGATCTCTATGTCACTAGCCAAGGAGCCTGCCGTGGTGAGTCCCCCAAAGGCAGCCACCCCCACCCCAGGGCTGACACAAGCTGTGTGCACGGGTCCCCAGCCTGGGGCCCTTTCCCTGGGGCTAAGCGAGGGCGTGCTCGCTGAGGACGCAGCAGTGCCTGTGTTGGTTTGCTGGTCCCCACTGCATCGTTCCTGTTCCCTGCCCTGGGCTTTCCCTGGCCAAGGGTAGGACCTGGGCGTCTCTGCAAGGACCGCGTGGTTTTGCAGGGGCCACGCTTGATCCATCCCTTGGCAATGCTGCCCTGCGGCAGCTGGTGTGCCGGCGATAACCTGTGCCTCTCTGCCTTCCTCCGCAGCCCTTGCCACGACCCCGCCACCTCTCCTGGTGGTGCACTGCAGCCAGACCATCTATGGATGCTGCCCGGACAACATGACCCTGGCGCTGGGAGTGGGTGCAGCTGGGTGCCCAAGTGAGTGAATAGTGTGTTCCCACCTAGGGGGGGCATGAAGGACCTTCAAGGATGGCTGGAAGGCAGGAGAGATCAGGTGGAGGGGGGACATGGGGTCCCATCCTCAGGGAAACAAAGGAAGGTGGTCCCTCCCCGTTCCTTCGCTAACTAGTGATCCCCGAGGCTCAAAAAGCTGCCATTTATCCCCAGCTCCAGGCTCACAGCATGCACACATGGAGGTGTGGGCACATGCTTCGCCTTCTCTATCTGCTAGTGATGCTCTTGTCCTTTCAAAAGCCCTGACTCAGCTTCCAGGTCTACGTCCCTCTGAAATGCAGGACAGTGGCTCAGAACTTGGCTGGGGCTGAGTCCGTGCTGGACGCCCCAGAAGGTGCCCCTAGGGCCAGACTGTGCCCTCTGTGCCTTCAACCCGTTGCTAGAGGCTTCGGGCTTTTCACCAGCCTGAGTGACAAAAATATTGCTTGTGTCCTTGCACTGTAGGCTGAGGTGGAACAGAGCTTTCGGGTTCACCTATGGACCTTCTGCAGGCCACCCTAGGGCCGGTGACTGGTGGGTGACTGCACTGTGCAGGGAGCTGAGCTGGCAAACCTTTCATTAATATTTATTAAATAATTATCAGGAGTCAGCACTTTAGCAGAAGGCGTGTTTGGAAAGGCATTAGCAAACTCTTCAGTAGCCAAGGCTGTGGCCGCTTGTTAGGGAAGCACGTTGCCCCGTGGAGACACGGCTCACGCGGTGCTCAGGCCTGGCTGGTGCCTGCTCGATGAGGTTGTAGCGCGGTTTAATGTGCCACGTAATTTAAAAAGCAGCAGCGGAGAATGGTCGGAGGTCCCCTGGTGGGGGGGGCACGGGGCGGCGTGGCATGTGCTAGCCCAGAGGGGCCAGCAGGGCAGGAGGAGCCGGTCAGGGCGAGCGTTTTGCTTTCGGCATCGCCCTGCCAGTGGCAGTCGGTAGCGATGTTCCTCTGTGTCGCTGCTGGAAGTCCTGTCCCTTGCCCTCCGATCCACGGGCGCAGCTTCCCAGCTGACTGGGATTCAGTGTCCCACCAGTTCCTGTCCCCCCTGTGTTGGCAGCAAGCGTACATCAGGAGGTAATTGCCACTCAACCAGCAGCTTGAAGCCCCTAGGGCGGATTTATCCGTTCTGGACGTGCCATTTCCCTGCCTCTGGCAGTCTGGGGATGGCTGCGTGCACCCTTGCTGCTCCTGAGATCTCCCTTTCCCTCCAGCTCTGCCCCACGTCCCCTTTCTACTGCTCCCTGTGGATAAAGGGAGCGTCTCTCTGTCTATCTTTGGATCATCTCCCTCCATCAAGTTCCTAATTAATGAATTAATAATAAGCTTCTAATAGCTTCCTCCCCCTTTGATGTTAATGAGAGAGGAGTTCTTGATGACGGCAAAGCAAGCGAGTTAGTCCCTGGAGGTTTAGTTCTCCCCTGTAGCTGGGGCAGAGGAGAAGTGTTGGGAGCAGCTGGTGGCACCTCCTCCTGCCTGGCGTGGGACCACGTTCCTGCCCTGGATCGGCAGCCAGCCCCTCGCCGCGATGCAGCCCCCAGCGTCCCCCCGGCTCCTTGCCCAGGAATCGGCCTCACGTTCTCTCTCTGGCTCGCACGCACCTGCCAGTGCAACCCCTACGGCTCCCCC
>NW_009260796.1:968475-972946 GCF_000687185.1 Egretta garzetta
CCTCCGGCAGCTCTTTTCGTGGAGCTTGGTGGCTCGCTCTGTGCAAGAGGGACGGGGTGGCCTGAAGCATTGCGTGGGTGCCGTTGCGCCCCTGTAGGGCAGCTTGGCTTAGAAGATGCTGCCTCCTTCTGTGGGCCTGCTCCCTGACCAGAGGTTAGAATCATCGAATTGTTTAGGTTGGAAAAGACCTTTAAGGTCATCAAGTCCTTTCCCCGTTCTGCGGGGCTGCTCGAGCCCAGTGTGGATGAGCCCTGGTGGCCCTGCGTGTGCCGGTGGGGTGGGAGTGGGATCACGACCCATGGGACCGTGGGCAGAGGGTAGCGGGTGGAGGCAGGCTCCGGTGCCAGTAAGCACAGGGGGAGCACTCAGCCCTATGGTCTTCCCCCGGCCCCTTCTCCTCGCTCTTCCCTTGCATTGGTGGGGGACCTGAGCGAGTCTGCTGTTGGCTCCGCGGATCCACCAGCAAAACAAAGTCTTTTTTTCCCCTTCTTGCCCAGCCTGTAACTGCGACCCGGTGGGCTCCGTGCGCGATGACTGTGAGCAGATGACCGGACTGTGCTCCTGCAAGACGGGTATCACCGGCATGAAATGCAACCAGTGCCCCAACGGCAGCAAACTGGGCATGACCGGCTGTGAGAAAGGTGAGGGGGCCCTGTACCAGAGGGGTTGTGTGGGGGTGCCAAGAAACGGGTGCCTGGGTACCGCCATGGGGCAACACGTAGGGCCGTGAAAGAAACGCATCCGTCGCACCCCGCGTGCTTGTGCTTCGGGGGAAAGGGGCCCTGGCCTCCATTCCTGGCTGGGTTCCTGTTATCCGTGCGCTCGTGCGCAGCATGGGGCTCTGTTGGGTGAAAGCTCATCTTCTCCACTGGTCTGAACTGCTCTGGTGAGTCCCTGGGAGAGCTAAGACCCGCTGGGAGGAGGGATGGATTTTGATTCAGCGTAGCCTGTTTCTGTATCATTGGTACGTGCTTTGTTGGCCAATCTCTCCTCCTTTTCTCTCCCTACCCCAGACCCATCAGCCCCAAAATCCTGTGAGGAAATGAGCTGCGAGTTTGGGGCCTCCTGCGTGGAAGTCAACGGCTTTGCCCACTGCGAGTGCCCGTCCCCGCTCTGCTCGGAAGCCAACATGACCAAGGTTTGCAGGAGAGGCCGAGCGGCATGCACGGGGACGTGCGGCTGGCTCAGCCACGTCGGGCTGGCGCAAGCAGCGCCGGAGCCTGATCTCTCTTCTCCCCTCCTCCAAGAAGCAGGCGGGCGAGCTCGGTTGCTGGCTTGGGTGCATGGGGAAGGGTGACCCCGGTGTCTGCCAGAAGGGTGTGAGTCCTGGGTGTCTCCCAGTGGAGCCGGGTGCCCTGTGCCCCGCCGGGCACCTCTGGGCTGCTCCTGGGCTTCCGCAGCCTGCCCTCAGGGCCCTCTGTGCACACCATCCCCTTTTTGCCTCAGAGGGACCCCTGCCAAGCCTCTGCTCCCGGAATTTAGAGACTGGTTTATTTTGCCCAGGGCTTGGAGGAGGACAGAGGTGCAAGCTCACATTTCCCCTCTGCTTCCCAGGTGTGTGGCTCTGATGGTGTCACTTACGGGGACCAGTGCCAGCTGAAGACCATCGCCTGCCGGCAGGGACAGGTCATCACAGTGAAGCACGTGGGGCAGTGCCACGGTGAGTGTCGGCGGCTCTCGGTGCCGGGACGGTGCCAGCCCTCTGGCCTGATGCTGCGCCCGGGTCTGGCTGCCTCCCTCTGCGATTCCTCGCTGCGCCGTGATGCTTCACGAGGGCTTGCAACGGGCTTCCCGGTGTCACGGCCAGCCTTTCCCAGACCTGCCCCTCCTTAACCTCCCCTGTCTTGCTGCTCCTTTCAGAGTCCATCACGCACACAAGCCACCCCTCACCACCCACGCCGCTGCCCACGCTGCCCCTGGACAAGTTAATCCTTCCTCCGCCTCTACGGCTCACCACCCGGGCTCCAGAACCCACCGAGCTGGCTACCAGCTCTCCGCTGTTGGAAGCCAGGCCTACTGAAAGAGGTCACCCTACCACAAGGCGCATCACAACTGCCAGACCGGCCACCACACCGTGGGTGACCCATGGGGTGTATAAGACCACCGTCCGCCCTCTCTCCACCGCCCCGGTGGTCCTGGCCACCACCCAGCCTGCCTACGTTGAATCAGGCAGTGCAGAAGGCAGCGGCGACCAAGAGCTGGGCATCAGCGGAGACCAGGAATCAAGCGGGGCGGGCTCCGCTGGTGAGTGTGCGCTGCTTAGGCTGGGCAGGTCGGCTGGGGTCTCAACCGTGCCCTGGCCCTCGTGACAAAATGAAGCGGTGTCTCAGCCTCCTTCCCTAACACAGAGGTTGGGTCTTGCCTCCTGCTGGTGAACGCTCCTCTTAATGCCCTGCAGGGGAAGAGGAGGTGGAGGAAAGCCAGGTAACTTCCACCCCAGCCATCGAGAGGGCGACCTGTTACAACACCCCGCTGGGATGCTGCTCTGACGGCAAGACGGCAGCGGCTGACGCGGAAGGCAGCAACTGTCCGGGTGAGTTTGTCCTCGGGGCTGGGCTCCGGGCTCCCTTTCGGTGGTCAGGGCTCAACCTGAGCTCTCGCAGGGTGCAGGAGAGGGGGAGATGCTGCCCTGCGGGGAGGGCACGGTGCTGTGCTTGCCCATGCTGGCAGCGAGCACGGCTCTGGCGTCCAGTCCGGGGGCTGGTGTGTCCCTGGTGGGTGTGCGCAGGGACGTGCTGAGCCGTGGTAGCTGGCCGGCGTTGTGCCCACCCGCTGCAGCCCCCAGCACCCAGCCCCAGTGCTCGGGTGGGCGCCACCGTTCGCACGGACACTGCAGTTTTCTTCGCTTAGGGGACCACTTTCTTCCTTGACTGCTGCAGCCTTAAAACTTTGACCGGTGTTTTTGTCCAGGCTCCTGCAGAGCTCACGACTAGTGGGGAGGAGGGAATTTCTTGGATTCCCATTTGATCTGTGCCGATGGCTGTAAAGGGAGCTGGGCTGACCAGGACCAGCTCCATGCCAGAGCACGCGGGGGGAGCAGCTGTAGCCCCAGTGTCCCTGATGGGCTTCCCAGGCAGCCTGAGCTTCCCGACTCACCCTGGGCTTCCCAGGAGTGCGTGCTGCTCTCGTGGCCTCAGCGGGGATCTGCCTTGCCCGCTCGCGGTCCCTTTCATGCCGCCCGTGTCGAGGAAGCACCAAGCCACCCATGCTTGGTCAGGGCGTTGGTTGCTCTGGACGTCCGTCCTCGTTACCCTAAAAATTATTGCTCTGGGGCCATGTCCCAGATGTTTCCTCACTGCTCACTGAGGTCCTTCTTCTCTGTCCTTGGGGTTTCCAGCGGGACATCCCCCTTTTCCGCTGGACACCGTGTTCCTGTTTTAACCCACGAAAGGACGGCTGCTGGGACCCTCCCACGTGGCTACCCGCAGCGGGGACCTTGCTGTAGCCGTCTCTGCGCTCTCGCCGCTCCCCTGGAAGGGAACCACACCTTGGGTTCCCGTCGCGGGTCTGGTCTGGTTTTGCAAGGCCGGCCACAGCCTGTTAGCTAGCAGGGTCTCCGCTTCCCTCTCCCAGCACAGGTCTTCTCCATGTCCAGAGTCCACGTTTCGCCCTCCGCTGCCCCCCGTTTGCATGCACATGTCTGATCCTGCCGCATTGACTGTGTGCTGCTCTGGCTAACGTCTTTCTCTTGTTACTCAGCCGGTGCAGGGGGGCTGCTCTCCGGGCCGGAGCTCAGAGGAAACCGTATGGTAAAAGCTGCCATCTCCAGCCTGGTCTTTGCCATCTGCTCCAGCACCCTCTGATACTAATCCTCCATGGCGCTCTCCCAGACCCATCCAGACTAACCCCAACACTGGCACTACCCGCACACTGCCATCACCCTTTCCCCCCAGGGACTCGAACGCTCCTTGCGGCTGTCAGCCACACGCCTGTTCCCTGCCCGCAAGCCGACTAAAGGTGTTTGTCTTCTTTACCCTCCCTCCCGTAGCTACCAAAGTCTTCCAAGGAGTCCTCATCTTGGAGGAGGTGGAAGGCCAGGAGCTGTTCTACACACCCGAGATGGCCGACCCCAAGTCCGAGCTCTTTGGAGAGACGGCCAGGAGCATTGAGAGCGCGGTGAGTCCTTTGCACTTGATCGAGGGTCTGGGTTAGGGCTCCCATGGCCGTGGCAAAAGGAGAGAGGACCCTGCCCACTGTGGCGGACAGACGACTAAACCCCAAATGTTCACTTCCAGAAACACAGCCCTCCCCTTCTCGAGCGAGCAGGCGTCCTCCGAGCTGCCGCTAATCAGCAGGCTTGTCCATTCCAGTGGCTGGGTTCCCATGGGGAGCTAGCCCATGGCACGCTCGCCTGCTTGCCCGCTTGGCCAGCAGCGTGCCAGCACCCTGCAGGAAGGCTGCCTGCCTGCCGCCCTTCATTCCAGCCCCCCACACCCCGCCCCGGGGCAGGGACCAAGGGCCGTTGGCTTTT
>NW_009260796.1:973038-976035 GCF_000687185.1 Egretta garzetta
TTTGGAGCACCGCTCCCCGGGCACACGTTACAGTGCCCTGGGCCAGCGCCTCCCTCTGCAACTGCGGGCGCTGTTGTCCCAGCCACGGGAACCGCTGTGGGTTTCCTCCTGCTTTGCCTTCTCGTTGGCGATGGCTTCTGGGGAGGCCGTGGCCCGTCGTTGCCACCTGTCGAATTCGCAAAATCTGCAAAATGTGTTGAGTGCCTTGGAGGAGCATTGCTCCATGTTACTGTTTTTTTTTTTTTTTAAATGGGCTTAACCTACAAAAATTGGGGTTGAACGTGGCTTATCGCCAGCGCTTTTATGGAGTGGGCTCATAGGAGTGTAAGGAGATGATGCCCATGTTCTACAAGGTGAATTTGTCCCATCTCTTTTTAATCCGTGTGTGTTATTAGCCTCTACCGCATGCTGTGTCAGTGGCTTCCATCCTTTGTTATGTGCTGGGTCAAAAATTATCCTTTTTCAGCTTGACCTTGGTGGTGGGGCTGTTTTAGACGAGCGGTTCTGATTTAACGCCCTGGACTTCCCAGTGTCCTTATCTCCATGAAAAGCCCTTAGACTAAAACATGTCCAAAACCCCCTTGCCCCTCTGGTTCAGCTACACAACTCAGGGGTGGAAATCCAGTCTCCCACCTTTTAAGGAGACACCCCCCCCTCTCATTGCCAGCTCTTGGAGCTGTACCTATGGGTACGCCGAGGAAGCGCTGGCTGGGGTAGCAACGTTCTACCGTAGCCTGTAGTGTGGCACAGCAAATACAAAGCATCTTTGCAAGGAGATGAACGTATCTCGAGCTGGTTCCAGGTTGCCCTTGGAAGTTGGCAGGCCCTTGGTACAGCAGTAGAAGCAGATGTGTGCCTGCCGTATGGACCATATGGTTCACGCCGTTCCGTAGCACAAGAGCAATATTGCCCAATGCAACAGAGGCTTCTCCGTGAGGGTGCAAACGTGCCCATGAAAGCTTCATTCACTGCTTCGTCCGCTCGCCCCCTCCCTGGGAGAAGGCAGATTTTGCTGATTTCTGTTTTCCCAGGGCTGGGGGAGATGAAGGCACGGCACAGGCCCTCAGTCCCAGGGGCCACCCGTGGCTGGGCTGAGAGTTCCGCCACCACCCTGTGCTGCAGAGACCCGGTGTCCCTGCACAACCTGCCTGCAAATACCCATGGATGCGATGCGCTCCTTTACCCCTCTGAGATCACTAAGGCCCAAATTTATGGGAGTAGACCATACCATGGGACCATCAGTCAGTTAATTACTTTCTTGGAAGCCGAGGGAAGGACGTGGTGGCCTCTAGCTGTGCCGACTGCGGTCCAGCGCAAGGCTGGACAGATAACAGGGGTGTTAAAGCCCTGACTTGCTGTAAGCCTTGGGCTACCACTGTCACCTTCATGTGACTTCAGGCAAATCCTGCGACGTCCGAGAGCTCAGTTTTAAAAGGCAGTCAGGTACTTAAAGATGCAGAATGGTGCCTTGCGGGATATTCCAAAGTGCCTAAGCAGGTTTACACAGCTTTAGAAGAGATCAGTAGGACTTAGGCGCCACACAATAGAAAATCCCTATATGAACTGCAAGGTGTCTCTGGTCTGGCTCTGCTCCGCTCTTCTCCATGGGTGCGATGGGGATCGCTCGCTTTCCCCACGCTATTTCTAAATCCTGTTCTTACCTTGGATTGCGGGCCGTAAAGAATAGGGACTGTCTGAAATTATCGCCCTGCACGGAGGAGCCCCGCTCTCTGCATGTGTCAGTGGGATGTTTTGCAAAGGTTTGGATGCAAACCCCTGTGGGTTGAAACCAAGGAGACTCGCTGAGGCTCAGGATCTTTTGCTGAAAGGACCTGTTGCCCCAGGATCTCCCCATGACTCTGTTTATCTTCCCTCCTTCACCCGACTCAACTAGCTGGATGAGCTTTTCCGCAATTCTGACGTTAAGAAGGATTTCAAGAGCATCCGCGTCCGAGACCTGGGGCAGAGCAGCGCTGTCCGTGTCATTGTGGAGTCCCACTTTGACCCAGGTAGGAGCCTTCCCGCCGCTGATTCACCGCGGCATCGTGATGTGTGGAAACAGACTCCACAATCATAGAATCATAGAATCACAGAATGGTTTGGGCTGGAAGGGACCCCTAGAGGTCACCCAGCCCAACCCCCCTGCAGGAGCAGGGACACCTTTAACCACATCAGGTTGCTCACAGCCTTGTCCAACCTGACCTGGAATGTTCCCAGGGATGGGGCCTCCACCACCTCTCTGGGCAACCCCTGCCAGGGTTTCACCACCCTCATTGTAAAGAATTTCTTCCTTAGATCCAATCTATACCTACACTGTTTTAGTTTAAAGCCATTACCCCTTGTCCTGTCACAGATGTCCCTACCAAAAAGATTGTCCCCATCTTTGCTATAGGCCTCCTTTAGGTACGGAAAGATCTGTAAGGTTGTACAGTAGGTATGTTCATTCAGCGCTGGGCAGCACAGGGGGTGGTCCCACCAAAGTTGTGCGCACCTCCACGCGGCAGCTTGCCCTGTTTATATGTAGCAAAGTGTTACATAGACATGAAGTTTCCCAATACGCCCATACATAGGCAAAACCTGTCCCCGCTTCGTATTAAAATGAGTTTCAAGAGGTCATTTCCGTAAGTCCCTCCCAACTGCGCTTGCTCAGTGCCTCCTTGTGGTGGTCGTCGGGGGTCATGGGGATGAAGGCTGATGGCTCCTCTTTGTCACCGCTAGTAACCCCCTGTAGACTCAGTTGATCCTTTGCTTTTGCCCAAACTGCAGAGTCGGTTTAAGCTGGTTCTTAAGGCAAATTCCTGGTTCTTATCAGGAACTGTCCTTCGTAAGGAGCCGCGAATCTTCTTGCATCAGTGTGGTGGTTTGGCCCTGGCTAGATGGCCAGGGGCCCACCAAAGCCGCTCTATCACTCCCCTCTAACCAGACAGAGGAGAGAAAAGTAAATCAAAGGGCTCGTGGGTCGAGATAAAGGCAGTTTAATAAAGAAAAAAAAAAGCA
>NW_009260796.1:976181-977436 GCF_000687185.1 Egretta garzetta
TTTTGTTGGTTTGGGTCAGGTGTCCTGGCTGTGTCCCCTCCCAAGATCTTGCCCCCTTCCAGCCCACTGGTTGGTGTGGGGGGGGAAATATTGGAGGCACAGCCTTGATGCTGTTCGAGCCCTGCTCAGCAGTAGCCAAAACATCGGTGTGTTATCAACCTCTTTCCACATACCAATAGAAAGCACATCCCTATGCTGCTCGACCCAATACAATCAGTTAGTTCACACAAAACATTTGAGGATTACCTATCAATTTGATTCTTTGGGCTACGCAGCAATCTAGCCAATTATTACACAGCATCTTATCTCCTAAGATTCCCTTAACCCCTTCTCTCAATCAGCGTCTGCCTGAGGAGGGAGCAGGCGCTCCCAGTGGGGCCGCCGGCCTGCGAAACTCGTGTGTGGCAAGGAGCAGGAAAGAACCACGTTAAAATTTGCCAGGGTTATGTCTTCTGTCTGGCAAAATCAAAGGATGCTGGGAGAAGGTGCCCATCAAGCCAGTGCCTGGAAGGCTGGAAACATTTTCCTAGGGAAAGGAATGATTCGGATGCATTGTGGGGAGGTCATGAGGGGGAAGCTGCTAGGTGGGCTTGCATCTTCACTCTTGCCTTTCTCCTTTCTCCTCCTGGCTACGATCAGCCACGTCCTACACGGCAGCTGATGTCCAAGGGGCCCTGCTGAAGCAGATCAAAGCTTCCAAGAAGAAGACCATCCTGGTGAAGAAGCCCCAGCAGGAGCATGTCAAATTCATGGACTTTGGTGAGCCCCCTCTCTCTGCGGTCGGTCCCCTCTCCTGGTTTAGGCTTTCAGACGGGCAGGCTGGCTCTTCTGGTCTTGCCAGGGCCTTTTCTCCGTAGCCATAACCTGCCAAATGCTTCCCTGGAAAGTGCCCTCCAGAGCCAGGGCTTGGAGGTTAGTCCACGTGCCCAGACTTGTTCTCAACTTGGGAAGGCCAAAAGCGGGGGGGAAATTGCTCCCCTCTTCCACAGCACCTGGCAAGCGGCCGTGCTGCACCGTGGCGATGCCCGCAGTCCGGGGGGGGGGGGGGGGTGAACCAGCCTGGCCTGCCTGATCTCCTGCTGATAAACCAGAAACACTGATTTTTTAGGAAGGAAAGGTGCATGGCCTCACCTGCATCGGGGCGCAGCTCTACCTGGAGGACGGGCAACCACGCACCCTGCACAGGCAGCTGCCGGGCTCCTATGCCAGGAGCCCGGGGAGAGGGGGCTCTTGGGGGTGCGGTAGCTGGGCAGAG
>NW_009260796.1:977634-977882 GCF_000687185.1 Egretta garzetta
CGACGGGAGCTGTCAGCACCAAGAGACCCAGCTCCACCCTCCCTGCCACCACCCGGCGGAAGCCCATGCGCCAGCCCCCCGCCACGAAGAACCCCTCCCGGCCCTGCGACTCCCACCCCTGCCTGCACGGTGGCACCTGCGAGGACGACGGGAAGGAGTTCACCTGCAGCTGCCCGGCAGGCAAAGGGGGAGCCGTCTGCGAGAAACGTAGGTGCCTCCGAGCTGTCGTGGCCGCGGCGCCGCTCGGG
>NW_009260796.1:977979-978934 GCF_000687185.1 Egretta garzetta
TGAGAGGACGCAAGTGGGAAAGCGTTGCTCTGCAGTCGCTCCTGGGCTGGAGGGCACAACCAGGCTGAAGGGCTGGGCGTCGCACGGCGTGGCCCTTCCCGTGTCCGTGCGTGCTCCAGCAGAAGGCATTGCCTGCAGGGTGATGGAGAGAGGTGGGGGCACATGCAAACCCAGCCCCAGAACTTGCATTGGCACCGCACGCGCACCGGGCAGGAGGCGCCGCAGGGGTCAATTCAACCGGCTTGCTTAACTCTGCCACGAACTGCTTTGTACGGGGCGAGCGTGGCGAGGCTGCAGGGTGAGAAGGTGCCGGGAGCAATTTCTTCCTGGCTCCCCTCCGGATCCACCGGTGCCCCGAAGCACGGGGATTGGGAGCTCCTGCTTTTTTAGCTCCGCTTGCGGCATTGCCGCTCGCAGCTCCCGCAGGTAGTGGCTGCGAGTTCGCATGGCAGGGGGACAGGTACTCACCGGCCTCGCAGACACCAGGGACTGCATGCAGGTAATTCAGGCTGCGTTCCCCAGCGCTCCGAGCTGCTTAGCAAACATCTGCAGGCTGGCAGCGTGCTTAACCAGAGCTGCTGTTATTTACTGCGAGCTCCCCCTGGCAATTCGGCATCATGCCGGGGGCTCTGGGTGGCTGCGAGTGCTTATTCCTGCAAAGCCCTGGCCCTAAAGCCATAAGCTGGAGCTCTCAAAGCTGCTGCTGGCTGTGGGTGTTCAGTCCTGTTTAATTTTAATAGGGTTTGGCCTTCCCGGTCCCTTGGAAAATCTCAGCTGCAATCAATAAAAGCCTGGAGTGATGAATGTAGATTCCTCTTGTGGGATTCTGGGAGGACAGATAAAAATTACCTGAGGAGCAGGGAAGTTGAGTTCCGAGGAGCTGCGTGTGCAGCAGAGCTCAGCTGAGGGCCCAGGGGACGTGATAGCTGGGGATGGGATGGACAGGACCCACAGC
>NW_009260796.1:978969-980343 GCF_000687185.1 Egretta garzetta
GCCGCCACGAGAGGAGGTGGTTGCTACCTGTGCGAGCATCTGGGAGGCGGTGGCAGGGGATGATTGCACAGGAGCGTGGGCCCGGAGGAGAGAGCAAGCTTCTTTCTGCCATTTAGAATCATAGAATAGACTCATAGAATCACTTTGCTTGGAAAAGATCTTTAAGATCGAGTCCAACCTTTAACCTAACCCTGCCATCCCACCACTAAACCCTGTCCCTAAGCACCTCATCTATCCTTCTTTTAAATTTCACAAGAGCTCTCTTAGCTTGTACAGGTAGGAAGGTGTTTGGGGGCTCAGGTCAGGCCTTTACCTGCTCTCTGTCCTCCTCTCCTTCATCCCCCCTCCCCTTCTCTGCCCCCACCTTGCAGCTATCAGGTACTTCATCCCCAGCTTCGGTGGCAAGTCCTACCTGGCCTTCAAGATGATGAAGGCGTACCACACCGTGCGCATCGCCATGGAGTTCAGGACCGTGGAGCTCAGCGGGCTGCTGCTCTACAACGGGCAGAACCACGGCAAGGACTTCATTTCCCTGGCGCTG
The DNA here is from genome assembly GCF_000687185.1 of Egretta garzetta. Taxonomy (NCBI): domain Eukaryota; kingdom Metazoa; phylum Chordata; class Aves; order Pelecaniformes; family Ardeidae; genus Egretta; species Egretta garzetta. The sequence continues at coordinate 979,511 of NW_009260796.1, forward strand.
GTTGGCGGCTTCGTGGAGCTCAGGTGGGTGTCCTCCCCCTCCTCGTGCAGCGTGGAGCAAGCGGAGCAGCCGCTCTTGCCAAAATGGTCCCTGCAGAACACCAGGAGGACGCTGGGCTCGACCTTGCAGGCTAAGAAACAGTAGCACCAAATGGACAAGAAGAGGAGCTTTTTTTTTTCCCCAGTGTAATAGGGATTAGTAATAAGGGGACTCATTCCCCGTGGTGCTTTTCAGCAGAGTTAATTCACTTAGTTCAGTTTGAGTTTTGAAAAGCTAAAAGGTGTGGGAGGTTGATTTTTTGAGCAAGTGAGAGGGTTGGGTTTTTTTTTTTGGCACTGCTTTTGTACTGGAAAAAAAAAATGCAGGCGAGGGGAAAGAATGGGAGAAGGGCCCCAGAAATCTGAGCTGAAATGATTTTCCCAGTTCCAAAAGTCACGGGTGCAGAACGAGGTGAGGTGGCAGGCAGACCTCTGGAGGCTGGAGAGTTTGGACAGGTCCTCAGGCAGGCAGCCCCCATGTCCAGCGGGGATGGCTGGATGCTTCCTGGTCCAGAGCAGGGGAGGGACAGGGGCTCACGAGCGCGCCCAGCTTCTCCCTGGGTGACAGCAGCCCCCGTGCCATGGCGCAGATGTTGCCTCTCCGCAGGGTGGCACAGACAGAGGCCTCCCCCCCTCTTCTGCTCCAGGTTTAACACCGGTTCCGGCACGGGCATCATCACCAGCAAGGTGCGCGTCGAGCCCGGCAAGTGGCACCAGTTAGTGGTGAACCGCAACCGCCGCAGCGGCACGCTGTCGGTCGATGGGGAGCCCCACGTCAGCGGCGAGAGCCCCCCC
>NW_009260796.1:987126-988570 GCF_000687185.1 Egretta garzetta
TGTGTGGGGGGGGGGGTGGGGCATGCCGGCACGAGAGGAGGTGGTTGCTACCTGTGCGAGCATCTGGGAGGCGGTGGCAGGGGATGATTGCACAGGAGCGTGGGCCCGGAGGAGAGAGCAAGCTTCTTTCTGCCATTTAGAATCATAGAATAGACTCATAGAATCACTTTGCTTGGAAAAGATCTTTAAGATCGAGTCCAACCTTTAACCTAACCCTGCCATCCCACCACTAAACCCTGTCCCTAAGCACCTCATCCATCCTTCTTTTAAATTTCACAAGAGCTCTCTTAGCTTGTACAGGTAGGAAGGTGTTTGGGGGCTCAGGTCAGGCCTTTACCTGCTCTCTGTCCTCCTCTCCTTCATCCCCCCTCCCCTTCTCTGCCCCCACCTTGCAGCTATCAGGTACTTCATCCCCAGCTTCGGTGGCAAGTCCTACCTGGCCTTCAAGATGATGAAGGCGTACCACACCGTGCGCATCGCCATGGAGTTCAGGACCGTGGAGCTCAGCGGGCTGCTGCTCTACAACGGGCAGAACCACGGCAAGGACTTCATTTCCCTGGCGCTGGTTGGCGGCTTCGTGGAGCTCAGGTGGGTGTCCTCCCCCTCCTCGTGCGGCGTGGAGCAAGCGGAGCAGCCGCTCTTGCCAGAATGGTCCCTGCAGAACACCAGGAGGACGCTGGGCTCGACCTTGCAGGCTAAGAAACAGTAGCACCAAATGGACAAGAAGAGGAGCTTTTTTTTTTCCCCAGTGTAATAGGGATTAGTAATAAGGGGACTCATTCCCCGTGGTGCTTTTCAGCAGAGTTAATTCACTTAGTTCAGTTTGAGTTTTGAAAAGCTAAAAGGTGTGGGAGGTTGATTTTTTGAGCAAGTGAGAGGGTTGGGGTTTTTTTTTGGCACTGCTTTTGTACTGGAAAAAAAAAAATGCAGGCGAGGGGAAAGAATGGGAGAAGGGCCCCAGAAATCTGAGCTGCAATGATTTTCCCAGTTCCAAAAGTCACGGGTGCAGAACGAGGTGAGGTGGCAGGCAGACCTCTGGAGGCTGGAGAGTTTGGACAGGTCCTCAGGCAGGCAGCCCCCATGTCCAGCGGGGATGGCTGGATGCTCCTGGTCCAGAGCCGGGGAGGGACAGGGGCTCACGAGCGCGCCCAGCTTCTCCCTGGGTGACAGCAGCCCCCGTGCCATGGCGCAGATGTTGCCTCTCCGCAGGGTGGCACAGACAGAGGCCTCCCCCCCTCTTCTGCTCCAGGTTTAACACCGGTTCCGGCACGGGCATCATCACCAGCAAGGTGCGCGTCGAGCCTGGCAAGTGGCACCAGTTAGTGGTGAACCGCAACCGCCGCAGCGGCACGCTGTCGGTCGATGGGGAGCCCCACGTCAGCGGCGAGAGCCCCCCGGGCACCGACGGGCTCAACCTCGACACCGACCTGTTCATCGGGGGAGC
>NW_009260796.1:999035-1000129 GCF_000687185.1 Egretta garzetta
GGCGAGTGCGACGATCCCTGTCACCCCAACCCCTGCCACCATGGTGGCATCTGCCACGTCAAGGAGGCAGAGATGTTCCACTGCGAGTGTCTCTACACCTACACCGGTACGGGGAGGGGGCTGCAGGCTGGGCATTGCTGGGGGTCCCGATCCTGCTGGCTGGCCCAGAGGGATCCCAAGCCTCCGGGGCTCCTGTTGTGAGCCATGGTGTGGGGGGGATGTGGTGTGGAGCGTCAGGTTTAGGGGGGACAAGCGTAGGGTGAAGTCACATCCCATGAAGACCATAAATTTCGGATGTATTCATGCGCACGTGAGACAAGGGCTGGGATTTGTCCATTCTCCCCCACAAAAAAAATTTCGCCCTTGCATTTTAGGGGCGGCGCAAAGTGCGGGGTATCATCTGGGGTTTGGACTGGGTGACCTCTAGGGGTCCCTTCCAACCCAAACCATTCTTTAATTCTGTCTGCCATTCCTGGAGTCCATTGCGGGGGGCTTCTTGGGTCATGGGAACCCAACCTGAGACAGAAGAAAAAGGCTGGCAGGGCCATCAGGAGGCATCAAGGATGTTTGTCCCTGGCCAAATGGCGCCCGATGGCTGGTGGTTTGGGATGCTGCTGTGACAGGCTGCCTTCTCCGCTGCAGGCCCGACGTGTGCCGACGAGAGGAATCCCTGTGACCCTACGCCCTGCCACATCTCTGCCGCCTGCCTGGTGCTGCCGGAGGGAGGTGCCTTGTGCGCCTGTCCCATGGGCCGGGAAGGAGACTTCTGCGAGCTAGGTGGGACGGGAGCTGGCAGAGGAGCGGGTCTGGGGAAGGGGGTGGAACTGAAGGTGCTGATTTCCCCAGCCTGGGTGGCCAGGAGGCCTTGCTTGCTGTGGTTCTGGGGCACTGGCTGAAGCTGCTCTGCCTCCTCTTCCTCACCCTTCCCTCGTTTGTGCCCAGTGACAGAGCAGGACCACACCATGCCCTTCCTCCCGGAGTTCAATGGCTTCTCCTACCTGGAGCTGAACGGGCTGCAGACCTTCGTTCCTGACCTGCAGTAAGTGCCAGGGACCGGGAGAGGCGAGCGCATCGCCTGCGTGGCTGGTTTGGGG
>NW_009260796.1:1002510-1005205 GCF_000687185.1 Egretta garzetta
CACCCTGAGCCAGAAGAAAAAGGCTGGCAGGGCCATCAGGAGGCATCAAGGATGTTTGTCCCTGGCCAAATGGCGCCCGATGGCTGGTGGTTTGGGATGCCGATGTGACAGGCTGCCTTCTCCGCTGCAGGCCCGACGTGTGCCGACGAGAGGAATCCCTGCGACCCTACGCCCTGCCACATCTCTGCCACCTGCCTGGTGCTGCCGGAGGGAGGTGCCTTGTGCGCCTGTCCCATGGGCCGGGAAGGAGACTTCTGCGAGCTAGGTGGGACGGGAGCTGGCAGAGGAGCGGGTCTGGGGAAGGGGGTGGAACTGAAGGTGCTGATTTCCCCAGCCTGGGTGGCCAGGAGGCCTTGCTTGCTGTGGTTCTGGGGCACTGGCTGAAGCTGCTCTGCCTCCTCTTCCTCACCCTTCCCTCGTTTGTGCCCAGTGACAGAGCAGGACCACACCATGCCCTTCCTCCCGGAGTTCAATGGCTTCTCCTACCTGGAGCTGAACGGGCTGCAGACCTTCGTTCCTGACCTGCAGTAAGTGCCAGGGACCGGGAGAGGCGAGCGCATCGCCTGCGTGGCTGATTTGGGGGAGAGAGCCTGGGCTCCGAGCCTCGCCTGCCGCACACTGGCTCTCCCTAGAGATCTTCCCTTTCATCAGGTTTTGGAGGTTTTGGTCAGGGGGACTGGCATGGCCAGAATCCCCGCAGCCAGACTGAGCCAACAAGGCTCCTCAGGCAGGGGCTTGGCGTTGCGTTGGGCTGGATAAACAGGCACCACGGAGCGGCACCCTGAAGGTGGCAGACCTACCCCTGACCTGGCAGGGGTGCCTTACGGGGTGGCATCTCTCTGCCCTACCTGTGGTCCCAAGCAGGCAGAGGGTTTCGAAGGGCTCGGCACCCGGGGGCGGAGGAAGAAGAGCGTGTGGGCAGCTGGATCAGAGGGTATCCGTAATCCTTCTCTCCTCAGGGACAAAATGTCCATGGAAGTTGTGTTCCTGGCCAAGAACCCCAGCGGCATGATCTTCTACAACGGGCAGAAGACAGACGGCAAGGGGGACTTTGTCTCTCTGGCCTTACACGATGGCTACCTGGAGTACCGATATGACCTGGGCAAGGGGGCGGCCGTGCTCAGGTAAGAGGGACAGTGGTGGCTTTTGGTGGCTATCACTGGCCTTGAGCTCCCCTCCCCAGAAAACTGTAAGGAAGCAGGGGGATGCAGGCTTCGTACCAGCCTCAGCTGTTTGCAGGAATGGCTCTTGGTTGGCTCTCCCTCCGCTCCTGGCTTCTGCCTCTTTTTTTTTTTGTGCCTCAGCCTATGCCGGGGTGGCTGCGAGCTGGGGCAGCCCAAGCTGGTCAAGCTGCGGTGGCCTGGGCAGCCCAAGCTGGTCAAGCTGCGGTGGCCTGGGCAGCCCAAGCTGGTCAAGCTGTGGTGGCCTGGGCAGCCCAAGCTCGTCAAGCTGTGGTGGCCTGGGCAGCCCAAGCTGGCCAGGGGAGGAGGTCTCCAGCTCTATGTCTGCAAAAAGGTCTCCAGCTCTATGTCTGCAGGCGGGGATGGCAGAACTCTCACCCACGGGTCTCCTCCTCCCTTCTCACCACTAGGAGCAAAGAGCCGGTTCCCCTCAACACCTGGATAAGTGTCTTGTTGGAGAGGAATGGGCGCAAAGGGGTAATGAGGATCAACAACGGCGAGAGGGTGATGGGAGAGTCACCGGTAAGTTGATGGGCCAGGGAGAGAGCTCTCTGGGCTTCCAGCCCTGCTCCTCTCATGTGTGAAATGAGCTGAGAAGTTCCCAGATGCGTGGGCTTTTAATCCCTGTGGCTTTCAGGGTGGAGGAGGAGTGGGCAAGACCTGGGGAGCAAAGGATGCTGCAGGGCAGAGCTTGCCTGCCCCCCGTAGCTGCCTTGCAGCCTGGCTCTGGTGCTGGCAGCAACCGCCCCCCTCTTCCAGCTCTTCCTCCCTCCTTGTCCCCCCGCCACAGAGCTGCAGCGCCTTTGCCAGCGACGCGCACGCCCCGATTCTCGGGGGCCTGGATTTCAGGGATGTGCTTGACCGAGCCCCCCTCACACACGTGCACGCACCCACCCACGGCAACCCCCTTTTTTTTTTGCAGGTCCTCGAGGGTCCCTGTAACTGGGGCAGGTAGGCCAGGCACCTTTGCCAGTGAGGGCAGTGGCTGCCTGTGCTGCCACCGTGTTGGGCTCCCCCCTGTGGGTTTCATCCTGCGCCCGTGATGCTGGGCTCGAGCCCTCTGCAGCGCTGGCTGTGCAGGGAGCCCAGCCAGGGGGACATCACAGGGTCGTACCAGCCCCGCTGCGTTGCTGGGATGAAGCCGTTTGGTGCCTTCTCGGCCCAGTTCCCAAGCTGGCAGTTCACCTCTCCGACTTCTCCCCTGTTCTGCCCAGGGAGGTGGTCGAGTCCCCATCCCTGGAGGGATTTAAAAGAAGGATGGATGAGGTGCTTAGGGCCAGGGTTTAGCGGTGGGATGGCAGGGTTAGGTTAGCGGTTGGACTTGATGATCTATGGACTATGATTCTGTCCCCTCTGCGCTTCTGTCTCCATATGAACAGTGGTTCCCCGGGGTTCCAGGGCAGTGCTGCTGGCCTGCCTCCCGTCCGCCTTGCCAGCGGGGAGGCTGCTAATGCAGGAAAAGCCCCAGCTGCTGCTGAACTCGTCCTTAAGCTCCACGTAGAAGTGCAGCATTC
>NW_009260796.1:1005285-1006336 GCF_000687185.1 Egretta garzetta
GGCGGGCAGCGGCCCCTCCTGCGGCCTGCGGCTCCCCCTTCCCCGGCTGTCCCGGGCGCTGGTGGCAGCGGTGGCCTCGCAGCCCTGCAGGTTACGATCACTGATCTCCCTTTTTCTCTCTCTTTCTCTCTCTCCCTTCGATTTTCATTTGTATTTTTCCCTCCCCTGCTGTCTGGATCCCAGAAATCCCGTAAGGTAAAGATAAGTATGACCCACTGCACCTCCATCTCATCTGCCATCGGCGCGTCGTTCTTTTGTTTTGTTTTCCATTCAGATCTCAGTGTTTCACCCACTCCCCATCCAACCAAGCAGCTTTAGGAGCTCCGTAGATTAGAGCCACGTGTTTCTCCCTCCGTCATCCATCTCCAGCCGGTTGTTACGTTTTGTTTCGGAAGCATTTCGATTAATCCGGTCATGTTTCTCGTGTTAACTCCACAAAGCATTAGCTAGTGATTCACGTAACCGTATCTCAGCCTCGCTGCGGTGCCCCGGGATCCCTCCCAGCCACGTCGGGGGGGGGAACATGGCTCCTGTTGCGTGCCCAGCCCAGCGAACCACGCGGCCCAGCTCGCCTGGGATTGTCCCTGCCAGGCAGCGGGGGCCGCAAAGTGACAGCAAGGAGGAGCTGGGGGGGGGGTCTTTCTCCTCCAAAATCCCGGCCACACGGGATGCGGGAGAACCTCCTCACGCCTTTTGCTGTAAGGGACCTGTAGCAGCCAGCTGAACCCAAGCTGAACCCCTCCGGTGTGAGTTTGGGTTTAAACATTAGCCCTGGCAAGGCTGAAGCGGGATTTGTTTACTCGGTGTTGGGGGTCACGCAAAGCCAGAGGCCTCCACGCCTGAGGGCATTGGAACGGCATCTTCCCAAAATTGAATTTACAGGAAAAATAAATCTTTTCCCTGCTGGCAGGTGAGACCTTGGAGCGTGGCGTGAGGAGGTTCCCTGGAGGCTCCGTTCTCCCCTTTGCACAGCCTGGTTCGGTGCCAGACGCCTGGAGCCCATCTGCTCCCTGTGCTCGCCGGTGGCTCGCCCTGGTGGTGCCGTGGCCGG
>NW_009260796.1:1006400-1006867 GCF_000687185.1 Egretta garzetta
AGCCCGGCCCCGGGGGCCAGCCGGTGCCTTGCGGGAGAAAGGCAGGGAATGGGGAAGCACGGGGGACAGCCGGGTGTTGCTTTCTTTCCCCACCAGCCCAGCCGCTGGTGGTGCCGCGGGTGCCTGCTCTGCCCGCGGCGCTGCCTGCCTCGCAGCCTCCTTTAGTCCCCACGGAGCTGGGCCAAGCGCCCAGCTTGGGGACAGCCCCACATCTTCCCCATCTCACCTCCTCCCCTCTCCTTCCCAGGTGCCTCACGCTTTCCTGAACCTGAAGGAGTCGTTTTACGTGGGGGGAGCCCCTGATTTCAGCAAGCTAGCTCGAGCGGCTGCCATCTCCACCAGCTTCGAGGGAGCTGTGCAGAGGGTAAGGCCCCAGCGGGTGTCCGGCCAGCGGCGGTGCCATCTGCGCCGGCATCGCTGGGGGACAGCAAGGGCCACCCTGGGAGCGGGCTGCCCCGGGATGTGGG
>NW_009260796.1:1007334-1008298 GCF_000687185.1 Egretta garzetta
AGGGCCAGCTGGGACAGGACAAGGGGGGATGGCTTTAAACTAAACCAGGGTAGGTTTAGACTGGATCTAAGGAAGAAATTCTTTCCAGTGAGGGTGGTGAAACCCTGGCAGGGGTTGCCCAGAGAGGGGGTGGAGGCCCCATCCCTGGGACCATTCCAGGCCAGGTTGGATGGGGCTGTGATCAACCTGATGTGGTTAAAGGTGTCCCTGCTCCTGCAGGGGGGTTGGGCTGGGTGACCTCTAGGGGTCCCTTCCCACCCCAAACATTCTATGATTCTGTGATTCTTCCTCTCGCTTGCGGTCCATCAGATCTCCGTCAAGGGGGTGCCTGTGCTGAAGGAGCAGAACATCCGCAGAGCCATCGAGATCTCCCCCTTCCGAGGCCACCCCTGCACCCAGAAACCCAACCCCTGCCAGAACGGAGGCACTTGCAGCCCCCGGCTCGAGAGCTACGAGTGTGCCTGCCAGAGGGGCTTCTCCGGGGCTCGCTGTGAGAAAGGTGAGCCTGCCGGGCTGGGGCTGGCCACGGACCCTCGCCCACTAGCCAGACGTGGCTATGAAACTGCTTCGGTGATTAGCTGGTGGCAGCAGGGCAGCGCAGTGCTTGGGCCAAGCCTGAGGTCTTGCCCGCGTTGTGGCAGCTGGGAGGGATTTGAGACTTCAGCAAAGCCTTCGACACAGTCTCCCACAGCATCCTCCTGGAGAAGCTGGTGGCTCATGGCTTAGACGGGTGTACTCTTCGCTGGGTTAAAAACTGGTGGGATGGCCGAGCCCAGAGAGTTATGGTGAATGGAGTTAATTCCAGTTGGTGGCTGGTCACGAGCAGTGTCCCCCAGGGCTCAGTTCTAGGGCTGGTCTTGTTCAATAACATTATCAATGACCTGGATGAGGGGATTGAGTGTGCCCTCAGTAAATTTGCAGATGACACCAAGCTGGGTGGGAGTGTGGATCTGCTCGAGGGGCG
>NW_009260796.1:1008687-1015884 GCF_000687185.1 Egretta garzetta
TGGGACAGGGAATAAGGAGGCAAGGGCTGCGCTAAATCTGCCAGATTGCCTTCAGCCTCCTGCCCATGAGCATGGGTTCTGCAGAGCACATCATTTAGGTTGGACATTAGGAAAAATTCCTTCCCCAAAGGGCTGTCAGGCTCTGGAATGGGCTGCCCAGGGAGGTGGTCGAGTCCCCATCCCTGGAGGGATTTAAAAGAAGGATGGATGAGGTGCTTAGGGCCAGGGTTTAGTGGTGGGATGGCAGGGTTAGGGGAACAGTTGGACTGTATGATCTTAAAGGTCTTTTCCAACTAGACGATTCTATGGTTCTATGATTCTAGAACCAAGCTGGGGCATTTGGGGGCTGGCACTGCTGTGCAGCTGCGAAGCCGAGGCGACGCCGTGTCTCAGAATCGCAGGTGCTGGGGCTGCGTGTGGCAGGGCAAACGCTGCTGCCCATGGGCGGCTCACCCAGCCCTGCCACCCCCTTCTGTCGCTGTGCTCCGACCCTCTCTCTGTCGCTGTGATTGCCTGAAGCAGCCTGGGGCAGGGAAACGTGGTTTGGTGCTGTAGCAGATCAGGGTTGCTTTCCTGCCACCCCCCCTAAGATTAGCGCTTGGGCCACCACCGAGTCCAGGTTCCTCCCCAGCTCCAGCCAGGAAGCCAACAAGGCTGTAGATTTTACGGCTGTGAAACAGGGAGATGGGCCAAACCCAGGGGCTTTAAAGTAGCAGCAAAACTTTTCCAGGGGCTTGCTTAGAGTGCTGACGTGCTCCAGGGGATGGCGGGTTTGTGCACGCCTTTGTCCTGTTCTGAACGCCCACTGTAAAGCGGGATCTGCCTCGTCCTGAAGGACGGACGGGCCGTGCTATGTTGCCTGACAGCTCTTCTTTTCCCCCCCCTCCAGTGATCATTGAGAAGGCTGCTGGAGATGCGGAGGCCGTTGCTTTCGATGGTAGGACATACATGGAGTACCACAATGCCGTGACAAAGAGGTAACTTGGCCGCTGAGCTGAACCGAGGTCAAACCAAGGAGTTTGGGCTGTTGGCAGGAGGAAGACCTAGGGTTGCAGAAGTCCAAGTGCAGCCCTCAAAGAGGGGCAAAGCCAAACTGGGGCCATGAGCACTCCCTTCCAGCCCTTGCCTCGATAAAGCTGCCTTGTTGGCAGAAGGCTTTCCCCACCACAGTGGCGCCTGGCCAGCTTCAGGTCTGGATGTTCTTGTTCTGCAGCGTGTGGGCCACCTTCTGGGTTAGCATAGCCTGGTTTGGGAGCGGGACCAAGCCGGCTGAGTGCAACCCACGAAGATGGTTGATGTGCCCTGCTCCCGGCCGGTGCTTTTCCTTGCTCACGTGCTCAGGAAGGGGTGAGCTGTGCGGAGGGGAGAGGTGGCTCTGCCTGTGGTTTAATTCACGCCTGTTTGCCAGCTCCTTTCCCTCCCTGGCTGTTTGTGCAGCAAAGGGTCGGTTCTGCCAGCAGGGACAGGCCGTCGCTGCCGTGGGACCTGCCTAGCCTCCTCCAGCAACTGCTCGACCCTGGCCCCACGGGCTAGGGGTGCATGTTGGGACCCTGTGGTCTCTGTGGCTGGGCTGGTCCCTGGGGCTTCGCTCTCAAGATAAGCAGAGCCCGGGACACGGCTGCTGACTGAGCTCCTCTTCAGCCTCTGGGCTGGCTGTTTCTCCTACGGGAGACTCTTGGTCCGCGGCGGTCTGGCTCAGTGCCCTTAGCACTGTGCTCCTACAGCCCCCGCGGTTAATTCCCAGCTCTGGGAATTGGATAAGGCTCTGTCCATCTGCCTCTTACACCCCCAGATTCCCTGCCCTAACACCCTTCCTGGGGGGGGGGGCATCCGTGCTGAGCTGTTGTTTGTCGGTCTCTGTCTGTCCGTCTCTTCTCAATGTCCTTGTTTCTTTGTTTTCAAGCCACCTGAGCAATGAGATCCCCGCGTAAGTACAGTCCTCCCCGCTGCCCAGCTCCTCCCTGCAGCCATCTGCCCTCCACCACGTCTCCCATTGCCACCCTGACCACCAGCCCACCCGCGGGGGAGCGCAGGGCAGGCATGGGAGGAGGAATATGGGCACTACCCCAGGGCTCTGCCCGTTTCAGGGTGAGGAGGACACGGGTACCGACCGCAGCTCCGGCGGCTCTACAGGAGCCCAAACACAGCCAAGGTGCAGCAGGAGCTACGCTGCCTGGCTCTGCTGCAAGCCCAGACGTTGTCCCAGCTGCAGCTTAGCCTTAGTTTAAGTAGAGAAGCACAGGGGAAGAAAGTTCTTGTGACTTAGCTCTTCTGGCAGCGGCAAAGGCATTGGCGATGGAAATGAAAGGGTGCTGATCCTGCCGTGATTTTTTTCCAGCATGAATGTGGCGTGGCTGCCGTAGGGAGGAGGCCAGGCTGGGCGCTAGGAGAATGTTCCCCAGACAGGGGTGCGCAGCCTGGGCAACCCCTCTCGAGGTGCGGTGTGGCCAGGGGGGCAGAAGCAGGGCCTGGGCAGGCAGTTGGGGAGAAGGGCCTCTTCCCTAGAGCAGGGCTTGACAGCCATGGATTTGCTGTCTGTCTGTCTGTCTTGCCGAGCAGCAGGAGTGGAAGAGAAGCACTGGTTCATGCAGCTGTATTCCCCACCGTGCGGGGGGAGAGTTTGGGTGATACCTGCCTGTCACATCCCCATTCCATCTCATTTTCTACAAGCCGGGGTCAGACAGAGAGGCCGGGTTGCATGCATGTATGCATGTCAACGCCTGGGGAGCCACCGAGCCCATCACCTGCATGTTCACCACACTTCGGGAGGTGCTCTGGTGTTTTGGAAAGGGCTTTTTAGGAGCCAAGCGTCCTCCTAAGCTAGACAGTGCCCTCCAGCAAGGAGAGGCGTGTAGCGGGCTGCGCAGTGCGGCAGCGTGCGCGGCTCTGTCCCCCTGCACAGACACGAGCCGTGTCCCCGCAGATGAACGGGAGGCTGCTGCCTTTGTGTCCTGCCTCTCTTCCCAGTGCCCTGCAAAGGGAAGGTCACTGTTCCCAGCCTTCTCCCTGCCTGAGCCAGCCTATTTTGGCTGTGCATGCCCCATCCTGCAAGGGAGCTTAGCACTTCTCCCCAGATCCCCCCGCTGGGATTTGGCAGCGGCACTTGCTAGCCCCGCCAGGGCTGAAGGACCCATTGGGCTGCCCATAAAAGTAGTTTCTTCTGTCTCCAGGCAGGCACCGGGGTGTGCCTTGGGCAGGAAGAACACTCCGATTGCTTCTCTGGGCTCTGCCAGCCGTGACATGTCCGTACTTTTGTTTTGAACATACATTTTTATATATACATCTAGTTAGAGCTGATTGTAATGCCGGGCCTGTGGCCCTTGACGCTGGCAGGCCGTGCCAGCAGGACAGCTGTAGCCCTGGGTTTCCCCTTCCCCACGCACGCCCTGCCGCCCGAGTGCCCCGAGGCTGACTCAGAGGCCTTAGGTGACAGTTCAGCTATCTGGCCAGCCGCGGTGTCCCAAAGACCCGGCCTGAGACCCACCAGCAGGTCTGCCCGGCAAAGGGTCCTGGCGCCCGGCTGTGGACCAAAAGCTTCCTTCTCCCCACAGCGCTACCCTCTGTCCCGTCCGGGGCTGCCCATCCCAGTGGGGCAGCCTGGGTGACCAGCAGGGACGCTGATGGTCCTGACCCAGCAGAGCATTGCAGAGTCCCTGCGCCGCTGGGACAGGGCCGAATGCACTCCTCGGCGTTATTACGCCGGTTATGTTAGTTGGAGCAGGGCCAGAGGAGGGCTACCAAAATGATCCAAGGGCTGGAGCCCCTCTGCTCTGAGGCCAGGCTGGGAGAGTTGGGGGTGTTCAGCCTGGAGAAGAGAAGGCTGCGGGCAGAGCTGAGTGCGGCCGGTCAGGGCTTCAAGGGGGCCCAGAGGAAAGGGGGGGACAAGCTTTTTAGTAGGGCCAGCTGGGACAGGACAAGGGGGGATGTGTGAGCAACCTGATCTGGTTAAAGGTGTCCCTGCTCCTGCAGGGGGGTTGGGCTGGGTGACCTCTAGGGGTCCCTTCCAACCCAAAACATCCTATGATTCTGTGATTCTATGATTACGCTCACCCTGGCTAAGCAAAGAACCTGCAAACCTGTCTCGGTGGCTTGAGGAGACTCAGCCTCGAGGACAGTGGCTGGGGCTTCCTGCTCGTGCTGGGCGATTTTCTCAGTTTGGGGACTGTGTAGGGTGAGGAGCTGTCGCTGTTGAGCCAGGGCTGGTCCATGAGTGGGGTGGGAGGGAAGGGTCTCCTCCGCTGTCCTGCGCTTATGGCATGCTCCCCTTTCTTCCCGCATCTAAGTCCTGAAGCGCTGGACTATCCTGCGGAGCCCAGGTGAGTCTGTGCCAGGCTTGCAGCTCTTGTGTCTCGTGCTCTGCTGTCACCGCCTCAGCATGTCTCTCTGTCTCTGTGCGTGTTCTGTGTGTCCATACCCTCGGCTTTTTATTTGTAAGGGATGCAGCTCCGCAGGTGATGAGAGTAAACACAAAGGAAGCCCTGTCCTTCCAGCATAGGACCAGCAGCTCCTATGCAGCTCCAGCTCTGGCCCTCGTTCCCGGGGGACCTGGGCAGCAAATAGCCACTGGTGAGGGGAGAGGCTGGGTGACCTTGACACTACAGCCTTCGTCCAGCCCTTTGGACACAGCGTCCCTTGGGAATAAAAAGCTGTCTGTGTTGCCCGTGTTGTCTGGTCTGTGTGTGCCCATGTGTCAGCAGCGTGTCTCAGAGCATCCCAGGAGAGTGGACGACGACTCCATATGGCAACGTCACCAGTTGCCAAGAGCCTTTTGCCTGTTCCGAAAGGGGACTGAGCAAAGATGGGGATGCCAATATGGGGGAAATCCTGTCCTTCCTTCCTCCCTTGGGAAAAGACAGGGCATCTAGGAGAAAGAAGGCTTTCTGCCTCCATGGACAGTCTCATCCCCTTCAAACTGCAGGGTGCTCATCGCCTCAGGTTGGGCTTTGGTCAAGCGTAGGCGGCGGTGTAGAGCCAATGCCTCCGAGGCTGATGGCTGTGTGGTGATGGCATGGGGAGCAGTGGTCCCCAGGCACCCCAGCTCTGCTTGCACCTCGGACGCCCGCTAGCAGGATGGTGAAATGGTGTCGACCCCAGCTTTGCTGCCCACAGCCCTCCCAATCTGGCCAACAGAGTCCTCTTTATCCTGACCTCTCCCAAATCAAAGGCAGATCTATGGGGAAAACCCTTCTGCTGGCCAGATGAGGGCCAGCCTGGTGCTGTTCACCAGCCCGCGTAACAGAGCTCTTCCTTCAGTGCCTGCATATGAGGAGGCAAAACCAAGACTCCTGTGCCACAGCCTGCAGGGGTTGATGTGTCTGAACCTTGTGCTCCATGGGGGGCAGAAGCAAGGGGCAGTAGCCCCAGGCTGCGTCCTTGGAGGTTCAAGCTGGATGTTGGGGAAAACACTTCATCCCCAGAAAAACTGTGTAGCCCCTGCTTAGGTTGGCAGGGAGATGGAGAAGCTCCGTTCGTGGTGTTCCCAAGCTCAGCTGCCCGCATCCAGCGCTGGCGCTGGTCCCACTCGGAGCGGGAGCTGGGATGGAGAACTCCAGAGGGCCGGCCGTTTCTTTGATTCCCGTGGCCTGGTTCAGAGCTTTCCATCTGCTCCCCACCGCCACGTGGCAGGCGTTCTGAGCAGCCCTGGGATATCGCAGAGGCTGCGACCCTGCGGACGCAGCAGGTAGGGACTGAGACCCCGTGCGTGGCCTGACGCCGAAGGTCGGTCCAAGGTTATCCTCAGTGGGTGGCTGGGAAGGGAGAAGGCTGCTCCCAGGAGCTGGCTGGCTGCCTCTTGCTTTTTGTAGCCACGTTTTTAACTCTGCTCTGTCTTCTCCCCTGCCTCCCTCTCCCCGTGCAGCGAGAAAGCCTTGCAGTCGAACCACTTTGAACTGAGCATCAAAACAGAAGCCACGCAGGGGCTGATCCTGTGGAGCGGGAAGGGGCTGGAGCGATCGGACTACATTGCCCTCGCCATAGTGGATGGCTTCGTACAGATGACTTACGACCTCGGCTCCAAGCCAGTCGTCCTGCGGTCCACCGTCCCGGTCAACACCAACCAGTGGATTCATATCAAAGCGTACAGGTGTGAGGGCTCAGCGGGAGGGGAGCGCGGGGCCGTGGCGCGTTGCTCTGCGACGGGCAAGCTGCGGAGCAGGGAGCCTGAGTCACGGCCGTGGCTCCATGCCCTGTGATCCCCAAGGGTCGGTCACTCCTCGTCTTGGATAAGAATAGAGGAGAGGCATGTGGGCAGCGCCGCGCTGGGACGGCGCGTGTTGTGGCACGCCTGGAAATGTCAAAGGGGCAGGCTCGAGGAGGTACGAAAGGGTTCGTGCCTTTTATTTTAATCTGGCCGAGGGTTTGACATTCTGTTCGTGTTCAGCCCGAGCCCTCCCTTTTATTTTTATTGGTGGTGGGAGTGGTAAGCGGATCATGCGGCTGGCATGCCGGGGATTTCTGCTGATGGGTCTGGAGGGCGCGGGAGGAAGCTGTGGCCGCTGGCGGGGCTGCGGGATGCCCAGGGGATGCCGGAGGGCACCGCTCGCCACCAGCTGCTGCGGGATGCTCCCTGGGGAGGTTTTGCACCCTAGGACCGCTCTCTGCTACGTGAGGGCTCTGCTCCCTGCTCCTCTCCAGGTGGAGAAGGGCTGATGGTGCCCAGCGTTCGCATTTAGCGTAAAGCAGAGGGCAGCTCTGGGTTTCTCTTCTAAGGTTGCTGATCGTCTTCTGCTTCTTCTTCCCTCCCTCCCTCCCTCTGGGAGCAGGGTACAGAGAGAAGGTTCCCTTCAAGTCGGAAACGAAGCCCCCGTTGCTGGCTCTTCCCCGCTTGGTGCCACACAGCTAGATACAGACGGGGCACTGTGGCTGGGGGAGGCGGGGGGGGGGGGGGGGCCCCCTCTGCACCCCTCGCTGAGGGGCTCAAAGCTGGAGCTGGGACGCTGATGCTCCCTCACTTGTTTCAGTGGGACATCTTCGCCTCCCGGGTGCCTTTGATAGGTTTGGCCTAAGAAGCACCCCGCTCATTCTCTGCCCACCAGAGCAGGATGCCGGTGGCAGCTGAGGGGTGAAGGTTGGCTTTGCCAAACGCCAGTCCCTTCCATGTCACCATGTCCCCCGAAGAGGCCGTTAGCTGGCCTGCAGCTCTGGATCCCCTGCTGCCGGTGGCACGGAGCACCCTCTCCCTCTTCAGACTGGGAGGGC
>NW_009260796.1:1015901-1024251 GCF_000687185.1 Egretta garzetta
CCTCACATTTGGTTCACAAACCTCCCAAATGGGGGGTTTGCTTGGGTACTTCTGGTTTCCCAAAGGTGAAATGGCTGAATGGAGAGAAGGGTGCTTCTGTCTGGAAATACCTAAACACCCAGATTTGAAATGTTGCTTTAATTGCCTAACAGAATAAGCAGAGGTGCCAGAGAGTGCCCGTGCGTGCAGCACCCAGTTCCACTTGTGTTGACACAACTATTTTGATCCTGTAAACCGAGTTTGGCCCATTTGCGTCCACCTGGGGCTGCCTGTGGCAGACCTGTCAGCACAGACAGAGGCTAGGTTTGCCCCGTAACAGCTCAAATAGGCAAGAAATCCACCCGCAAGCATCGGGTAATGGTGCTTAACTACAACCAACACTAATCTGAGCTAAGTCAAGTCCTTTCTGGAGCCTGAAGGGATGAACGGAGGATGCCCGGTGACAGGGGATGCTGCAGGTCCTGGGCTTCCTTCATCTCTTCAGGAACTTGCGTGGCTCAGTCTCCATCCCTAAGTTAAGGACTGGGCTCCCCAGGCAGGTGCTGCAGCAGTCCTAGCATTCAGGATTGCAAAGGGGCGTAAAAGCCACAGAAATCAAGGGACAGAAATGTTCATCTGGGGATTTTGATCTGCTCTAATGAAGAAACAGTGAATTGGGTTCTGTTCATGCTTTTCAGAAGCCTCTGTTCTTACCTTCCCAGTATAAGCCCATGTTTCAGGTCTAACCTGACTGTACAAAGAGTTCATATGCAAAAATATAGCCTTACCTCTGAAAAGACAGCATCCCCCATGCCATTTCTCGTTCTGAAACCAACCCAGGAGCTATGTGGAAAGCAGAATTTTTCCACAAGAAAGGGACAGGACAAGGGGTGATGGTTTTAAACTGAAGCAGGGTAGGTTTAGACTGGATCTAAGGAAGAAATTCTTTCCAGTGAGGGTGGTGAAACCCTGGCAGGGGTTGCCCAGAGAGGGGGTGGAGGCCCCATCCCTGGGAACATTCCAGGCCAGGTTGGACGGGGCTGTGAGCAACCTGATGTGGTTAAAGGTGTCCCTGCTCCTGCAGGGGGGTTGGGCTGGGTGACCTCTAGGGGTCCCTTCCCACGCAAACCATTCTAGGATTCTGTGATTCCCCACTGGCTTTTCCAAAACTTTTGTTTCATAATGTCAGGGCCTGGAATGAGCCATAGTTGACATTGCAGTAACTGAAATAAAACTCAGTTTGAATTTGGGACCGATCTCCAAGGAAATGAAGTATTCTGAGTTGATTTGGTATTTTAGAGTGCAATTTACTGTTTTAAGGGTCTTCAGGAGACCTGTATGTGTTGGTTGGAACTGGTATCTCTCTCATTTAAGCAAAAATAAATACTGGCCAGGAAAGAGGTTTTTCCCCGTGTTGAGGAAGGCGGTGCTGTATCCAGCGCTGGGCTCCCCGGTTCAGGGAGGATGAGGAACTACTGGAGAGAGTCCAGAGGAGGGCTACAAGGATGGTGAGGGGACTGGAGCATCTCCCCTAGGAGGAAAGGCTGAGGGAGCTGGGCTTGTTCAGCCTGAAGAAGAGAAGGCTGAGAGGGGATCTCATCAACACGTACAAATATCTTAAGGGTGGGGGTCACGAGGACAGAGCCAGACTCTTCCCAGTGTTGTCCAGCTCCAGGACAAGGGGCCATGGGCACAAACTGAAGCAGAAGAGGTTCCAGTTGAACGTGAGGAAGAACTTCTTGACTTTGAGGGTGCCCGAGCCCTGGCCCAGGCTGCCCAGGGGGGCTGTGGAGTCTCCTTCTCTGGAGATATTCAAAGCCTACCTGGACACTGTCCTGTGCCCCCTGCTCTGGGTGAGCTCCCGAGGTCCCTTCCAACCCTTGCCATTCTGGGATTCTGTGTGACTCCCAGCAGCGCCGGCACTGTGCGTGCGTGCCCGAGTGTGCGACACCGCACGGGGCAGGCTGCTGGCCCGCACGGCAGCGTGTCCCCTGTCCTCCCCCCCCGCCCTTCCCTGCTGTCTCTTGCAGGGGGACTGGAGAAGCTGAGCGTGGCTCACAAGCTGCCCAAGGCCTACAGCACTGGCTTTATCGGCTGCATAAGGGACGTGATTGTCGACCGCCAAGAACTGCATCTGGTGGAGGACGCTTTAAACAACCCCACGATATTACACTGCTCAGCCAAATAGACCCCCAGGGACCCTTCCTTCTCCTTCCCTCCCTCCTGCCTATTGCTGTAATTATTTTCTATTTTTGTAAACTTATTGCTTTTTATATTTTGGGGGGAGGGGGGAATGGGAGGGGAGGAAACACCTTTTTGTTTGGGTTATTTGTTCGGTTGCAGTCTATCCAGGTCAGTCAGACTCTAATCAAACAGCAGCAACAAAGAACAAACCTTGAACCAAGTCTCCAAGAAGTGACAGAAGAACTTCCCCATTGCACCTGCATTGTAAATCTTATTCATACTTGAAGCTTCTTTTTGGGTTATTTTTCCCCCTCTTTACTTGTGTTCTTGGGTTGTTGCTCATGCCCGCGGGGGAAAGGCTGCTGGTGCTGGCGAGAGACGTGTGGCCGTCGTGGATTCACTGCATTCCCATCTCCGGCCCGGCCCCGCAGCCCCCCCTCTGCAGTGCTGGCAGAGCAGGGAAGGGGCCATCAGAGACGCGGGAATTGCCACCCTGCTTTGGGGCCTGGCTCTGCCGAGCCTTCTCCTGGCCCTGTGTTCACCCCATCTCCCTCCTCCCCCCCTTCCTCTCACTATAATTTATGTGTGTAAGAATCTCAAGTGCTTTTCTCCTTTATGCTCTGTTAAAATCAGGGATGCCGTGCACTGGAAGAGAGACCAAGGTCTGCTCTGAGCAGGCAGAAAAGCATTGCTCTTTGGTTGTCTTATGACTGTTTGCTGGACTGAGAGGTGCTGGGGGGGAAATGTTGATTTCTCTGTTGGCTCTCCTCTTCCTCCTCCTCTTGGACATGTGCAGAAGCAGCTGTGAAACCTCATTTCCACGCTTTGGTTTATCCAGACATGTCTTAACCGCCTGCTTGCCCTGGCTGCTCTGCCCAAGAGCTTCTGTGCACCAAGCATTGCCCTCCCATGCACCGGTGAGAACCTGCAGCACGTCTTCAAGAGCTGGAAGTGCTCGCCCTCTTCCAGTGCTGTCCAACGGGCTGCCAGGGCACAGGGACTGGCTCCCTTTTCACTTTAAAAAAAAAAAAAAAAATCTGTTGGATGTGTCCTTCCATGACCCATGTCCGTTTTCCAGCCGCTGGGCATGACCTGCCCTCTGTCTACCATGGGGATGCTTGCAGCTGGGCAGCTTGTGATCTTTGTAGAGCTGGTATTAGAGCTTCTCCCATGAAGAGTCATTGGGGTTTTACCTTTTGACATCAAGTTTTCGCAATGCCCGGTGCAATGCAGGGTCTTCCACGCCACGATCAAAGCTCCTGGGGATGCTGCCAGCCCAGCAGCGATGGCTGGAACGGGAACGGGGCGCGAGTCGGCTGCCGAGGCAGTAGTGTTGGGGAGGAGGGTTGGGGTTTTTGTTTTTTTTTAAAGTATTTTCTTCCTCCATGCAAATCTTGAAGGCAAATGCCATGGTGCCAGTTACGAAGCCAGCACGTGTGTTTCTGGGTGAACGTGTGCGTGTTTGCCAGCGTCAACCAGCGCACGTTTGCATGCGAACACGGAATCTCCTGTGAGCGGGAGCGCGACAGAGGGATCGCAGCTGTGAAAGCAATGACCCACGCCATTCCTTCTCCATGGGAAGGATTTGATGATGCTCGGTAGTGTCCATGGCCCTTTCCACCGCTGGGACACGGCTGCCTCCCTTTCCCACCGAGATGGCGGCTGGCGTCGCTGCGTGTAAAACCAGCGTTACGGAGCGGAGAGCATTAATCTGAAGGATCCTGCCAGGTAGCGAGTGTTACTTTATCATCCAGGGTGCCATCATTTTGTGGTTTTTACCATGGATTTCTAGCACACCTTGCAGGGTGCCTTTACGAAGTAGCGCACCCTTGAAAAATGTCGATCCTTGGCGCTAAATTTTGAGCCGCGAAAAGTCAGATTTTCTCAGGGTGAGCTCTGAACACAGACGTAACGAAGGGGAAGAACGTCGTGTAAAACCACTTGGGTTTCTTTTTTTCTTTTTTCTTTTTTTTTTTTTATTAAAAGAATTCTATGTGTCCCATCCCTGTGTGTGTGGCTGTGGCTGCGGCAATACCACATTTTAAGTGGCTACTGTATATAAGTTGTGGTTCCTGGTGGGGAGTACTGTGACTGTGTTGTGAAAGGGATGGGCTTTTGATCACGAGGTGTAGATAGACAGGGGCTACCTAGGGCTGCAGGATGGGGTGGGATGGGAGGGAAGGGAAGGGCGAGCCCCTCGATCTGTGTTTGGGGCCCGTGAGTTCAATGCTGGGCAATGCAGCTGCGTTGGCTGAGGCTGGATGTGCCAACTCCAGCGGGAGCGGGGCGTGCGCAGGGGAAGCTGCTAATTTTCATTTTCTGGAATGCCACTCAAATGAAGCCAGGGTCACTGCAAAAAAAAAAAACAAAAAAAACAAAAAAAACCAACCCCAACTAAACAAAAACAAAAACTCTGTCTGCTTTTGCTGGGGCTTGGAAATGCCTTAAAACAGGACCTCGCGTCCTCGTTGTCAAGCATCTTGAACCAAGGTCAGATTCAGCAGTGCTCCCTAGGGGCTGTGCACTTCACTTCGGCTTTATTTTTACTAGCATTTATAACATGTATGTACAAAAAAAAAAAAAAAAAAAGACATCGAGGTTTGGTTTTTTTCCTGGGGTTTGGGCTTGTTTTGGTTTGGGTTTTTTTTTGCTTTTTTTTTTTTAAAAAAAAAAAAAAAGATGTCCATGTGGCTTCATTTATAGGGTAAATTAATGACCATTGTGAACTGCTGTATGAATTCTGAAGGGCAATGCACAGTAGAGGAGCAGCATGATATAACCATTACTAACTTGTGTCTTTCGTCAATCACCATGAAATAAAGTTTGAAAACTATTAAATATGTTTTTAAGGGGCCTATGGCTTTTTTATTCTTTTTGTACTGTGGGTCCCTACTTCCCCTCCTCTGTGGCCATCGGCTCGCACCCTGAGTGGTTTCCCCTATTCAAGCACCCGCTGGCTTTTCCCTCTTTGCCGTGCTATCACCTCTTCTTAGGCAGCGTTTTCAAAAGAGGCTTTGCGTCCCGTTGACACCACGCCACGTCGACGAGAGCGAAGCGCTGCTTCCGTGGCCGCCTTCTCGCCGAGGGCAGCAGTTTCCCCTGGGTTTTACCCACTCTGTAGGCTGAGGAGCCATGGAAAGGCAGTTGTGAGCATGCAAGCAGGATGTGGTTTGAGCTGTGCCGGCGTCTTAAGTTCCTGCTCTAAACAGGTCGTCCTGATGGGGCCTTTCCACCTGGCCGGAGCCTGAGCTGATCTCTGCAGCTTCATCTTCCTGCAAGAAGAGAAAGTGGGAGGTCGAGAGTTTTTGTTCGATCGAGAGCTCGTGTTCATCCGAGTGGTGCGAAGTGAGAAAAGAACGTGGGTTTCCCACCATTTGGGAGGCAGCTAATTTAGCAAACCGGGTCGTTTCGATACCCGGCAATGATGCGCGTTGGATCGGTGCCTGCACCAGCTCGGTAGGAACCGGCTTTTCAACGGACGATGCGACGCCGAAAGCCTCACAATGGGGAACAATGGGGCCAGTGTTGGAGCAGCCACAGGGGTTGCCCAACTCACAACTGGGGCCATGTTTTGCTCAAGATCAGCCTCCCGGTGCAGCGGCTTCTTGACAACGACCTTATTGTGCCACAACAGGCACGGGCTTGCAAAGTCAGTGCCTCTCGCGCAGGCGTCCTGCCAGCGTGCTGCAAAGGAGAAGGAGAAAAAGCTATCGTTGCCTTGGCCAGAAGGAAAAGCTGAGCTCTGGCAGCTGGATGGGTTTGTGGTTTTTTTTTTTTTTGTTGACTACAGGCTGGAAAACCCCATTGTGAGGGGAAAGAGGAAGGAAAGAAGGACAGGAGCCACACTGCGGGCACGCTTGGGCAGGCAGCGAGCATGACTCAAGGGAAGGGCCCGGCCATGCGTTGCGGGCAGCCCTCGCTCCGTCCATCCCTGCTGGCTGCCCACTCTGCTCTCACCGGGAGCAGAGGCAATCGGGCGATACCGTCAAGAAGGAGAGGGCAGTTGGGGTTGAATGGTCTTCCCCATCCTCAGCGTGCTCCGGCACCCCTAACCCCAAAAGCCAGTTGTGAATCCCCCAAAAAAAAACAGGACGGTGGGGAAGCCGATGGGGGGCCCCGGGGGAAGCGAAGGGCAGTGGGGGGGGTTGCTTTGGTGATCATGTGAATGCTCTCACAGGGCTGTCCCGTGGGATTTTGATCCGGTGCCATCACCTTTTACAGTTGCCCGCCTCCTGAGCGTTTAGCTGGTTAGCGTGAAGCGGGAGACCGGTTAGCTTGCCTGTTCCTGAGGTTGCTGCTGCTGGCCAGGCTGCTGGGGGCTAGTCCTTCGGGAATGTGGCAGGCCAGACCTAAATCTCTGCTAAGTGTTATTCGTGGCCCACATCCCTTTCCCCTGCAGCCTGGGGAAGGGGGCTGGACTCCTCGTCTCCGTGGCTGCTTGGCCTCATTTTGCAGCATGCATAGTAGGGAGCAGGATTTCTTGCCGTGGATTTCCAGGAGCCATGGATTTCTTGCCCTGCCCGGCTGCTGACGCAGCCTGTGCCACCAGCCGGTCGCTCCTGCCACCTGCACCGCACTCCCCTCGCCTGCCAAATTAGCGTGGTGTTCCATCCCTCTGCTCCAGGATGTCCCTCTGTGCCTCTGGCTGGGAAAAACGTGATTATTCAGAGAGAAAAGGGGCTGCAATGTTTGCAAGCAGACAACTTGGCCCATGAACACGGTCTTTCTGGCTCTTCATCAAAGGAACTGGCCACAGGTCTACAGTTCAGGGCTGTGTAGATGCCTTGAATTTAAGGGTTGAGGGAGCTCTTGCGGCTGTGGCTGGGAGCGCAAACGTCCCGAGGTCCCCTCCAACCCTTACCATTCTGTGATTCTGTGTGATTCCCAAAGCTCAGCACACGCCGCAGTGCCGGGCTGCCTGAGCTGCCATCACTCGGGTGGCTGTAACGTGGGGGTCCTGGCCCCATGGGGACCTGGGGAATGGGACCAGCTTAGTGTCTGCCCAAAGCGCACCTGGGGGAATTCCCTTCTGTCGGACCGGAATCCCAGTTGCTTCCTCTGCATTGCCAACACCCACTGTTCAAGACCTACGTGACATGACTGTGTCCCGGTACCCAGCTATCCCTTTCCAGCCTGCAAATGGAAGAGCAAGGGTGTGAATCTGTGCTTACACCCATGAGCAGCTCAGGAGGAAATTGTGACTTTGAGTAGCACCAGGTGCTCCTCTGGAGGACTGACACAGCTGAAATGGGATCATAGAATCATAGAATCCTAGAATGTTTTGGGTTGGAAGGGACCCCTAGAGGTCACCCAGCCCAACCCCCCTGCAGGAGCAGGGACACCTTTAACCACATCAGGTTGCTCACAGCCCCGTCCAACCTGGCCTGGAATGTTCCCAGGGATGGGGCCTTCACCACCTCTCTGGGCAACCCCTGCCAGGGTTTCACCACCCTGTATCTTTATAGCTGTCCCCATTGCAAATGTTAAAGGCACCTGGGAGTGTCATTCCCAGAACGTAACATCTTCAGAGACTCTCCCCATGGAGGGTCTGGTGTCTTAACCCAGACACCAGCCTGGATGCAAAGGCTCCTGATGAGCCGTCTCCCGTCTCCTGTCCTGCTGAGGCTGCTTCTCCCCTCCGGCAGCAGCCAGCGTTCTGGTCGTATGTCAGCCCCATTCTCACCGGGGACCTTCTGCCCTGTCCCCTGGGAATTCTCCAGCCCAGGCGCATGCTCTGTAGTTGCAAAACAAACATTACGCCTCCCCAGGAGCGGTCTCACTTTTCTTCGCTCCTAGACCTGCTGCCAGTATTGTCCTGGCTCTTAGCAGGTGGCATTTCCAGCCGCTCTCCCACCCCTGTAGATATTCCCAGGAGAAGGTATAGGTTAGACCTAAAAATACGCTCTCTGCCTGCAGCAGGAAATGCCTCAGGGCTGGGGCAGAGATACCAGGCTCCAGAGCTCCCCAGCAGGGTGCCGAAACCCACGTTCCCCCACTCTCCAGGCCAGCTATTCCAGGCACGCAGGAGCCTGGCAGCTCCCCCATTCCTGGGGCACAGCAGAGCAGGTGCCTCCAGCCACCTCCTGGCAGCCTGAACCATGGAAGCAGAATTGTTTAGGTTGGAAAGGACCTTTAAGATCATCGAGTCCAACCGTTC
The DNA here is from genome assembly GCF_000687185.1 of Egretta garzetta. Classification (NCBI taxonomy): domain Eukaryota; kingdom Metazoa; phylum Chordata; class Aves; order Pelecaniformes; family Ardeidae; genus Egretta; species Egretta garzetta. Next base: position 1,024,222 of record NW_009260796.1, read on the forward strand.
CCCTAACCCTGCCATCCCACCACTAAACCT
>NW_009260796.1:1024706-1027025 GCF_000687185.1 Egretta garzetta
AGGGACTCGACCCCTTCCCTGGGCAGCCCCTTCCAGAGCCTGACAGCCCCAAGGGGAAGGAATTGTTCCCCATGGCCAACCTCACCCTGCCCTGGCACAACTTGAGGCCGTTTCCCCTCATCCCATCGCCCATTCCCTGGGAGCAGAGCCCGACCCCCCCAGCTCCCCCCTCCTGTCAGGCACTTGTAGGGAGCGATGAGGGCTCCCCTCAGCCTTTTCCAGGCTGAACATCCATCCTCGCTGGGGGAAGTGTGGCAGGGTAGAGCCTGGACACCATTAAAGCCTCTCCCAGCCAGCCACCAGGCAGGACTGAGCAGGCTGGAGAGCAGATGGGGGTCACACGGGCATCTGGCACCTCCGCTGTTGTCACGGTGCATTTCTATTGCAGCAGGTCCCCCGAGGGACAGGCACCATCCCAACACCGACAAAATGGGGTGTTCCGGCTGCAGAGAGCTCCCAGGCCAGAGTCTGGATTTCTCTGCTGGGTATTTCCACGGGATCAAAGCATTGCAATGGACAGGAGGCAGGAGGGCCAAGATCTCGCAGGAGGGGACCGTTTTCACCAGCTGCAGAGTCTAGAAACCAGGATCTTACAAGAAGGGGGGAGATCTGTTCCAGGGGGTTCCTTCTGATCTGTTTTTTAAGCAAGCAGCTCAACAGCAGTCTCTCCCAGCCCACGTGCATTGCCCTGGGAAGGGGTCTTGTCCCGTCCCGTCCCCCCCTGCCACCGTAGGCGACAGACAGACACAGAAGTCCCAGTCTGGTCTCTCACAATGAAGTCTCAGTGCTGTGAAGGAAGGTCCCAGTAACCGGGAGCCTCGATGGCAGGGGAAATGAGGGAGGAGAGGACAGGGGTCATGGTTATCAGGGTTGCTATTTGGCCTCTGTGGTCCTTGTTGCCCCGTGAGCAATCCAGTGGCATGCAGGAAAGCTGTGCACCCCGCCAGTGCTCCTCGCTGAGAAATGAGCTGGCTCCTGCTGCCAGCTCCCCGGGTATTCCCCGAATAGACATGGAATTCGCTGAGTCTTATTATAGTTATAAAACTGCTATTTTTGCCACTACGGGTAGACTGAGGGGGGGCTCGCTGGCTCTATCCTGGCTTTTTCTCTCTCTTGGACAGCTGGCTTTGTTTTCTCACCCAGCATTCACGAAAGGTGCCAGATTCAGGGCATTTCTTTGGGTTAATTTCTGTCTTTTATGTGAAGCAACATATATTTGGGATGAGTTTGTTAAAGGCCTCTGAATTTACGCTTCAGATGGCAAAATGTGCTCTATCCATATGAAGTGTCTAGCATGCCTATAGCCCACCTGACCCCAGCTTACCCCAGCGGCAGATTTGGGTGTCACCATCCCTGTCTCACCATAGACTTGGGATGAGAGCGGGGAACCCACGCTGGGGACATTGTGCCCTCCAAAGCGGTCCCTCAGCTGGGGGTGTTTAGGAGGGTGTAGCGAGGTGGGGGTCAGTCTTTGCTCCCAGGGAAGGGGCGATGGGACGAGGGGAAATGGCCTCAAGTTACACCAATGCAGGTTTAGGTTGGACATTGGGAAAAATTTCTTCTCTGAAAGGGTTGTCAGGAGCTGGAAGGGGCTGGCCAGGGAAGGGGTTGAGTCCCCATGCCTGGAGATATTTAAAAGCCGGGCAGACAGGGTGCTTAGGGCCAGGGTTTAGTGGTGGGATGGCAGGGTTAGGGGAACGGTTGGACTCAATGATCTTAAAGGGCTTTTCCAACCTAAATAATTCTGTGATTCTATTCTGTGATAACAGCACGCGTGGCCGAGCCTTGCTCAGTGTCTGGTGGCTTGCTGCGCTCTCCCGGCACCCTGACTCCCGAATCTTTGTGAACTCGACACCAAACTCCAGACCTTTGGCAGCATTCAAGTAGTGAGTGCTGGCCCAAATTGCGGCCGGTGTGAAGTCTCACACGCCGTCGAGACGCGGGTACTGTGGAGCATGGGTGCGCCACGCAGGGAGCGCCTTGCTTACCAGCCTGGTGGGCGAAGGAGCTCGGGCACCGGGAGGGGAACGGCCCCGGGGAGGCTTCATAGAATCATAGAATGTTTTGAGTTGGAAGGGACCCCTAGAGGTCACCCAGCCCAACCCCCTGCAGGAGCAGGGACACCTTTAACCACATCAGGTTGCTCACAGCCCCGGCCAACCTGGCCTGGAATGTTCCCAGGGATGGGGCCTCCACCACCTCCCTGGGCAACCCCTGCCAGGGTTTCACCACCCGCAGGGTAAAGAATTTCTTCCTTAGATCCAGTCTAAACCTGCCCTGGTTTAGTTTAAAGCCATCCCCCCTTGTCCTGTCCCACCT
>NW_009260796.1:1027704-1033138 GCF_000687185.1 Egretta garzetta
CCCCGGCGGGGCAAGGCTGCTCCCGGCCAGCACCTTGTCCCGGCAGGCTCGGTGACCGGTGCGAGGGATGCTGAAGAGGAGATGCCAAAACGGGACCGAGCTTTCAAACTTGCTTGAAATATCTCTGTGAGCTGGGGCGGGGGGGAAGAAAATGATACTTGGGTGCATCTGGTGTGTTGGTGGTGCCTCCCTCGGCTTCTGCCAAAGAAGCTGTTTCAAAGCTTCAGCCTCTTCTTCTCATGGTGGCGGGAGCCTGTGTGACTTGGGGACGTGGTCCCGTCTCGGTTCCTCCTTCTCTGCCACGGCCTCAGAGGGGGTGCAGAGCCGGCCGCTCGGTGGCCTCCTCCCGTGCCTGTCCGGCAGCCCGCTCCGAGCACCAGGTTGCCCGCGCGGCCCCCACGTCCTGCAGCGTGGAGGGGTTTCGTCGTAGCTGGTTTGGGGCTTCTTGTCTGTCCTTTCACAGAGACAGCCTTAAGGTGACCCGAAAAAAGCGTTTGTTGCTATTAGAAGTCCAGTGTGTTTTGAAAAACCCCGAGGAGGGTGGTGGCTGGGGAGCAGCCGTACAGCTGACGGTGACTTCAAGCTGAGAAATGGGATCGGTTACAGGACAGGCAGTGCTTGTTGGGTGTTGGTACAGGACCGAACGCGGGCAGGTCGTGAGTGGGGCTTCTGCAACCATCTCTTGAACTCCAGATTCTCCGCACGCGCGTTCCTGTAGCGCCAGGACTCAGGGGCTTGGCTGGTTTATAAGTTTGGGGGTCTCTTTTTTGCCATCCAGCGCCGGCTGTCTCTCCTGTACAAGTGCTGAGCCGTGTTTTGTGAGTGTCAGATTCAAAGCGTGCAGAAGTTGTTTAGGAAGAGGCCGTGTTCGTCTGGGTGGCGTCACGTTAAGTTACGAAACACGCTCGCTGATGGGTGATGGAGTTTAAAGCTGAGGGCTGGGACTTGGGGCCCCTGGATTTCATTCTCGGCTCTGGTAGCACTCTCTGTGCCCACAGGCAAGTCAATATTTGTCTACGCTGCCTGTACCTTGCTAGCTCCACCCTGTTGGGCAGTTACCTAGGGCAGCAGAGTGCTAGAAACAGCAAAATGGTTGTAAGGCTGCTGCCAGCTCAGCCCTTGCAGGAGTCCCGAGGCATCTGGCAGGCTGGTGGTGCTGCTGCTGTGAAGGGGTCAGAGCTGTGTGGATGGGCTTTTGTACTGGGGTTGATTGCTCCCAGCATCTGTTGCCCCCCCATCCTTTCCATCTGTGCACTGGAGTGCTGGATTTGCTGCTCCTGGTTCTGTTACGCCACTCGGGTCCCTTTTCCCCATGTTGTAACAAGGCTGGCTTGGCCCCAGCCTTTCTTCTCTTGCCCAGCAACACGCAGGGTGCCTACCAGGTTTCTATGGCATCTTTCCCTTCTGCCTGACCCCTGGCTGATGCTGTTCTCCCTCTGGCTCACAGCATGGCCTGGTTCTGCCCAGGTGGATCTACTGAGATCATGATCTGCGCTGGTGGAGTGCTGAGAGGCTCAAGCGGTCCCCCGGGAGGGATGGTCACTGCAAGGCCCAACTGAAGGACTAACCAGTAGTTCCTTTGCGTACTGTCAGCGTCGTGCCCCCATCCTTCCTTGCAGGACATTCAGGCTTGCACGGGAACCCTTGAAATTAAGGGCACGTTGGCATTAATGGGCTTACAGGCTGACTTACAAAGGCCGGCGGTGTGGGGCTGCTGAAAGCCAGCGTACAGCTAGCCTGCGGTGCTGAAAGAGGGTACTGTGGAGCAGGGGGGCCACGAGGAGGTGATCTCTCAGCACCTCCGTCCCAGCCGAGGCGCTGGCTCCTCTCCTCAGGACCCACCTCTGTGGCTGCGTATCCGCCCTGCGTCAGCGGGCTGCGGTGAGGCTGTCGCCAGTTGAAAATCCTGGGAGCTGGGTGTGGATATCGGTGGGATCGTGGACTGTTGCTCGGGGTTGGAGCGTGCGTGACCTGCTGTGACTGTCCTCTGCCACAGCACTGTCCCCTGGCTGCAAGGTAGGATGCTCCGGTGGGTGTGATCGAGCTTTCAAGCAGATCTGCTGGGACTGAAGGATGCTGCATTCCTTTCTGCCCTGGCATAGGAGCAGGGCAACATGGATGTCTGAATCAGGGGAATGGCTTCAGGAGCAGGCGTGGTGGGCCACAAGCCTGTGGTGAAAGAGTGACGTATAATCACCCTGGGGTTATTTTTCCCCTTTGCTGCTCTTCCTGGGCTGTGTAGCTCTACCGGTGTGAGAGCTGCTTGGATAAGCACGTGCCTCCTAACAACGCTGCTCTGCAAGAGGGGCTTGGTGGAAGCACAGGCTTATACGAGTGCTGGGACCAGTAACGCTGATGCTGAGTGTTGGGTGCTGCTTAACGGCTCTTCATAGAATCCTAGAATGTTTTGGGTTGGAAGGGACCCCTAGAGGTCACCCAGCCCAACCCCCCTGCAGGAGCAGGGACACCTTTAACCACATCAGGTTGCTCACAGCCTTGTCTAACCTGGCCTGGAATGTTCCCAGGGATGGGGCCTCCACCACTCTTCTCCCCACATGGGAAAGTGTCTGTGGAGGGACTGGGAGATGGGCTGATGCCCTAGCCGAGAGGAACAGCTTTACCCTAGGACACTCGTGCGTGCTAACTCTTTCCAAGGAAGGCACAGGGAAGGGGAAATAAACCTCTTTCCGGGTGTTTGACTTGTTTGGTGAGCTCTCCTAATGGCCAGGCCGTGTTGTGGGGAGAGGGATCGAGGGCTGGTGGATGCTGGTCACCACGCGGTCTCCCGACAGGCCATGCTGGTGAGCAGAGGGGCCCAGCCTGGAGAGCAGCGGCCGTGTGTCAGCGTGGGGGGTGTGCACGCGTGTGACATGAGGGAGAATCAAGCCCTGCTGTAGAAATAAAACAAGTTTATTGCCGTCAGCCTAAACCACAAAGCTGTTGCAAATGCCGAGCTCCGAGCTGCTGCCAGGGCCTCATTGCGTTATTTCTTCAAAACAGCTTGTTGGAAGAATGACCATTGCTTTCCCTCTCCCAGCTTTACTGGCGTCTGACCTCTCCACTGCAGGAAAGGTTTGGAGGTCAGGGACGTACCACCCCCCCAGCAAGGACAGAGAAATCCCAGTTCTGCTGGAACGGCGAGAGCCTGGGAATCTACCAGTAACTGCTGCCCCTCTTCTGCTTTGGTGCTCCCGCCTGCCGGGGGGCAATTAGAGGCCTTTTGCTGGGACCTAGAGGTCTTGGTGGATAAAACACATCCCCACTGCTGACGAGTGGCTTGCAGATCCCAAATGCCCTGTTTCTTTTCCCAGAAAGGAGCCGCACAGTTGTCTGGAGCGCTTGGTAGGTGGCAGCTGGCTTCTGCATTGCCCTTGTCTCCAAGGGCAGGCTGCTTCTTTACAGCCAAGTTTCCTGGGATGCTGTGGCTGGGAGGAAGGGAAAGTTGGGAGGAAATGAGTAAATGCCAGCTTCTGGAGCCTGATTGTCTCCAAAGCAGGGGTCGCCTCCGTTCTGCAGGACTCAGTGCTGAGCAGTACGGTCACAGAATTGGTGCCTCTGGGTGCTAGATGATGGGAGGCCCTCGTCCTTGTTGCTCTCTGTACTGTGCTCCTGGTGCTTTGAGCATTGCTGCGGGGGTCCTGGTGCTTGGGGGGAGCACACCGCCACAGGGGGTCCTGGTCCTTTGAGCGTTGCTGCGGGGGTCCTGGTCCTTTGAGCGTTGCTGTGGGTGTCCTGGTCCTTTGAGCATTGCTACCACCGGCGAAGCCCGCCCCAGTGCAGAGTTACTCTTCTTCCCTGCCCGTGCATATAGGAGCAAATCCTTCCTTCTTGGCTCCAAGGCTGTGGGAGCGGTGAAACGGTGCTGTCAGCTCCAGGGCCATAACGAGTCTGCGTGTGTTAGCCAGCAGTGGTGACTGTGCAAAACCCCCTTTGGCTACTGATCTTCCCGTGCTCAAAGTGGGGCCGGAGAGATGCTGCCTCGCAGCTCCTAGGAGCCCGGCAGGATCGCACGCCCCGGAGAGTCCAACAGGCAGCTTGCAGCACCGTAAGCCTGAATCTGCCCCGGGAAGGGAACGCTGGGACTGAAGGGACCAAGTTTCCAGTTTGTGGGGCAGAGAACGGCCAGGCTAATGGTGCTGGGGGCAGGGGTACGCTGGTGAATGCTTCCCTTTCTGTAGCCGACTTGACAAATCGCTGCGGAGCCGTATCCCATAGCCAGAGCCAAGTCCATTTGTTTGACAACTTCTTCCCTGCATTCAGACGAACCTTTTTAAAAATGTGGTTTACTGCTTAGCTGAACTGCTTCACCCGCAATGATTTTATGGCACGTTGTGGGTGGTTCCCTCTGAAGCCTTGGCTCGCTGGTAATGACAAGCACAAGCCGGGCTGCTCCAGCCACCCGGGGGGGAAGCAGCGGCTGGGCGGGCTGATAAGTTGGGATTGGCCCGAGTCCTGCATATACGCTTTCTTCAAGATGGTTTGCCATGCTCGTGCAGGCCACGTTGCTGCACATCCGAGGCATCACATGCATCCAGCTGGATCCTGAAACCTTGCTTGCTGTCCAGGCTTGAGCATCTGCTGTGGTGACAGGAGATATAATGCCAGTCCCCTGAGCAGCCTGCGGTCCCGGCTTTCCCACTCCCTTTACCAGTGAGAAAACACACGCTTCCTGTGCTGAATCCAAATGTAAATATTAACCTCAAGTATTTGCAATAGCTGCTTACTTTGGCAACTTGGGTGGCGGTGGGGATGTGGTAATTTCAGGTCCAGGAAGCCAAACCAGGTCAGTGTTTTGGCATCTTGGATATTCATCCACAACGCATCAAGGGCAGCGCTTCGGGCAACGGTGGCTGGAAGCAGGGCGTTTGCGGATCTCGCTGGTGGGAGCGTGCTCGAGCCCAGGGCTGCTGCATCTCTGAAGCGCCGGCCCCGAGGGGTCAGCTCAGGAACGGCCTCTGGCAATTTTCTGTGAGCTTTTCCTTTCCATCTCTTCAGGCGGTATTTCGGCACTGGGCTCTGGAGCACGAAAAGGGTCTGTCTGTGGCAATGAAGGCACGGATCCCGAGTTCAGGCACAAGCGCAAGCAGCATCAGGATCACTTTATTTTAGGCTTTACATCCTTTTATATCCATCCCAAAACAAAGCCTCTACTTTTCTCTTATCACCTTGCTATCTGGCAAGCACTGAGTCCAAGCCTTATATGAAAACAAAGTTCATCTTGCAAGGTCCATTGATCGCAGCATTGACCTTGTTTTTCACTTAGCTCTTGTTCAGTTACCCCATGGCTCACGACCGACAACGCCAAGGATATCTCTGATGTCTGGCTCAGGCGCCACAGATGTCTTTGGGCACCGGCTCTATTAGCAGCACCACAGGAGAACCAAAGCTCAAAGGCTTTTGTGCAAATATGTGTGCAGACCTTCTGTGCGCACCC
>NW_009260796.1:1033166-1034065 GCF_000687185.1 Egretta garzetta
GAAATGCCGTGCGAGGAGCAGACACGCTTTTTCACCGGGCTGTGCTATGGGAAAAGAGGATGAGAACATTGGCGGCAGCTTAAATTACGCTTCAATTCCAAGCCCCCAGCCCCCAGTTTATTTCCAGGCCAGGGCAAGTTCCTTACTGCAGGCCATGGAATGCATCGATGTGCTCTTCTCTCCCATCTCCCGGTGAGGGAGCACGAATGGTTAATGGTCTCGCTCAAAGAGAAAGCACTAGCCTTGCCCAGGGGAGGTTTTTGGATCAGGCCCTTGGTGATTTTCCAATATCCTATGGTTTCTCCTAAGGCAGAGCGGGCTGCTCTCGTTATGGTCCCAAGACAAATGAAGCGCTCGCGGCCCTGGAACGCATTTCTCGGATGCAGCTGTATCTCTTTTGCGGGCTGCCAAGGAGAATTCCTCGCCGTCTGCCGTGGCAGGGCAAGGCAAAGAGCACCCAAGAGGAAGCTGGTCTTCCAGCTCCTACTGCCAAAGCTATATTGAGGGCGAGTTTCCTTTGTGGCTGGGTGGTACCGGAGCTGCTTGCTGCTGCTTCCAACAGGGCTTAAATTAATCGGGTTTCGAGGAGATGGTTCTTCTCGGGAGCCTCGGAGGCACCTGGATGAATCACAGAATCCCAGAATGGCAGGGGTTGGAAGGGACCTCGGGAGCTCACCCAGTCCAACCCCCCCTGCTAAAGCAGGCTCACCCAGAGCAGGGGGCACAGGACAGCGTCCAGGCGGGGGTTGAATATCTCCAGAGAAGGAGACTCCACAGCCCCCCTGGGCAGGCTGGGCCAGGGCTCCGTCACCCTCAAAGTCAACAAGTTCTTCCTCACGTTCAACTGGAGCCGCTTCTGTTTCAGTTTGTGCCCATTGCCCCTTGTCCTGTCGCTGGGC
>NW_009260796.1:1034494-1034740 GCF_000687185.1 Egretta garzetta
GGGGAGATGCTCCAGTCCCTTTATCATCCTAGTTGCCCTCCTCTGGACTCTCCCTAGGAGCTCCTCATCTTTCTTGAACTGGGGAGCCCAGAGCTGGACACAGTATGAATCGGCGCTTTGTGCTCCAGCCGAGGCGGCGGAGCTCTGCCAGCGGGGCAGCGGTGCCCGGCTGGGCTCTGCCAGGCATCCGGGTGCGGGTCTGGCTTGGCACCGAGCTGCCTGGCCCCTGTGAGGGGGCCCGCGGGC
>NW_009260796.1:1035306-1042038 GCF_000687185.1 Egretta garzetta
GGGGGGGGGGGGGGGGAGAAGCACTCCTAAGGCTGCATTAAGCATCGATTAATACTTTTTCTGGAGTAGGAATGGGCTTATTCTGTCGCTTTTTCGCTGCCTTGACCAAAAGCAGTGGCTTGGGCAGGGCTGCACTTGCTACCATGTGAGCGGTGGGGAGGGATGGAAAGTGGCTCCTGCGGTCCCATCGCATGGTCCAGGAAATGTGCGTAGGATGGGGCCTAATCAGGTTACGGAGCCGGTCTGTTTGCAGGCTTCCTGCGTGAGTCCGAAGGGAAGAAGGAAATTCTTTGCATTAAACCAAGCTGGAAATCAGGAACTGTGTGCTTCCTGTATATGGGGTGGTTTTGGTTTTTTGTTTTTTGTTTTTCTTTTTTTGCAAATAGCTCATGCTGCTGCTTGTATCAACGGTGCTCTCCAAAGACCTCTGCCTGCTTGCGGTGGCTGAGGGGCGTACTTGGAAGAGACGTACGCTTTGGCATCTCCTCCGGGGCTTTCTGAGCTGCCGCTCTCCTGCAGCAGATGCTGTGGCTGTCACGGGTGTCCCAGGCGGGTCCCATGTGGAAAGCACGTTGCTGTGAGCCAGCTGCCGTGAAAGCATCTGCCGGGTAGTTGGGGAGTGCATGGCTGTATCAAGCTTTCGGGCCTCAGGAGGACGGGGGGGCTCTACCTTGCAGCCCCCCTTGGCTCTGTGTTGGAGAAGGTTTTCTGTGTGGAGTCCCAGACATTTCCATGCGGGCAAGAGAACCAGATGAGGCTCATCCTCCTCTGCATCTTTGCAACGCCCTTGTGGTTGTGAACGATGGGATGGCCTCAGTGAATCCATCACCCCCTGCTCTGCTCTGTCTGTCTGTCTGGTCCCTCCATCTGTCCTGCGGAACGGGCTGCAGGGCCTCCATGGACCCCTATCAGGGAGACAGATGAACTCTGTCTGTCCCCAACACCAGGGGCAGTGAGCAGGCACCCCAATAAGTGCCTCGAGGAGGTCACCTGGTCCAGCCGTGGCTGCCGGCACCCATGCCGTGACTAATGCCTGGGGTGAATCGCAGCAGCCCCCCTTGCAAGGGCTAAGGGCTGGGGAAGCCTCTCGCAGCAAGGAGTGATTGCATTTATCTGGCTTGTTGCAGCTTCTTGGTGTTGAAAGAAGGACTGGGGGAGGAGAGGGCGAGCTGAGTTTTCTAGTTGGGCTGGCGTTCGCTGCAACCGTCCCGATTACTTTATCAGGTGAAGAGCCGGTCTCGTCGCAAGTATCTCCTCAAGGTTTCCTGTGCCCAAAGCTGGTGGGGGGTGGTTCCCAGCCTGGGCTTGCTGTGGCTGGCATCTCTTGATCTTCCCAAGGAAAAGCAAGCACAGATGTGGGACGGCTCGCTGACCCGGGAGGAGAGGCAGCGACAGTGGGGAACGGCCCGTGCCGAACGCAGGCAGCCTTGCCGCGCACAGAGATGGGGCTCCCTGCAGGTTTCCAGCAGCTTCGGGAGCATGTTTGTTTTCCCATAGCCCAGGTCTGAGTGCTTAAGCATTATCCTACTCCCATCACCCCAGTAGGAAAGGTGGGAGCCAGATGATTCCCTCTGATGCTGCCAGGGCTGAGGCAGGCTGAGTTCTCTGTTTCCTCCTGCAGTCGAGGCAAACTTCATGCCTTGGCATCACCTTTTGCATTACCTGGGGCAGAAGATAGCCGTGCTGTTGAGGCACAAGGGCCTCGCATGCAACCCCATCTTTTTTCCTACCCAGCTGAGCAAGGACCTGCCTGTGGCCTTAGGATAATAAGGTCTGGAAATTCCTCCCATTCCCAGTCATTAGATCCTCCCATTCCCATCATTAGATTTATCTGGACAGTGTCACGTTTAGCTGTCTGCTAATCTCCCGTGGGTGCTGCAAAAGAAGGTTTGTTTTGTTTTTTTTTTTTTCACTTAAATAAATTTCAGGCTTGCAATAGCCCCTACCAGAACAGTGAGATGGGAAGAAGCTTCTCCTTGGGAGCAGCTGGGGTGAGCAGATGCTAAAGAAGAAATCTGCCGCTCCGTAGCGGGGTGGAGGAACGGGGAACCATCTGGCCGGAGGCGAAAGGCTGTCCTCCATCTGCTGGGGGGAGGCAGCGGGGCTGGGGAGCCCTTCCCCGAACCTGGCCCCTCTCCCCTGTCCCTCGGCGCTGCCGCTCGCTGCTCCGTGGGGCCACCCCCCAGCTCCGTCCCTGTGCTGTCAAAGCTGAGACTAAGGCTGCAAACTGCAGTTCACATCTGCGGTGCCCCAGTGAACGCAGCTTCCCCCCTCTCCTCCCCCCTCCAAAATGATATGTTTCGAAAGTTCCCTTTTTGGTCAGGCTGAATGTACCCGTTAGCTTTCAAGGGAACTGTCTCTCCCCAGCCCCAGCTATTTTAACTCAGCCAGGGGAGAGAAGAGCTGATCGAGGGCCCAGCACCACCGAGGGGATGGTTCCCTTTCCCTCCCCAAATGGGATTTGAAGTTTGTGCCAGCCAGGGTCTTCGGTCCCCCTTCTCTCCCCAAAATGGGATTTGAAGTTTGTGCCAGCCAGGGTCTTCGGTCCCCCTTCTCTCCCCAAAATGGGATTTGAAGTTTGTGCCAGCCAGGGTCTTTGGTCCCCCTTCCCACCCCAAAATGGGATTTGCAAATCCCATTTCATCTTCCTTTCCTCCTGGGGTACCGCTCGCCTCCGTCAGAGCAAGGGGCAGCGGGGCAGGTCGGGCTCTCTGGCTTGGCACCGAGATGGCTTTGAGGAGGTGGGTGCTATGGGTGCCGCGAGGGTGTAAAAAGGCAGGGGTTGGGTTGACAAGACAACAGTAAAACACCTGCCTTAAAAATACGAATAGGACACCGGCAAGAGATTGGAACATGCAACTTTCCCCCCCCTGCTCCAGTGGGCTTTTGAAGTATTTTTTTAAAATAACAGAGTGATTCCAGTCGGAGAAGCTGCCGGCCGTTGTGCTGGGGCTCTTGAACGCTGCCCCCAGGGTACCGGTTGCTCACGGGCTCGGCCTTGGTTGGCTCCTCCAGCCGTGGTTTCATAGAATTGTCTTAGGTTGGAAAAGACCTTTAAGATCATCAAGGCCACCCGTTTGCTGCGGTTTGCCGCTCCCCGTCACGCTGGGCACATGCGACTGCTTGAGCTGGGGTAACCCTGGATGCTGGACACAGGCAGCGGAGAGCCCATCCCTTGGGATGCCTCGGTTGGCCTGGGGGATTTCGAGAGGGTGGGAAAGTGAAGTTTATTCTCAAAACAACAACCAAAAAATCCCCCTTCCCACCCTTGAGCAGCATCCCTGCCGCGTAAGGTAGTTGCCAGGGCTATATTTGTCCTCGGGTTGGGTTTTTTTTGGGGTAGTTTGTTTGTTTGTTTGTTTGCTTCCCCCCTTCCTCCCACCCTCCAGAAATATTTCCATCAGTCTCCTCTCGAAGAAGTGTAACAAGCCCCGCCACTGATTAAATTCTAAATATAGCCGTGGTATTTTTTTTCTCTCCAATTCTTCATGATGTATCTAGGTAAAAAATAGCCCTGGCGACTCTTCAAAGGGGACGTGGGCCTGCTATGGGCTATATTTTTATCTTGTCACCCTGCCCGGGTCCGAAATAAACCTCCTCATTTTTAATTAGCTGGCCAGGTTATATAATCCTGCAAGCTGAGGATTTCTGGGCTCCGCAAGGGCGCGCGTGATGCCGTGGGCTCGGGCAGGCAAAGGTGGGGTGGCAGGGCAGGGGCGACCCGGCGGGAATCTCCTCCCCTCCTCCTGGCTCTGGGGCCGAGCGGGAGCCAGCCTGGGGGAAGCCAAGATGCTGTGGCATAAGGCCACCCGTCTGGTCCTTCTCATCCTAGGCTCTGCTCTTGCCTTTCCTCCTTATCGCCTTATTTATTTCAGTACCTGAAGGGGGCCCATAGGAAAGGTGGGGAAAATCTTTTTAGTAGGGCCAGCTGTGACAGGACAAGGAGGGATGGCTTTAAACTAAAACAGGGTAGGTTTAGACTGGATCTAAGGAAGAAATTCTTTACAATGAGGGTGGTGAAACCCTGGCAGGGGTTGCCCAGATTGGGGGTGGAGGCCCCATCCCTGGGACCATTCCAGGCCAGGTTGGATGGGGCTGTGATCAACCTGATGTGGTTAAAGGTGTCCCTGCTCCTGCAGGGGGGTTGGGCTGGGTGACTTCTGGGGGTCCCTTCCAGCCCAAAACATTCTATGATTCTATGATTTACTCCTTTCCTTGTGGTACTTGGAGAGGAACCTGCTGAATGAGGAAGGGCCTGGTTAACCGTGAAGGCGCCTGGGCTCCTTGGCTGGCTGTGTTGGGGGCTGGTTTTGGTTTTCCTCCGCTCCTGGGAAAACGGGTCGGGGGTTTTGCTGCCCTTGGCATCACCCTCATTACTCCTGCCTGAGTGGAGCACGTTTGTTTTCCCGTAGCCCAGGTCTGAGTGCTTAAGCGTTATCCTACTCCCATCATCCCAGCAGGAAAGGTGGGAGCCAGATGATTCCCTCTGATGCTGCCAGGTCCTGGACTGTGCAGCGCCTCCGGCCCCAGGGCTGCTGCTGCAGAAGGTGTCCATCCTCGTGGTTTGCATGTGGGAGCCCGATGGACTCGTCAGGTTCTCATGCTTCCGGCGACCCTGGTCGTCCAATGTGGGGGTGATCCCCTCGCACGAGCATTCAGCAGCCTTCTGCTCCCCAGAGTGGCCCACCCCAAGCTTCTCTTCAACCTCTCCGGACAGACAGCCTGGAAGATGAACAGGCCACGCAAGGGAGCAGCGCGTGTTTGCTCTACGCATCTTTAAAAACTTTCTAACCACCAGATGGAGCAAAGGAACCTAAAACACCCATGGCTGACACTTTGGCCAGACTCTTCCCCTGGGCACTGAGGTGTAACCACTGCCCTGTGGGCAGCAGCTGGACCCGCACCTTGCCAGGCTTTCCATTGACGTCCTTCTCTCAAGCCTTTCCCTGGAAAGCAGGGCTCAGGGTTGTCCTGGGGGCTGTCTTGGCTGCACATGCATTGCAAACCTGTTCCATGCCCTTGGGTCAAAACCTGCCCTCTGGATCGCCGTTCCCACTCCCTGGCTTATTCCAACCTGTGCAAGGGATGGATGTGCTGCGATAGCAATGCCCGTTTGCTCTCTGAGTTGAACCACCCCACCTCATCTGCCTCTCAGACCAGAGTTTCGGTCCTGCACCGGCGGGGGGGCTGGGGCGCGGGGGTGTCAGTGTTTGTCGCTGCTGTAGCTTTAAAGCAGTGGAAACTTTCGTTGTTGTCAGCTCAGTGGTCAAAGCTAAGAGGAACTGGTGTACGTCGAGAAGTGCGATTTAGTGAGGAGGGCCTAGTTTTGAAGTGTTTGGGCTGAAATCGGCAGGTTTGGGTGTTCCACCTGACCTCTGGAAGAAGAGGGATGCAATGCATCTCTGGGATTTGAACAGGCTTCTCCAAACCTTACACCTCTAGTTTGGTGGTCAGCAGAGCTGGGCCCAAGCTGCAGGATTAAGGGTCTCCAGACTAGCACGAGTGCGAATGGGCTGGAATTTCCCAGGGCTGGTTTTTTCGATGAGTGCCTCCAAGCAGCCAGCTGGTGGTCTCGGGACAAGCCGTGGTGGCACAGGCTCTTTGCATACGGGGCGGAGCCCGCCTACGACCCGTCGGCGCCCGCAGCTGGTGCGGTGGCGTCAGCCAGGGCAGCCTTCCCACCTCTGGTCGCTTGTGCTTCATGCACTGGTTTTTGGGCAGCGCCTCTGGCTAATGTAAAGGCAGGCAGCCACTTCTGCTCTCCTCTTTGGCTTATACAAACATTTATCCCAGCAGAAGGCTTTTTGCCTTTGTTGCTGCAGGTTTGCTTGACTCACAGCAGAGGACTGGGGGAGAAGGGAACGCTGAACTGGTTTCTGCATGAAGGGGTGGCTAAAAAGCAGCAGAAAGGACAATACTGTCAGGTCCTGTCCACAGGGGAAAGCTGAGGTGTGGTCTGAACTCTGTGAAGAATCCTCCCGGCAGCAGTGAAGCACGTTAACCAAGCGTAGAGGAACGAGCTTGGGGAAAAGAGTGCGGGATCTCATGCAACCGGCTGGCCCTAGCTCTAGCAGTCTGGTTTCAAGCAATAAATGTCCTAGGGGTTATGTTTAAGCACAGCATCTTGAAGGCCCAGCTAGAGATTCTTCTCTAGGACTGAGTAGACAGGAGATGTTTGAAATCATTGAGCCCCGGTGATGGTGAAGAAAGCAGAGGTGCCTCCCTGCTCGGCGTTCTCCTCCCAGCCCTGCAAGCCGGGTGATGGATATCTTGGGTGGCCACTTCCCCTGGGCTGGCGGCACGTTGGCTCATTCAGCCTGGGAGCAATAGATCGCAGCGTGGAAGCTGCAGGGAGCAGCGGAGCAGCAGGAGCTCCCAGAAGGCATGGAGGATGCACATCTCCAACCCATAGGCTTTGCTATCGTACGCCGCTCACAGAGGAAGGGAATAAAAGTCTAGATGTGGATGAATTTCACGAGACAAAAGTTTTAGTCCCATGTTGGTTTGCTTCCAGTGCTGAGCTCCAAGGCCAGAACGATGGAAGAGCCCTGCGGGTGGTATATCCAAATAGGACGTGTGTATTGGGGAAAGGCAAGATGCAGTCCCACAGTGGCCCAGGCACCAGTACAGGCTGGGGGCTGACCTGCTGGGAAGCAGCTCTGCCGAGAGGGACCTGGGAGTCCCAGTGGATGACAAGCTGACCATGAGCCAGCAGGGTGCCCTTGTTGCCAA
>NW_009260796.1:1042460-1044743 GCF_000687185.1 Egretta garzetta
GGTGAGCCTGCTTGAGCAGGGGGGTTGGACTGGGTGAGCTCCCGAGGTCCCTTCCAACCCTTGCCATGCTGGGATTCCGGGATTCTGTGATGTCACCTACTTTTTTTTTTTCCCCCACCTTTTTGCTGTATCATCACGGCTGTTATCCCTGGCATCGCTGGTGTCTGACCATTGCTGGGTGGTGCTGTCTGCCTACACCAGCAGAGGAAAAGCGTATGAGTTCAGAGGGAAACTGGGGGGTATTTTAAAGCACAGGTTTGCACGGCAGCGCTGGCAGTAAGCAAAGGAAGGCCCTGCCCTGGTTGTGAAATCGCTGATGCCCTTGACTGTTAGGCGCCGGTTCAGCTCTTCCTTGGCAGAACATGGCTTGGTTTTCAGTGTTGCTCTCAGCCTTGGAATGATGGCAGAAAGAGAGATAGGGTGCGGTTTTATGCCTTGGATATTTTGTGGAGTGTCTGGAAGAGTTTGCCTGGTGGCTGTTAGGATAATCTCAGTAGAAAACATCTTCTGGTTGTATCCTAGGGATAAGAAGAGAGCTCATGTGCCACTTCCAAGCAATGCCCTTCCCAGACACAGAAAAGCAGCTTTTTGAGGCTTCATTGCTGTGTGGAGTCCTCCTTTTCCTGCTAGCGCGGCGCTGCTTTCTATGAGAAAAGACACAGAAATATCCCTGAAAAAGAAGCTGCCAAGCCCTCCTGGATCCATAAGGACTGTGCAGGGCTGGCCATGACCCACGGTCTAGGGTTGCTTTTCCAGGACTCCCATATTCCTAAGAGCAACCTTGCTGGGCTGAGGGAATGACCCAGAGAAATGGTGAAAGGATGAAAAAGCAGTGCCGGGAGGTCGGAGCCAGCGCAGCCCCGTGCAGAATGGCCACGCTAAGCCTCTCTGGTACTTTAAGGCTCTCTAGGGTCCACAAGAGCTTAAAAACCTTCGCTAGGGCATGAACCAAGGGCAGGCTGTTGGCTCGGGAGCAGCTGCTCCCTGCTCGGAGTGCTCGCCGCCGGCAGCAGCGATGGGCGATGGGGTGGAGCGCGGATTTCGGAGCGGTTAGCAGTGCACACGGGGCGGCGGCGGCTCCGGCTGTGCAGAGATGCCCCGTGCGATCGAGCTGATCCCGCTTTGGCCAAGCGGAACCGCGCACGCTCAGTGCAGAGCAAGCGTCGCTCCAGGGAAACGCAAGGAATTGCCCTGGTGTGGAATCAGCCCTGTGGGCTGTCCCTCCTGTCGAAAACTGGTTGGGTTTGTGTGCTGGGAAGTTGTCAGCCCTGGGGGTTGCAGGTGGTTCTGATGCACGTACGCCTCGTGGCTGAGCGAGCACCTCCCGTGCTCCTCGGTGGCACTTTGCCTGTGTAGGGCAGCACCTTGGTGGCACTTTGCCTGTGTAGGGCAGCACTTTGGTGGCACTTTGCCTGTGTAGGGCAGCACTTTGGTGGCGCTTTGCCTGGGTAGGGCAGCACTTTGGTGGCACTTTGCCTGTGTAGGGCAGCACCTCGGTGGCACTTTGCCTGTGTAGAGCAGCACCCCTGTGGCACTTTGCCTGTGTAGGGCAGCACCTCGGTGGCACTTTGCCTGTGTAGGGCAGCACCCCGGTGGCACTTTGCCTGGGTAGGGCAGCACCTTGGTGGCACTTTCCCTGTGTAGGGCAGCACCTCGGTGGCACTTTGCCTGTGTAGGGCAGCACCCCTGTGGCACTTTGCCTGTGTATGGCAGCACCCCTGTGGCACTTTGCCTGGGTAGGGCAGCACCTCGGTGGCACTTTTCCTTACAGGCTCCAGCTGTGTACAGCTGGCATGTTGGTGTCCCTGCCGGAGATGGCTTTTGGTGTTTCTTACCCTCTGACATCATCTGCAGCGTGCGATGCCTGTGTTCGCACCAGGGTGGAGAAAAAGTTGGTTGCTTCTGAATGCTGGAATCTCGGCAAATCCACTGAAAGCTATGGCAGGCGTCTGGGGTGCCCTTTGGTGGCCGCTGTATGGGTGGACACATGGTCAGGGTGGTGGCATTGTCGTGGATGCCACAAAGTAAAGGAGGACAGGCGCAGGCTGAACAGATGTCTTCTGGAGGTTAACCTAGAAAGCTCTGAAGCTCTGCCTGTAGTCTGGACACCTCCATCCCCACCATCAACACGGGTGCAGCAGGGACGGCAGGTTGTGCGGGGGCAGAACTGAACCGAGCTGAGAGAAGGGAAGATCCCAGCTCTGGAGCCCTCAGCACAAGGAGGACATGGACCTGTTGGAGCGGGGCCAGAGGAGGGCTACTAAAATGATCCGAGGGCTGGAG
>NW_009260796.1:1045645-1049718 GCF_000687185.1 Egretta garzetta
TGGCACGAGAGGCGAGGCAGCAGGCTGGGGCTCCGTGGCTCTGCTCAGCCCCTGCGTGAGAGCGCAGGAGTGGAAAGGAAGAGCTGTTCTTGTGCTTTCGGAGGAACGGTTGGGAAGGGTAGCGAGGAGACCTCTTGGGGGTGACCACTCTTTGCTGACAGGGCTGGATACCATGCTGGAAAGACATCTCGATTTTTCTGGTTAATGTTTTCAGCTGTCGGTTGATTGCTGAGGTGATAGCTAATGTAGAACCACTTAGGAATTAAATTTAAAGAAAGAATGATGAACTCAAAAGAGAAACTGCCTCACATCACTGTATTGAAAATATCCATGTTTATTCAGGATAAAAAAATTATCAAAGCATTGTTCAGCACCTTACACCTCGCTGCCCCGGCTGCAGCGCTCTGAGGCTCCCGCGGGAAGCGTTATTCCGCGAGCTGCTCCCACCAGCTGCATCAGGCACCTGGGGAGCACGTGGGGAAGCCTGGCACTTCTGGAGGGTTGCCTGGATATTCTCCATTAGCGGGAATCGTGCCCCTGAGTTGCTCTGATTCTCTCTGATTCAGGCTCTGGAAGGGGCTGCCCAGGGGAGCGGTCGAGGCCCCATCCCTGGAGGGATTTAAAAGAAGGATGGATGAGGTGCTTAGGGCCAGGGTTTAGTGGTGGGATGGCAGGGTTAGGGGAACGGTTGGACTTGATGATTCTAAAGGTCTTTTCCAACCTAGACGATTCTATGATTTTATGATTCTCCCCTCCGGGGCTATCAGCTTTTCCTACCGACTTGGAAGCGAGCGTCCTTCTTGAGTGTACGAGCTACTCTTTAGCGGGATGAGAAGCCTGGCTCTTCTTCTACAAGCCACTTGGGTGGGGACAAACCCCAAAAGTAGACCCAGCTCTGCGCTGTTCACCTCCCGCTCCCTCCCTTCAGGACCAGCCGAGCCCTGCGGGGTCACTCCCTGGTCCTGCCCAGCGTTCCCGAGCTCCCCGCGGTGTGCAGGACTTCCAGAGCGCCCGGCTTTGCTTTGCGGTTGAGGCTGTTGCTGATCTCTAAGCTCCTCTGTGCCACAGCTGCTCTGTTGGCACGTTAACGGCCAGCCGCAAAGCAACCATAATTGCGCTAAGTGTCTGCGGGATAATGGACTAAATACTCGGGATTGCAGAGGCAGCCGCATTCCCAGCTATTTAATACCTTGATTGATGTGTGTTTAGTTGTTTGCCAGCCCACAGGACAGCCTTCTGAGCTCTTGTTTCTCCCGCTGTCTGAAGCTGGTGACGCAGGGATGTTAAGGAACCAGGCTGTTTGGCCAGTCATGCGGTTGCGGGGCTGTAATGATCCCAAGTTTGCTAGGACTGGGTTCGTGGTCTTCCTCGCTAGCTTGCTGAGCTAGGAGAGGGAGATGGGTGGTGGGTTTAGGCTCTGTTTGGAAGAGTGGAGTTCTCTCCTCTGTTGCTGCAGCCTTTGGCTTCTTTGCAGGACCAAGAACACGAGTTCTGCCCAGGGGCGGCCTGAGGAAAGGTCTGTGTGCCTGAAAGCTTGTCTGCATTTTCCCATTATATCGTCTGATCTAATAAAAGATGCTATCTCCCCCTGTAAACCTTGCCATCTCTCCACGTTAAACCCCAGACCTGGACGTGTTGGGATGCTTGGGCTGCCTAACTTTAGGCACCTGTGTTGAGTGGCGGAGATGTAGTCGGTGCTGGTGAGGCCACCCCTTGAACACTGGGTTCAGTGTTGGGCCCCTCACTCCAAGAAAGACGTTGCCTTGCTGGAGCATGTCCAGAGGAGAGCCACAAAGCTGGGGAGGGGTCTGGAGCCCCAGGCTGCTGGGGAGCGGCTGGGGGAGCTGGGAGGGTTCAGCCTGGAGCAGAGGAGGCTGAGGGGAGCCCTCATCGCTGCCTACAACTGCCTGAGAGGAGGGGGGAGCCGGGGGGGTCGGGCTCTGCTCCCAGGGAAGGGGCGATGGGACGAGGGGCAGTTGTTAAGCATTGGAATGGGCTGCCCAGGGAAGGGGTTGAGTCCCCATCCCTGGAGGTATTTAAAAGCTGGGCAGATGTGGTGCTTAGGGACAGGGTTTAGGATGGCAGTGTTAGGTTAACGGTTGGGCTTGATAATCTTAAAGGTCTTTTCCAACCCAGACGATTCTGTGATTCTATGAGTGGCCCTGTCTCACCGGGGGAGAGAATTGGGCTCTGTTCTGCATCACCCTCGGGAAGTTTCTCTCCGTGCCTGAATACGGGGATGCTGAGCTGGGTGCCTTACGGCGGTGTGGGCTGCATGCTCCTGCTGACTGTCTGGGAAAAGCAAGCTCAGGAGGGCTGTGTAGAAATGCTTCTGCCTGATGCACGGTTGTCTTCGGGGCTCAGCAGTGCGTGCTGGTTAATGCATAGAGCAGGGCAGTGTTTCCCCAAATTGCTCACAGGGCGGAGAGAGAAGGTGCACGAGTAAAGGGCTATGAACCCCGCTTCGGAGGGTGGAGGAACAGAGTCAGAGCCAAATGAAGGGGCTGCTGCTTAAGCCGAAAGTAGGAAACCCCAAAAGCAAGCGGCGGTGCAAAGATGTCTCTGAGTCACTTGAAGGTTCCTCCCGAAGGAGCGTGGCAGCCCCGTCCCCGACGGGAGCAGAGCCTGGATGCTCTCCCCTCCCAGCCGCGCTGGAGGCGATGGCTGCTCTCTTCCAGCAGCACCGCCCGGCACAGAAGCCCCGGAGCAGAAACCTCTCTCGTTGCTTTGCAGGGGGGAGGAAGGTTGCATAGGAAGCGCTGCTCAGATACAGCAGCTCCGTGGAGCAGGACGTTGCCCATCAGCCGTTCTTTTTTCTTTCTCTTTTCTTTAGCTTCGGCTGCCCATGAGCTGACAGGGCGATGGCGTCACGTACCATGTGCGCGCGGTGGTTACCCTCCCCGCTCCCCTTTAAACACCCGATTCACAGCTGCCGGCTCTGTACCGATAAGAGAACGAGATGACTTCCTTTTCTTCTCTCCACCCCCACTCCCTTCCAGAATAAGCTGGGCTGGTTTTTGGTAAATAACGAGCTGTCACTTCTTCGCTTGAAACTTTCCAGGCTCCACCACCTTGGCCAACCCTCCTGAAGGATGCTGGAGGCTGGAACCTTCCTATCGGGCAGCAAGCTGCCTTCCACATCCTAGAGCAAGCTCTCCCCACCTCCCGTATCCTACGAATCTCACTGCCTTTTGAGCTGTCCTGTGGTTTCTGTGGACTAACGAACCTCTCTGCCTACTCCGCCGGGTCAGGAGCCTTGACCAGTTATGGTGAGGTACGGTATCTGCTCTGTGTACGTCTGGCTTCTATTTTTAACGAAGCTGATACTTCTGAGTGGGAGCAAAGCGAAGGGGAGAAGGCAATGGAGATGATCTGCGTAGTTCAGATTGCACAGAAAGGTTCCGCTTGGGCTGTAGGAAGATGTGAGCTACTAAGAGTCAGAGAGCACCCACAAAGGTGTGGGCGCTATTAGGGTGGGAATGGTGATTAACCATGCTCGTTAGCCACAGGCTAGCAAATTCTCTGCAGAAGTGCAAGATTCTCCAGCGGAAAGCACCCTGCCTCGGCAGCTAGTGGGTGATGGTAACTTTCTCCTTGTGCTGGCTTCAGCACTGGGAAACGGCGTGTTAGCAGTTTCGTTCGTATGATTGCTATGATGACTGTTAATGTGATTACTGAAGAGGCTTTTGGGGCAGACTGCAGCCTGGGAGAGGTTCTCTGTGCTCTGAGCAGTATCTTAGTCTGCGACGTTATTAGATTTTTATCTTGGGCTACCTTGCTATGTTAGTAGTTGGTTGCTTATCTCTCCGTGTCTCCAGCTGGGCCCACTTCCCTGTGCTGCAAACTGGCTTGCCTGGGTTGCAGCATTGTCATTTTGAGGTGCTGGACACCTCTAGCTGGATTTTATGGGTGCTTAAAAACTGCATGAAATGATGACATTTAGCCAGAAGGGCACTTTGTGAAGTCATGAATCAGAGAATCATAGAATCATTCAGGTTGGAAAAGCCCTTTAAGATCACCCAGCCCAACCGTTCCCCTAACCCTGCCATCCCACCACTAAACCCTGGCCCTAA
>NW_009260796.1:1050688-1060093 GCF_000687185.1 Egretta garzetta
GATGGGGACTCAACCACCTCCCTGGGCAGCCCCTTCCAGTGCTTGACAGCCCTTTTGGAGAAGGAATTTTTCCTAATGGTTATACGGGGCATGAGCTGTAAAAGCAGCTGTATGAGGAAGGGTCTGCTGGAGTGGGGAAGGGAGCATGGAACGATCCCATTGCCGGGCCGGGAGGCACCGCAGGCAAGTGGATGCATGAAGAAAGCAATGGTGTCTGCTGGAAACGCAGGGAACGGATCCAGGGCAGGAACTGGGCTGTGTCTGAAGCCGTGTGTGAGGTTGTTAAATGCAATGGGATTGTTGTGCAAGTGGCCATGGCTCTTTGCCACGGAGCGTAATGTGGAGCATGCCTTGGGTTTTCCTTCCTTCCTTCCTTTCTTCCTTCCTTCCTTCCACGGGCGTGCAGAGGGCGTGGGCTGCTCTGCAGGGATCCAGAGGATGGTAGTGTACATCCCCTTGTATCTCGAGAGCATCCCAAGGCTTTTGCACTAACCTCACTTCAGCGCTATTCTCTCACGTGTTGCAGAGTGACTGGTTTCTCAGTTTCTGGTTTCTTCTTTGGGTGTGTTCTGCTTCATCGGATCATAGCAAAGCAGCGAAACGAATACTTTTCTGCTCCTGGAGGAAGCCTGTCAGTCAGCCTGCAGCTGGGCTAGTTTCGGTGCTGGTGGGCAATATGTATTTTTAATGCCCCAACTGTCTGGCAGGTGGGCCTGCAGTTTAATTTTAACTTGCTTTATGAGAACGAAACCAGCTGTAATCCATGGGCCAGTGAACTTCCATGAATGGGGGGAGGTCAGGAGAGATTTCCCCTCCTGTTCGACCTTTTGAGACCTGTAGGTAAGGCCTCCTCGGGCTGAGGTTAAAGCGCAGCTCAGCGTTTACCATGGTCCTAACAGCAGAATAGCCTTTGAGTAGAAAAGGGTGGTTCAAATCTTAAGCTTGATTCAGAGAATTCGTTCAGAAAAGGTGAAAACTGCAGCTGACAATAATAACCTCGCACACCTCTGGGGCTGATGCATTCAAAAAAAGCTTGAGGGACTTAGCTACACCTTTTTTAATTAAGAGAACATGGGTGTAAATCCTCCAGGCGACTTGGAAGATGCTCAGCTGCTGCTTGTGCCGTATCACTGAGTGTTGAAATGCACCTTGGCCTGACACCACTAGGTCTGCCCCTCCCGTTCCGCGGGAACTGCGAATTCTCAGGCAAAATTTGTCTTTTTTTTTTTTTTGTTTCCCCCCCCCCCCCCAGTGGTTTTGGTCTTGTGCTGCGCTGCCTCGGCCTCAGCCTCCGCATAGCATGTGTGAATCCCAGGGACTAATCCCAGCAGCTGACTTCTTGCCGGCCGCCGCGCTGCCCGGGGTCTTTTATTTCTGGAGGGGAGCAAATATTTGGAATCCGAACGGGGGTATTAGTGCAGAGCATATCCCACAAGGGATTTTTACACTTGCTTTGAAAACAAACCCAAACTCTCTCAGCAAGAGCCTCTGCCCATGGGGTATTAGGCCCTAAACTTGCAGAAAGACCAGTGGGGGTTGTACTTGTAGCTCCCGGGTACTGGGAATAGGAATAGGGTTTGCTCCCGAAAGCACGTGCTGGACTTGCAATTGCTCCTGGATCCGTGCAGGCAGCGTGGAGGTTGGACTCGATGACCTTAAAAGTCTTTTCCAACCAAATGATTCTGTGAGGTTGGGGTAGCTGTGGCTAAATCACTCGAGCAGAGTTCCCGAGCCTCGCAATCCCTCACCGCCACAGCCTTCTGCTGACCTTCCAAGGGGCCTTAGCTCCCGGCTGGAAACATTCGGCACCCAGTGTCCCCTGCTGTCCGTGGGAACATGCGCCATTTCCCGGGGTGGCAGCTGATGCCTGTTCCAGCCTCTTCTGGTCTTTTCTTCGAGTCCCATCAGTTCTTCTTCACGGATGATGGAGAGGTGCTAATCTGTGGTCTCCCCCTCCAGCTCCTTCACACCAGGATTTCACCAGCTATAAATTTTAGCAATAGGCTGGGAGCCAAATCCTTCGCTGGTATGAACGATTCAGAGGGAGAAGGTGGCAGGTTTAGGATCTGTCCTCTATCAAAGACCGTCCTCTGCGGAAGGGTGGGCAGATGGCTCAGCCTGCAGGCTCTGCCCCAAGCCTTTACTACACCAGCCGTGGAATTGGAGTTAAAGCGTACTCAACACCCCTCTGCCCAAATCACATGGGTCTCCCATAACTGACAGGCATCCTTGGCAGTGAAGAGGGGCTGTGTTTGTGCATGTAGTTCATCTCCTGAGCAGCCAAACCAACTTTTGAGGTGGCCATGTGTTTAAATCAAACATATGATGAGTGGAAACACTACATCTCATTTCAGTGCTCCAGCGTGGGAAACCTCATTGGCAGATTTACGTGGAGAGGTGAATGGTAATGTGCCAGGTCTGCTGTACCCCAAGTTGCCAAAATACTTTGCTCTAGCTTGGCCATGAACTTTGCATAGCCCCGTTGGGGAAGCACAGGGGATAAGGTGTAACGCCACGCTGCAGCGTGATGGTAGGGCAGCCCATTCTCACTCAACACCCTGGGGTAGAACAGGGCTCGTTTGCTCCTACTCGGAGTCAAACCTCAGTGGGTTATCCCCATGCTGCTTGCTGATACCTGGCTTCGGGTGCGACCGGCGAGACCGCACTGCTCGGGCCAAGAGGAAGAGTTGACAAGATGCTATGTCCTCCACCTCCGAACACAAACTAGTGAGATGCAGAAGTGAGGAAAGCCACGTCTCGCAGAGCACCCTCAGGCTTCGCTTTCTGCAAAGAGAAAAGCTACCTTGCAGTGGTGGTGGTGGCCAGTGCTTGGAGGGCTCCGCTACACCCGGAGAAATGCTCTTCTCTTGGCTATCGCCAAGAACCAGCTGAGTCTGCAGTACTATCTTTGAGATCTGACAGGGAGGTGGTTGAGTCCCCATCCCTGGAGGGATTTAAAAGAAGGGTAGATGAGGTGCTTAGGGACAGGGTTTAGTGGTGGGATGGCAGTGCTAGGTTAATGGTTGGACTTAATGATCTTAAAGGTCTTTTCCAACCTAGATGATTCTGTGATTTTGTCTGTAAATGGCTGATTTTCTTTGCCTGTTATGGCTCACATGCCAGCATTTCTGCAGTCGTCTTTCTGATGTGACTCCATCCTCCGAGTGCTCTGACATGGGGCTGTTGATAACGTGTATAAACTGGTGGGGATGGGCCTTGTGGGCTAGATAACCCTGTGCTGCTCTAAAGAAGGCACTCTTGTATCCAAGCAAGAACATGTAATGTCTTGTTTTGGAAATAAAAATGTAAGTTTGCACTTGTGGTGGGAGGCCAAGCTCTCTAACAACTCCTCCTTCCTTCCTGCCTTCAGTTCTTAGTTTGAAGCATCTCTTCCTGTGGCTAGAGAGGACCAGCTGGAGCCCGATGCTTGATGCTGTCCTTCCGTGGCTATAGTTAGGCATGCTGCATATGGTAGCCACAAGGCAATGCGGGCGCAAGAATACCCAAGCATAACGGCAAAGGGGTACGCTCCGGTTTTGCATTGATCTCCACAACAGAGGGGAACGATCAGTTAGACTTTCCTCTGATGTGTGGTAAATGTCCCCTGTACCATCACTGCGTCCTAATGTTCGCTCTGCACCCTTTGGGTAGACCCTCCTGGCTGCATGAGTTGGCCAAAGAGGAACCCAGAGGTGCCGCTTGCGCAGCCGGCCCGAATGCGCGCACAGCACGCCGGGTATCGGGGTGCTGGGGCAGGGGAGAGCGTGAGCAATAGGTCTGCTCGAGTTTTTACAAGCTGTTGCTCTAAGGACTAGAGGCGCTAGACCAAGCGTTCACAGAACGCTGGACCGTGAGGGATGGTAGACCTTCAAACTGGCACAGGTTAATCCCTCTCGTTTCCTGTGCACGTGCAGAGGGGTGCACAGCCCCTCGTCTGCTCCGGCC
Organism: Egretta garzetta; assembly: GCF_000687185.1. Classification (NCBI taxonomy): domain Eukaryota; kingdom Metazoa; phylum Chordata; class Aves; order Pelecaniformes; family Ardeidae; genus Egretta; species Egretta garzetta. The sequence continues at coordinate 1,054,634 of NW_009260796.1, forward strand.
TCCCGGGGGGCTGCAGGAGCCGGCCTTGGCGGGGCCGACCGGGCGGCAGCTGGTGTGAGATGGGGAGGGGGGAGCAATGCAGCCGGCAGGCGCTGGGCTCTTTCACATCCTTCGTGGGCGCCCAGGCGAGCCCGTAACGCGACGCAGCCTCACGCTGCAGCGGAAGGCCAGGTCACGCGCTCGTGCTCCGGTGCCCCGCCGTTTACTCTCGTCTCCCAGAGCACGCCGTCCTTTTTGTCCGCAGATGATGTATTTCTGTGTCCTGCGTCTTAATTTTGTCTGTGGTTTCCTTTCCTTGTCACTGCAGGGCTTTTATCTGGGGAGTGCAAGGCGGGATGGTGGAAGAGGTTTTCCACATTGGCGGCATGGGATGGGCTGCGGGGAAGTCCCTATGATAGGCAGAGCCTTCGAACGTTGGGGTGTGAGGGCTGGAGGGGGGGATCAGGCTTTCTGCAGCCACTTCAGCTCGGATATGGACTTAGACTAATGTTTGGCTGCTGGAAGGATCACCGAGACAAGCAGCTGTGAAATCAGCCTCTCCTGTGGGCTGCCCTCCCTTTCAGACCTGCTGATTTTCCTCCCATCTTTTCCTGAAGCCAGGGTGAGCCATGTCTATAAATCCAGAGCTGGAAGACCCAGAAAATGCCACTGAAGCAGGTGTGGGACTGAATGGGCGTCAGAAACGGGCAGTGGAAAAGCATCCGAGCTTTCCTGCAACCAGCTGGACGCAGGTGCCGGTCTCCATGGCCGTTGTGTCCTGGCTGGGACAAAGAGCCTCCGAGAGTCCGTAAGAGGGTACTGGGCTTTGTGTCGCAGCCTCCCGCCTGGCAAGTGCTTGTTTGGGTCAAAAGGAAGAAAATGAACGTGGTCACCTTTATCTGCCCCCCCCTCCCTGCCCCAGCAAGGCTGGTGTACTGGGTGTCTGGTGAGAAGGGCAAGAACGTGATCTTTTGTCTGTAAAGTTCACCCGGGCTTCCTTAACACAGAGAGTGAGAATCGCATGTGGTGGGTAGAAGTCTTCCCTGCAAAGGGAGGGTCTGTCTGCATTTGCAGTTTCTTTATACTCTTCTGGAAATTGCTATTTTTGAGCTGATGACCTGCTGAATAGTCTTGGGTTTCCCCAGAGAGATAACAGGTGACCACGTCATTGCGCCTTGAGCCTTCACCTCCCAGAGCATCGCCTGTTTAGAGAGGCGAACGTCTTCTCCCAGACTTTTATTTCTCCCCGGCGCCCGTGCTCTGGCCCGCGTAGGGCAGAGCCCTTTGGCTGCGGGCGGGCAGCGATGGGGGTCAGGCTGAGGCAGCTGTGGTGGAGCACGGAGATCGTTTCTAGACCCCGGTGGCAGTCACTGGGCCAGTCTTCAAGCTTTCAGTCCTTTCCAGGTTCTTTGACCCATGTATCATTCTGCCAGGATGCTCAGCCTTAAGGGAAATTAGGTCCAGCTTGGAGGCTGCATTTAATAGGAGTGTGAAGCACCAGTCCTAGTCCTGGTCTGGCTGGGTCAACTCCAGCAAGCCACGCTACTTCTGGCGCCCCCCATGCTGCTCTTCCCAGTTGCAGGGACCACCCTTTGAGAGCTTTTTGCAGGATCTGTCACAGTGGGGCTTCGCTCCTGGTGGTGACCATGCTACAAAGGGAGTTCAGAGGTAGAAGTACCTTGAATGAAGGCTTCTGTGCCTGCACGTGCAGGCTTTGAACCCGAAGGCAGCTGAGCAAAGGACCTGGCTATGCTTATCTGCCCAGACCATCTTGGCTACACGGTAGCTACGATAGCGAAGGGGCACGTTGTCCCTGCACGCCGCGGGCTTGGGTAGCGTCACCGCGGTGAAGTGGCCAGGCTCTGGCTCCAGAGATGGAGGAGGACATGCCGTAGCTGCATGCTTTGGTTCGTATTTGTGAGAGATGAGGGAGGAGCGGGGTCTGTTTCTGAAGCGGGAAGAGCATCAGCAAAATGCTAATTTTAACAGTTTCGCATTAAAGCAGAGCGAACCGTTGTAGACTTCTGCAAAGCAGAATCTGGGACCACGGAGAGACGCCAGGTCCTCTGGATGATGTGTTTGCCCGTGCATCCATCCCGGGCGGAGGAATGGATGCATACCCTTAACTGGCTGCTATTTATACGACAGGAGTTTTTTGTGGTGTTTGTCCTTGGAGTGCTTTCTCTCCGTTCTCATGTCAGCCAGATTTAACAAGCTCTTCAGTTTCTTCAGCAAAATCATTGCTTTCGACAGCCAACCAACGTGAAACCCTTTGCTAAGAGGCTCTGACAGACCGTGACTGCGCTGCTGCTTTCGGGAGGTGGGGGAGATGGGGTGGGTGGCTCGGAAGGCGAGCGGGGCAGAGCGTGAGAAGGGGAAGATGGGCCGATGGCAAGCACGGGCTGGAGTCATTTAGATTAAGGGGCTGAATCATAGGGAGTAGATGAGTGCGCAAGCCTTGCATGCGTCAGGGAGATAGGACAGATGTGAATTTATATTAATTAACAATTAATGCCAGCTGAGGCTCCAGAGCCAGTAGATGGAAACTGTCTGCACCAGCTCCCTGCCAGGAGGGTGTTGCCTGCTCTGCTGTTCCCAAGGCCGGCAGGGGGGAGCTCCCGGGGGGCTTTTTCTGCTCGCTCCGGGTTGTGCCGCTGTACACCACTCTGCCTGGCTCAGCCAAAGCCGTCCCCTCACCCGGGATGGCAGCCCTGTGTCCCTCCAGCCACCTTCCTCCGGATCTCCCGGGGCAGGACCGAAACGGGAATTCAATTACTCGGTGGGTGTCACGAGGACGGAGCCAGACTCTTCCCAGTGGTGCCCAGCGCCAGGACAAGGGGCAATGGGCACAAACTGAAGCGCAAGCGGTTCCAGTTGAACGTGAGGAAGAACTTCTTGACTTTGAGGGTGCCCGAGCCCTGGCCCAGGCTGCCCAGGAGGGCTGTGGAGTCTCCTTCTCTGGAGATATTCAACCCCCGCCTGGACGCTGTCCTGTGCCCCCTGCTCTGGGTGAGCCTGCTTGAGCAGGAGGGTGGCACTGGGTGATCTCCCGAGGTCCCTTCCAACCCCTGGCGTTCTGGGATTCTGTGATACAAAGTCAAAAAACTGATCTTACCCCTGTAGTCAGAGGCCACTGCTAACCCCGAGCTAAAACCAGTTTCTTTGACTGAAACCGCTCTGGCCCAGTGCACTCTCTTGTAGATGGCATCTATGGAACAGCTCTTCTGAAGAGCCGTATGTGAAACCATTTCTGCCTGCGGTATTCGAGTTTCAAACCAGAACGTGGGTGGCGAGTTAAAACCCCTCTTTGCCTGCGACACAGAAGGGCGCGCGGCTGCTCCACAGCTCGGGGCGGCTCTGCTTTGCCTTTCCTGAAGGTCACCGCCTGATGGGTGCAGCTGGAGGCTGAGCTTTCCATTGCTGCACCCCCAGCTGCTTCGCACCCGCGCCGTGCAAGCGCGAGTGGCATCACCCTGCAGCGGGCTGGGGCTGGTATCGTGACGGGCTGGCCCAGAGGCTGCTGAGCAAAATGGAAAAGTTGCCCTTGCCTTGATACTGAGCTCTGCCTTTTCAGCCGGCTTGAAAGGCAACGAGGTGCTAAAAGTGAACGTGGCTTTCCAGAGACACAGAGTGGGGGGGTTTCCCCTTGGGGGCTGGGGTTTGATACCCGAACGGCCACGGGGGTGCGAGCAGATCCTCCAGCACGGTTTCAGCGGCGCAGCAAGGCATGAAGACCAAGCGGTGCTGGTCTTCCCTCGCGGCAGTGTCGGTAGCTGGTGAAAACAGCACCAGGGGCTTCGCTGGGGCTTGTGGGTGGGCTGGCAGCCCGGGCTCCGGTATGCCTTTTGTGCCTCTGGCTCTCCAGCTGCTTTGTGGGGCCTGGGCGAGACCCTCTCTGACCTGCAGATGAGTTCTGCAGGACCCTGCCATGCATCGTGCATGCGGTTGGGCTGCTCATGGGCTAATGGGCACCCCAAAGCTGTCTGTGCCCGCTGCCGCCAGGTCGCCGAGCCGCTGCTGGGCTACTCTGCCTCGCCGTAGTGCTCTGCGTTGTTATGGTTGTGTTTTCTCTGGGAAAGTCCCTCTTTGCACGCACGTTTGCTCAACATGGGCCTTCAAATTGAACGGGGCAAAAGAAAAAAAAAAAAAAAACCAACCCCAAAAAACAACCAAACCGCTGAGCAAAACCCCAGCTCTTTTCACAGGCTCTCAATGGAAACCTGGTGGTTGGAAACGTGTGCGCGTCCTCAGCCATTGCACGCCGAGGGGGTTGCTAGCATCAGCTCTTTCTCGTGGTACCTAAATCCAGCGGGGGACATCAGCTGGTTAATAGAGAAGTCTACAAACCCCCCGTGAATAGCTACAGAGTTTGCCTGCAAAAACTACCAGTCTGCCCCTCCTGAAACGGGAGCTTGACTTCTGCTTTGCAGCAGAAAAGGGTCTCTGGCCTCTTCCAACCCAGCACGCCCTTTCGTCCTTGCTGTTTAACATCGCGCTCTTTTCAGCCGTTCAACCCTGGTCCAGCTATGGGCTAGGGGTGTGGGGAGCTGGTTACCGATGCCAAAAGCATCGGGCAGGGTTTTATCCTGCTTACCTGCTCCCGTACGGTCACTCGGCGATCCTGGGCTGTTTTTATTGCAGGGTTCGTCAAGAACCAGGGGACCTCAGTGACAGCATGCGAAGTGTGGGTTGTGCTGGGTGACCCAGGCTTCTGCCTCTCCGTCCCAGATTTCTCACTGGAGTCTTTCTTTGGGTGTCAAAACCCAAAGGGGCATGGAGAGGTTTGAAGGCACTCTGCCCTGCCCGTGCGAGCGATCGGGGGAGGCTGTGACGGGGCTGGAGGCACCGTTTGAGCCAATTTGGGAAGTGGCTGCAAGCTGTGGATCTGCTTGTCGGGCGCAATCCCACCAACCTCGGTCCAGGGCCAGCAACCAGTCTCTCCGCTCTTTGCTATCGCTTGTGCTGTTCCTCGCCTTTAAGTGTTGGAGTAAACAGCGCTGCCTGGAGAAACGGGCCAGGCTTTCTGCGTGAACACCTTGTTTGGTTCGAGCTGGCTGTTGGTGCTAGTGGGGAGAGCTTGGTTTGTGCCAAAGCTGGACCCTTTAAATGAGCCAAAGGATATTAGGCATCTAGATTCTACTGGAATTTGGTGAAAATAAGGCGTGTACCTTCTCGGAGACAGCAGTTAACCATTCCCACCAGCATGTGAGATCCATTAGTGTAAAATACATAGGGAAGGCAGCAAGCCGGTTCCTACAGAAGCGAGACCCCACCTGGAGCACTGTGTCCAGCTCGGGGCTCCCCAGGTCAAGAAAGATGAGGAACTCATAGAGAGAGTCCAGAGGAGGGCAACTAGGATGATAAAGGGACTGGAGCATCTCCCCTACAAGGAAAGGCTGAGGGAGCTGGGCTTGTTTAGCCTGGAGAAGAGAAGGCTGAGAGGGGATCTCATCAACATGTACAAATATCTTAAGAGTGGGT
>NW_009260796.1:1060142-1063821 GCF_000687185.1 Egretta garzetta
CAGGACAAGGGGCAATGGGCACAAACTGAAGCAGAAGAGGTTCAAGTTTAATGTGAGGAAGAACTTTACTTTGAGGGCGACAGAGCCCTGGCACAGGCTGCCCAGGGGGGCTGTGGAGTCCCCTTCTCTGGAAATATTAAAACCCCACCTGGACAATGTCCTGTGCCCCCTGCTCTGGGTGAGCCTGCTTGAGCAGGGGGGGTTGGACTGGGTGATCTCCCGAGGTCCCTTCCAACCCCTGCTATGCTGGGATTCTGGGATTCTGTGACTGTTGTGCCCCAGAGGATGCAACACAGGCTTCTGTGCCTGCTCTGGGAGTGGGAATGTGGATTGAGAACTGCAGTATGAATTTTTTGTTTGTTTGTTTTAAAGTTGTTTACATAAGTCTTGGGGGATATTAGACGATGTGCGCTGGCACCGTTAGCTGTCGCGATGCTAATTGCTTTGGGAAAATGGAAGTATTTACCTGTATGTGGCATTAAATAGATTTGCAGGGTATATTTATTTAATACGCTCCCTTGAGGCTACGCTTGGTGTAATGAGTCTTCTGATGGGATTTGAATTGAACCAGGCTGGAACCAGCAAAGGAGGCTGCTGCAGCAATGTCAGGTTTGACAAATGCTTTATATGCAGCCATGCCTGTGCAGAGCAGCTCTCAATGAAGATATGAACGCTAATAATTCAGTATGGAAACATCCCGAGGCCAACAGCAGCCTTGCTGTATAGTAAATGCACAGTTTGCTAAATTAAGCCTTCATGTCACAGGCCAAGTATGGCCTCAACCAACATGGAATTGCTTATTTCCATCTTGTTAGGAAAGTCTGTCCTTTGCTTTTGGTTTGGGGTTTTTTTTTTCTTCCCCCTCCCCGAAGGTCTGGGAAATGCCATGCCGTGCTATGCAAGCACCGCGCTAGGGATATTTGCTGCTGGCCAGTGGTTTAGCACCTTGCGTGGTGCCATCCCGCGGGTGGGTCTGTGTCGGTATTGTGGTGTGGTGTGCTGGTCCTGGACCTTCTGCAAAATGCAGCACCCTTCGTGGAGTCGCTGCTCCGATCAAGCACGCTGTTTTGGGCAGAGGAAACTTTCAGGCCTGGTGGCTCCAGAGAAAAGCTTGGACAAGGTGGTCCTGAATGTCTTCAAATGAGGAGAATGCAGCCTTGCTTTTACTGTCTTACACGCCAACTCCACGCTCCAAATCTTACCGCTTTTTTCAATGCTTGACGTTAGCCCTGCTGATGCTTTCTGGTTTGCACAGGGTCCCGAGCGGTTTCGAGAAGGTCTGCTCGTCCTTTTGCAGCTCGGGGGTTTATGACCTGCAGAGCTGCTGGCAGCATGTGGTCCGCTGATGATTTCTCCCTGTAGAGACCTCCTCATTCAGCCGGACCCCAGGGGGTCTAGCAGGAGCAGCCTGCTCACACCAGCAGGTTTCTGCACCTCTTGGGACACCTGCAGAGTCACATCTGCAAAAAGCCCTAAGCGTGCAAGCGAGGAATGCCTTTTTCATTCCTCTTGGACTCCAGCGAGCGTGCCAGGTATCAGCCTTGAAAAGGGGAACGCGGGGTGCGTTCCTCTGACAAGGATGTCAAAATATTGCCGTTAGCTCTGGGTCTCCTGCTGTAACCTGCTTCCTTGGTCAAGCACGATCATGGGCATGATCATCCCCAACCAGAGGGAAGCTGTAGAGGGAGAACTGTGCTGCGTGGAGCCTTGCTGTCCCTGAAGGCAGCAGGGGCTGAGTCCCAGCTGAATTAAATCTCCCTCAAAACCAGAGCGGCTTCTCTGTTCTGCAAAGCCAGGATCTGATTCATAGAATCATAGAATCACTTTGGTTGGAAAAGACATTTAAGATCATCGAGTCCAACCTTTAACCTAACCCTGCCATCCCACCACTAAACCCTGTCCCTCAGCACCTCATCCATCCTTCTTTTAAATCCCTCCAGGGATGAGGACTCGACCACCTCCCTGGGCAGCCCATTCCAGAGCCTGACAGCCCTTTCAGTGAAGAAGTTTTTCCTAATGTCTAACCTAAACCTGCCCTGGTGCAACTTCAAACCATTCCCCCTCGTCCTATTGTCATGGGCGTTCCTCCTCCTCCATACCAGAGGTCCCTCACAAGGATCAGGACAGCAGCGTTCCCTCAGCCCAGAAGTTTGCACCTACTCGTCCCATTCTAATTAAAAACCTTACAGAGTGAACTGCGTCTGCGACTGTCCCAGCTCTGCTTCTGCTTCAACCATGTCGTGAGAGCTCCAGGAGCCTGTGCCCTTCCCTGCCCGGCACCGAAAGGAGCGGCTCTGTTGTGTGCAAACACAAACTGATGGGTCTTTATATTCCTTTTAAATGGATAAGAAGTGTCTGGGTCCTTTGAGCAGCTCTGCGGATTTTTTCCGATTTGCTGAATAAGAAACTGAGTCTGGCAAGGCGCTGCCCGACGCCGGCTCTCGCAAGTCAGCCTCCTGGCTTCTCTGCTGGAAGAAGGTTCAGATGTTTGCTTGCTTGGCTGCCTCCAAGGGCAGGGTCCACATCCTGCCTGTCCTTCTGTGCGCTGGGAGGTGGGGGCGGCTCTGGCCGTGGAACAGGGGGGGGTCCCTGTGCTCTGCATCGACAGCGCCTGCTGTGAGTGCTGACCCTTGCTCCTGGCTGCAGCACAGCAGAAGGGAAGGCTGGTGGTGGTTGGTTCCCTCCTCCCCCTTTTCCAGTTTCTAGAACCACCCCAGCTTGCTGGGCTGGAGTTTGCGTTGAACCAAACAGCACTTAACCACACACGAAGCGCGTAGGCGTTGCCTCTTGAGCCGCATTTGCTTTGATCCTCTCCAAGCCTAACAAAAAGAAGTTTTACCATTACAAATGCTCCAAATTCTCTTGCAGACGTTCAGCTAAATTGGCCTTCAAACCCAGGCACTTGGGGCGGGGGGCTCCAATGGATGTGCCCCTGGTGCTGGCTTCTCTGCGGATGTCCCAAAACATGGGCAGCGAAACCCCGGGCACATGCTGTTCCTAAGCCCCGGGGCAACGGCTTTCAAGTGTTTGGTGGCAACTTTGGCTTTCATGTGAGCAGTGTTCTGGGGTGAACATCCTGCCCCTGCTCGGAGGGGTGCGGGTCTGCAGCCAGCGCATTCGCTCGGCAGCCTCCACTGCTGCTCAAGGCGCATGTTGCGCCCTCCCGGAGCCGGGCAAGAGAAGGGAAAAAGATGTTGGAATAACTTGCTCCCATCTCCTTTGGGACTTCGAGAGAAGGGAAAAAGAAAAGGTGATGATGTGGAATAACTTGCTCCCATCTCCTTTGGGACTTCGCTTAGGATCTTTATTGCTTGCCCATAGGTTAAAGGGTCTTTGGCCCCAGCAGCTCTGTAAGCGATGGGTGGGAGCTGTATCCCTCTGGGATAGCTCAGCCATTTTCTTGAGTTCATCTGCTGGGGGATCGGGATGCTGGCAACGGGCTTCCCCGATGCCACTTTCAGTGCCCTCTGAATCATTTCAGAAGTGTCGTTTCAGTTATGGTGCTCTTTATCCCTGGGATGTTTGCTGGAGCTGTTTAGAATACTGGGATTCCCAGCTAGGCTTTTAAAAACGCCTTGTTGTACAGATTTCTGAGGGGGTAACGATGTTGCTCAACTATTTGTGCTGGTTTATCCCAAGACAGGGGCACAAGGATGCATTCCAGCAGAAAAAAAAAAAA
>NW_009260796.1:1063839-1066385 GCF_000687185.1 Egretta garzetta
GCTCACGTTAGGGAGGAAATGAGTAACACTGCGTGGAAAAGACGACGCTTTAGTCATTGAAGAGAAATTATTTGATGATTTTTAACATGGAGAAAGGTTTCCTTTTCCAGAGCTTCCGCTGGAGTGTTGCGCCCATCCTAGGGCCTGTTTTGAAGCTGAAGGTCCCTGTATCTGATTTACCTGGGCCTGGGGAGCTGTACCACCCCCACTGCTTCTCTCGGTGCCCGCAGGGTCAGGAGGGGTCTGTAGCTGTTGCAGCTACATCGTGCTGCATGGTTTATCGTGGTGCATGCGTTTATCGTGGTGCATGGGTGGGAGTTGGCTGGCGTCGACCTCGAGTTTGCCCTTTTTGTGTAAATCCCACCTGGAGAAACCGCTCTGCCTTTGCCCCACGCCCAGCTTCGCTCGTGCTGGCCACCGAGCCCTTGAAAGGGGCCAGTGTGCTCAAGGCTTTCGTGGTGGTGGGGGGGGCAGCTATGGGGGTGCGAGCGCTGGCGAAGAGCTGATGCGGCGTGAGGAGTCGGGAGCTTGGTGTTTTGAAAGGTTCCTTGCAAGGAAAAGGGTGTTGAGGGCACGGCACACCAGGCACTGCCGCCCCCTGGCACCCCTGGCCACGCCGGGCTTTCGGGTGCTCTCGTGGCCATCGGACCTTGCTGCTTCTCAACATGCCATGCTCTGGTGCGCTGGTCCGCCCAGCCTGAACCCTACACAGAGCCCTCTCCCACCACGCGGGGTCGGTTCACAGAATCCTAGAATGTTTTGGGTGGGAAGGGACCCTAGAGGTCACCCAGCCCAACCCCCCTGCAGGAGCAGGGACACCTTTAACCACATCAGGTTGCTCACAGCCCCGTCCAACCTGGCCTGGAATGTTCCCAGGGATGGGGCCTCCACCCCCTCTCTGGGCAACCCCTGCCAGGGTTTCACCACCCTCACTGTAAAGAATTTCTTCCTTAGATCCAGTCTAAACCTACCCTAAGTTTCCCCTTCTGACCGAATTGTACCCCCTTTCCCTCCTGCACCCCAAGCAATCTCTTTCTGGGAGCCTGTGCTGCATGCAAGTCTCTCTGTTTTCTCTCTGTTTATTTGAATAACTTCCTTCGTGTGGCTTTGAGTGTTGCCTTTGGTTCCTGAAAGGCACTTGCAGGTGGCTTTTTAATTTAAGTTTGATTTTATTTATTTTTTTTTTTTTAAGATGGATTGAACGCTGGAAGGGAAATGCATTTCTCTGCAGGAAGGCAGTACTGCCTGCAGTAGTCGGTGTGTATTTACTTGTAGTGGTAGAACTGAACGTTGGTAGATCCCCGCTCTTATTTAAAGCAGTTCTTCAGGGGTGACTCAGTTCTGCAAGAAGCGCGAGCGATTGCGCGGTTGCCTCTGTGACCCGCTGCACGGGGATGGATGCCTGTCAGCCGCTGGCATCCCAACGACGACATGAGGTTTATAATGCTTTTATTTTATTTTTTTTTTTCCCCTCTGGGCTGAAGATCTAGTTGGGATCCTCTTTCTTTCTTTTCCTTCTGGGCGTATTGCAGATCTGTGAGTCCAAAGGGGTCTGACTTGAAGCCCAGGGTTCACCTGCAAGCCAGCGGTCCTTGCTCCCCCGATGCACGGCTGGAGCTTGCAGCCTGTGGGGCTGTCTAAGGCTGTTGGCAGGTTTTGGTATTGCCATTTAGTGAGAGATGTGTGGGTTGGTGCTTTCTTCTTCTCTGCTCTGTTGTGGGTTGGTTTTTGCTTACCAACAAACGTACTCCAGTAACAACCATAATGAAAAACAGCTCTAAAGAGGCTTTCTGCAAGTACAGCTTACTCCAGGCCAGGAGAAAAACAAGCTGTGTTGGTAAAAGCACCTCGGGCTCTGCGGCGGCCGGGGTGGTCATGCCTTCGCCCACGGGATGAAGCGGCAGACAGCTTTAGAGCAGGCAGGCTCTTGGTGTGCACTGAGTAGGATGGGGCAACCTTCACAAGCCAACGGGCCTGAAGTTCAGTTTTGGCTGGTTTTGCTTTTTGGTTTTTTTGGTTTTTTTTGTTTTTTATTCCGCCGTTTACAGGAACGGGGAGCGAGCTGGGACCTGGAAATAGGTGTGCCAGAATATCCCGTGAGTGGGAGAGGTGGGGTTTGGGTCATTTGTCGCTCTCCGAGCTGCACGAGGGGTTGAGGGTGGGCGCTGCAATGAACCTCATGGTTTGGTTTGGTTTGGTTTTCTGTTTTATTATTATTTTTTTTTTTTTGCAAATTCCTATGTAGTCCAGGCAGAAAAGTCTGTGGGGAGCAAGTACTCAATTTCAGGACCGGAATTCCCAAGTGGAGATGACTTTGAAATTACCCCTTCCATGCTACAGGCCTCTGGTGTCTTTGCAAGAAGGTGGCCTGAGTGAGGGAGTGCTGAGCAATGCATCCCTGTCCACATGCAGCCCTCCAAAGATGAGCTGTGCAAGGAATCACAGAATCCCAGCATGGCAGGGGTTGGAAGGGACCTTGGGAGATCACCCAGTGCCACCCCCCTGCTCAAGCAGGCTCACCCAGAGCAGGGGGCACAGGACAGCGT
>NW_009260796.1:1066467-1069419 GCF_000687185.1 Egretta garzetta
AAGTCAAGAAGTTCTTCCTCACGTTCAACTGGAACCTCTTGTGCTTCAGTTTGTGCCCATGGCCCCTTGTCCTGGCACTGGGCACCACTGAGAAGAGTCTGGCTCCATCCTCATGACACCCACCCTTGAGATATTTGTATGTGTTGATGAGATCCCCTGTCAGCCTTCTCTTCTCCAGGCTGAACAAGCCCAGCTCCCTCAGCCTTTCCTTGTAGGGGAGATGCTCCAGTCCCTTTATCATCCTAGTTGCCCTCCTCTGGAATCTTTCTAGGAGTTCCTCATCTTTCTTGAACTGGGGAGCCCAGAACTGGACCCAGTTCTCCAAGGAGGTTTTCTTTGTTCTGGAAGTCCATGGGAGAGATGTCTATGCATGCAGAGGGCTTTATCCCTTTCTGTCTTGTTTTTTTTTTTTTTTTTCTGAATTTGGAAACTGCCTTTCCTCCCTCTTCTGTTTGAGAGCTGCAAAGGTTTTCTCCTCAGCTCATTGTTTGTGCTTCCTGCAAGCTAAATAACCCGTCGGCGTATGTGTGTATGAACTGGTTCCTGTCCAAGCGGTGGGAGTCATTACGAGCATTTAAGTTTCTGTTTAGTGACACGAAGACAGCATCAAAGTTGGCAGAGCCCGAAATTTGCCGCCCAGTACACTCCTTCCCTCTCTCTTGTCATCCAGGTCTGTCCCACTCTTGAGGTTTGCAGTGAGTTTGTAAGGGGCCCCTGCTATTCCCTCTCAGTATTTCACTGAGAAAAAGATGCTGGGAAGGGCCTGATGTGAATTGATTTTGCAGCTGTGGTGGCAAAGGGTTGTGGTCCTCCCTTCCCAGGCACCCATCCTTCCACTTGGAGGGGCTGGTGGACATAAGATCCTTTTGTTCCTGCTGCCGCCTTCCATGTGGGAGCCCAGTGCCTCGGGATGCTGGAAGATTTACAGCCCCAGCATCTCTGCCCTCTTCCTGACACGGGCAACCTACACAACGTCGTCCATACTCAGCATGGCACAGGGCTGGCTCCAGCTGGGGTACCGCATCCCGGGACAACAAGTATTTACTCGGGAGCCTTAAGTGGTAGGGGGCAAGGGGAGGTGTGGGAGTGTGCGGTTCCTACTGTCAGGGCAGCCTTTGGGAGCATACACCCCTGGGAGGACACTGCTGTCACTCCGACTGGGACGTTCTTGGAACCAGCGCGTGCTCGCAGCGATGGGTACGTGCCTACGAGAGCTCTCATCCCTCTGTTGTGCCGGAGATGTTTCCTTAGGTTTTCCATGCTGTGTTCTGGCTATTGCACTCTTGCGCTGGCTTTATTGCCATTAGGCATTCAGTGGAAACGTTACGCGTGGCCTTCGGCAGCTTCGCAATGTCCCCGAGCTCCATGAAGTTCCATCGGAGGCGTTCATTGCTACGCCGGTGGCCATCCTGCGGCACAGCGAGGCGCTGGCCCTGCAGACGGTGGGATTGTGAAAGGGCGTCACTCGTGCGGTGTCAGGAATACAAGGCTTGGAAAGGCTGGGATTCCTGTTTACCATCTGTTTCCATGGCCCTTCCCTAATAGAACCTCTCCTCCTCCAGGATTCAAGGATCTGTAATCAAAACTGTTTGGCTTGCGGTGGGAGGGAGGAAATCCCAAATCGTGGAGGAGATGGTGACATTTTCTGACCTTTCCTATGTGTATCTCAGAGACAAACACACTCGAGTGAGTGTGCATGTGCTTATGTTTGTGGGTTTAGGCTTTGGGTGTATTTCCTAACGCAGGCGCCCGGTGAGATGCGAGGTTATGCATGGACCTGTTGGAGCGGGGCCAGAGGAGGGCTACTAAAATGCTCCGAGGGCTGGAGCCCCTCTGCTCTGAGGCCAGGCTGGGAGAGTTGGGGGTGTTCAGCCTGGAGAAGAGAAGGCTGCGGGCAGAGCTGAGTGCGGCCGGTCAGGGCTTCAAGGGGGCCCAGAGGAAAGGGGGGGACAAGCTTTTTAGCAGGGCCAGCTGGGGCAGGACAAGGGGGGATGGTTTTAAACTGAAGCAGGGGAGGTTTAGACTGGATCTAAGGAAGAAATTCTTTCCAGTGAGGGTGGTGAAACCCTGGCAGGGGTTGCCCTAGGTTTAGACTGGATCTAAAGAAGAAATTCTTTACAATTAAGGTGGTAAAACACTGGAACAGGTTGCCCAGAGAGGGGGTGGAGGCCCCATCCCTGGGAACATTCGAGGTCAGGTTGGACGGGGCTGTGAGCAACCTGATGTGGCTAAAGGTGTCCCTGCTCCCTGCAGGGGGGTTGGGCTGGGTGACCTCTGGGGGTCCCTTCCAACCCAAACGTTCTATGATTCTATGATTCTCTGCCGCAATTGAGATAAACCTGAAAACTCTTTGTGGGGGGATGGGGACAGCGTGTCAGTGAGTCTGATCCACGGGCAGCTGCGTACAAGAAACGCGCTTACTAAGTATTTCCAGATACGCTCCCCTTGAGAACCCACGTTTCCCTTTGCTTGGAAAACTCCAGGGCTGCAGTTTTGAGTTGGCTGGTTGAGCGTGGGGCCACAGACCTGTCCGCCCATGCAGGAGCTCGTACAGCGGCGGCGTTTGCTCCAAAGGGAGGTTTGAGTGTGCAACCTTGCAGTCAGGGCTGCCCGGAACCGCTCAGCGAGCTGGCTTTGTTATCAGACAGCGTTACCCGTGGCTCATCTCCTCCTCTTTGCTCGTGAAACATATTACAGCAGGCCGTGGTGGTGTGACCCTGGCTGGATGCCAGGGGCCCACCAAAGCCGCTCTATCACTCCCCTCTAACCGGACAGAGGAGAGAAAAAGTAAATCAAAAGGCTCGTGGGTTGAGATAAGGACAGGGAGAGATCATTTTATCAGTTACCATCATGGGCAAAACAGACTCAACTTGAAAAAAAATTAATTTATTATCAATCGAAATCAGAGAAGGAAAGGAGAAAAACTGCTAGATCTTAAAAACCTTCCCCCCG
>NW_009260796.1:1069750-1082889 GCF_000687185.1 Egretta garzetta
GCTGCCCTGCCCTGGGTGTCTGCGGGGCTGTTTTCTCTCCCATCCTCTCGCTTCTCTTCTCTCTCCGGCTACTGAGCCACAGCCGGTTTTTTTCCTTCTTAAATATGTTATCCCAGAGGCGCTTCCACCATTGCTGATTGGCTTGGCCTTGGCCAGCAGCAGACACAGGGAAAACTTCTAGCAGCTTCTCACAGAAGCCACCCCTGTACCCCCCCCTCTACCAAGACCTTTCCATAGAAACCCAATACACAGGCCCATGCCGAAATGGCTGCTGGAGCATGAGCTAAGGCTGAGCAATGCTCTTGCAACGGAGTGACTCGCAGTTTGGGGTGCTCTCTGTGTGACTTGTGAGATTACTCAAAATAGCCTGTCATTTAGAAAGTGGCTTTTCGGTGGCTTCTGAAAAGTCGAGCCATAAAACTGCTACTACATGGGACATCGTTGGTCTTGTGTGCATATTTAGTGCACGGTAAAGCCTGGGGAAACACCAATTCTTGCGATTCCATCGAGAAAACCTGATTGTGGCTGATAGCATCAGAAATGAGGTCAGCGGATGGTTTGATGGCACTTGAAATACAAAGATTACGTTCAAGTAGCACACGATATGATGAAACATTTTTCCCCTTAGGGTGAGTCGTCTCTCTTTTCCTTTTCTAGTTTGTCCTGCTAGCTCTGTATGCCGACCATGCTGCTGCTTCCCAGCAGCGTTTCCTTCGCTGCTGCTTCCCGGGCTGCGCGCTGGTCCTGCGCAGAGAACTTTGCTTTTGACGCAGCAGTCGTGCGGTTTGGGTCGTTTTTCCTCTGTGCTCTTGGGAGAGGTGGCTGGGGCACCACAGCTGGAGCTACGACTAATTGGGGTTGAAGAGTCAAAGCTGCCTTAGCGAGGGCTGGAGCAAACGTGTTGTTTTCTGTGGACTGGGCAAAGAGGGAGCTGCTGGAACACAGAATCCCAGCATGGCAGGGGTTGGAAGGGACCTTGGGAGATCACCCAGTGCCACCCCCCTGCTCAAGCAGGCTCACCCAGAGCAGGGGGCACAGGACAGCATCCAGGCGGGGGTTGGATATCTCCAGAGAAGGAGACTCCACAGCCCCCCTGGGCAGCCTGGACGTGCTGTTGAGTGTGCACCAATGCTTAAGGAATCCTCTCGTAGCGTAAGGGCCCATGGCTGCCACAGTGCATTGCAGACCAGAGCATGGCTTTCCTTCCCAGGCAGTCTCGAAGGAAAGCGTTTCTTCTCTCCAGCTCTGAGCATCCCCTCTTCATAACAGATGTTAAATGGGAGAGATGAAGGCCTGAGGCTTGTGTTCTTGCTGGGGAGAGGAAGAGGTTTAGTGCTCTTGGTATTAGAGCTTCTGTTTTCCTGTGGGGAAGCGCTTAAAGAAATGCCTGCAGGGATGCAGGTCTTTTCTTGGACCCAGTTCATTTGCCAGCAACGTGACAGCTCGGAGGGTATGAGCTTGGTAAGTGCGGGGTGGGACGCAGTCAGCCAGGATCAGACCTGGAGCCAGAAAAGTCAAAACTATTTTCTCAGCCGGTGGTTTCCTCTGGAGAGGGGATCTCCCATCCATGCTGCAGAAGGTGCGCAGGGCTCTTGCTTTTGCCTGAGCTGAGGGAGAGGAGGACAAAGTCCCTTGTGGTTGAGTCTCCGTCCCTGGGGGGATTTAAAAGCTGGGCAGATGCAGTGCTTAGGGCCAGGTTTTAGTGGTGGGATGGCAGGGTTAGGTGAACAGCTGGGCTGGGGGATCTTAAAGGGCTTTTCCAATCTAAACGATTCTGTGATTCTATGAAAGAGACCTCTCTTGATGGATGTCTGGGAAGACTTTCTCCACGGTAACATCTGAAAGAAGGGCTTTTCTGAGTGCGATGTGGTGGGGTGGAAGGCGGGTGTCCTGCTAGATGGGCCTGGGGCTCCGTGCCTGCCTGGCAGATAGGAGGACAGTGTCTGCCCCTGGGGCAGCGGGGAGGGCAGTTGAGGCAGGCTCAGGCTCGCCACCATTTCACATGTCACACATTTGCACTTTGCAGGTGGTTTCATCCCAACATCAGCGGAATTGAGGCAGAGAAGCTGCTCCTCACCAGGGGCGTCCATGGCAGCTTTCTGGCTCGACCCAGTAAGAGCAACCCGGGAGACTTCACCCTCTCCGTCAGGTAAGCAGACAGGAGCAGACAGGGGCTGGACGAAGGGGCTGGCCCAAACTCCCCAGCACACCCTGTGTCCACGAAGGTACGTGCAAGGGGAGAGGCGCTTGCACGGCGATGACCTTTGTGGTATGGCTTGAAGCTCAGGTCGCTGAACTCTCCCCGTCGCCACAGAGGCTGTGCTAAAAGCCACACACTACATCCCCCCACTCGGTCATCCCCATGGGTTGCACGTGCCCCTGTCCTGCCAGGGCTAGCTCTTAACTTGTGGCACGTGTTCCTGCAGCTGCCGGTGCCAGAGGAGGGAGGATCAGGAGCCCACTCGCGTTTCTGGGGAGAGCATGTTCAAACCCAGCGGGGATGAATCATCTCCCTCCGGTTTCAAAGAAAATTAACGTAGCCACCTTTGGGAGAGACTTGCTTTCTGCGTTCCGTACGGGACCCCAGGAGCACCTCTGTAGGAAAGGGCACTTGCTGGCCAGCCTGGTGGTGGCTGTGTTCCCAGGCACTCCCGGTGCATCGCCTTCGAAGTGCTCCGGTGTCCTTTGGGAGCAAGGCAGTGGCAGAAAGGAAAGCTGCAGTTCTGCTGATGGTCTTTGTGGATGAAGCCCCTTATGGGGGTAGAACTTTCTAAGTTCTAAGGTGGAACAACCTTATGGGTAGAAGTCTCTGAGGGTGAGCTAAAGTGAAGAGGCGAAGGGTAACATTGGCCCGGTGAGTCCCTGAGATAAAAGGAGCAGGTTGGGGGTTCAAGGCACGAACCTCCCATGAGCACTGTCCAGCTGATGCCGTGCAGGGACATGGCTCAGCAAAGGTTTCTCCAAGCACTTGTAGCGCAGACCTCTTGGTTTGTTTTTTTTTTTCTTTTGTGGTGGCTTCTGTTTAAATTTAAACAACCCTCATTTTGTTTAGGAAACTAAAGTGAGTTTATAAATCTGCTCAGCAACACTGGGCTTGGAGAAGCTCCGTGTGCTCACCAGCACGGACAGAGTGTTTCCACCTGGCAGGGCACGGACATGGAACGGGATGTGAGCAACACCAGGGCGCTGTGAGCCCCGGTCCCTCCCTGCACACCTCTCCCCCTGCGTGACGATTGCCTTATTGCACACCGGGCCACGAACCCACTTTTTGGGCAACCCCAGGCAGGGGCTGCCAGAGCCGCTGGCGGGTCAGAGCAGCGTGGCGATGCTGCCTGGCTCCGGTGAGACTTTACCCTCTCCTTGCTGCCTTAAGCATTCCGGTGAAACCCTCGCTTCTCCTCCCCTTGCAATCATCACTGGACTCAAACCTGCGCTCCCCTCTGCCAAGCGCAGTCGTTTCTTAGCTTGGCAAGAGGGACGGTTTGCAGCTGCCTTATTTTTTTTTTTTATTTTCTTTTTTTTTTTTAATGCTTCCTTTTGTGTTGGGGAATACAACCCAGCAGCCTGACCCTGTGCCCCTCGGGCGGCTCCCACTGACCACAGCTCCTCACGCTATGGAGCAACACGGCGGAAGGGGAAAAGTCCAGCTTTTCCTGTGCCTTGGCTGGGTGGGGAGTGTCTGGATCTGGCTTTGCTTGCTCCCCAGTAATCTTGCAATCAGAAGTGGCTGTGAGTTAATGAGAGAGGCAGGAAGCGCTTCTAATTAGAATGGAAAATAAACTCAGTCACGGAGAGCTGCCTCGAGCAAGCTACGGCAGCAAGGGGATGCGTGGAAAAAAGGGGGGGGGTTGTCTTCATGTGAGCTTAGCGTCTCCTTTCGCGTAATTTTGTGAGTCAGGGTGTTGTCTGATTGTAAAGCGAAGCACCGACGGCACCCACTTGGCCGGGCTGCGTGCAAGCAGATGCAGGTTACGGCTGAGCAACACTGTCCTGATGGGGAAAGATAGGCAGCGAGCGGCGGAATTACCCTGAAAGAGCAGGGGCAGTTGCTTTGCCAGGAGAGCCGGTTCCCACACCGGCATTACCGCGCTCGTGCCTTGTGCCGTGGAGCTGCTCCACAAGCTTGCACAGTTTCCTTCCCTGAGCCCCAGCCAAAGGGCCCCTGGGTTTCTGCTGTTCTGTTGCCTCCTGCCTGTGCGGCTCCGCTGCCTCCCTCTTCCAGCTGCAGCACGTGTTGGGACGCAGTGGATAAAAGCTTGGCCTCCTGTGGAACCACCACGGACAGCTGGGGCGTCCCAGAGCAGTTTTATTATCGCTATTATTTCTTTATTCCTTTCTGCTTTCTTTGTGGCAGACGGCAGAGCGGGGGGAAGAAAGGAGTGCCGGGTTATCAGAGGGGGTTTGGATCACTCCCTACTGCAGGGAGACCTTTATTAAACATTTACCGCAGTGCAACAGTATTGTTTCGGCCATAAAATCGAGCCAATTAATGCCCTTAATGCATGAATGGTGCCCTGCAGGAATGAGGTGCGAGTTAAGAACACGGCGATACAGCGTGCCTTAATATCGTAGTATTGAACGATGCCACCACAGCCCACTGGCAGGCTGTAACTCAGTGGAAAGTCTGACCAGCTCTCGCGGTTCTGAGTAAAGCAAAGCCGTGACACAGAGCAAGTTTCCAGGAAAGCGCGTTAAACATGACACACCGGCGTAGAGGCAATGTGTTGAGGCATCGAGAACTGAAGGGAAGGAAAGAAAGAATTCTTTCATTGACTCATTCGACCTGCAAGTCCTTGCTCCTTCCTGGCTCATCCCATCTCTTTTCCAGGACTTGAGGCCAGGCTTGTCCTATAGTCTCAGGTGTGGAGAAGTGGCTTGGGCATGGGAACCGGTTAGGTAGAGCAGTTTTGCTTATATTTCATAGAATCATAGAATCGTTTAGGTTGGAAAAGACCTTTAAGATCATCCAGTCCAACCGTTCCCCTAACCCTGCCATCCCACCCCCAAACCCTGGCCCTAAGCACCTCGTCTGCCCGGCTTTTAAATCCCCCCAGGGATGGGGACTCAACCACCTCCGCCCTGGCACAACTTGAGGCTGTTGCCCCTCGTCCCATCACCCCTTCCCTGGGAGCAGAGCCCGACCCCCCCCCGGCTCCCCCCTCCCCTCAGGCAGTTGTAGGGAGCGATGAGGGCTCCCCTCAGCCCCCTCTGCTCCAGGCTGAACCCCCCCAGCTCCCCCAGCCGCTCCTTGTAAGACTTCATCTGAGCGATGTGCTCTTTTCCCGCTGATGACAGCCCCCAAACGTGTGCATGAATGTTCTTGGGAATTGGAGCTGCGAGCCCGGAGGGAGCACAGAATGAGTGGCTTTGTGCTGTGGAAGCTGAAAACCTGGGCGGCCGCCCTCCCCCTGTGTCTGTCCCCTTTCCCTGTTACATTGCACACGCACGCAGGTGCAACCGTGGTGTTATTCTCACCTAGAATTGTAACCTTTTTTTTTTTTCTTTAAATCTCTGAACTGGACAGGTCTACATATAGATATTTATTTTTTCCTTTCTGAGAAATAAAATGGTTTCAAAGAAAACAATACGGATAGCTTTGAAAATGTACCTAAAATAGAGGTGTCGGTGGGAGAAACTACCTTTAGGAAAACAATCAAAACTTCTTCCTCCTGCTTTCAACCCCCCCCTTCAGCTTCTTCAAAGATTTTTTGAAAGCCAGTGAGGGGAAAGGCGGCTCCTTTTAATTACAGAGAGGATGTGGGCTGAAAAGAAAGCAGGCGATGGAGCTTTGGCTGACCAGACCACACACCAAGTGACCATGTGCTGGTGTGTGTCCAGAGCTGTGTCCCTGAAGAGAGGCTGGGCAATAATATTGCAGGAGTTATGAGAAGGTTTCCATGAGACTCTGTGGCTGCTTTCCCTTCCTTTCCTTACCTCCGTGCACCCTTTAAGCCGTTGCCATTACAGCAACGAGTCTTCACGGGGCTTTGTTTTTTCAGCTCTTAAGAGAAAGAGGCGTGACACACGGAGAGGGCACGATGTGGTTAATGAACGGATGATGTTTGTCCTGGTTTTAAAATAATAGAAAGAAAAAAAACCTCTTCCAAAAAAAATAGTCAGCTCTGAGTCCAACAGTCAGCTTGTAATCGGCCAAACCCGGCTCCTTTCATCAACCCAACCCTTCCTCTTCTGAAGCGTACTCCTTCTTGGGGCGTCTCTGCAGATAAGTTCAAGAGCTTGTTCCACGCAGAGGATCGGACCCACCGGCCGTAACCCAGCGCCAAGAGGGCTGTGTTTCTGAGGAGTCCTTGGTGTGCTGGTGGTACGTTGGTACTAGGTACCGACTTCATATTTATTGGCTCATCTTACTCTTTGGGCACTTCAGCAAATACATGGAGCACATCAACAAGGGAGGAAAGGGGTCTGGCAACTTCGGCTGAAGTGTGATGATGACGGAGAGTCGGTTTGAGTAAGGCTGTAGTAATATCCGCTGTGTCTGTACGTGAGCTGTCTTGTTTTGCTCCACGCGGTTGCTGCAGCACTGCTCTCTGCAGGTATCTCGGCGTTGCCTCAACCCAGGCTATAAGGCAGCTCTGTATCAGCAGGTCCCTTAATGTGGGTGGCGTTCCCCATCGCAGGGGTTATGAGCGTTAGTGTTTGCCAGAGGTAATGACGGCACTCTGACACTTTGTGCTTTCCGTAGAGTGGCTCACAAAACCTGCACCGAATGGGACTGTGTGGAGGAATGCCTCGGCTCCTGAGCCTGGAAGGGGCTGGGAACTGGAGCTGGGCTTGCAGGAGAGCTGTGGAAGCTGTCCTGGGTGGTGGGAGCAGAGCCCTGCCAGTTGGGGGATTTTTGGAGGATGCAAGTAGAGTTTATTTGCCTCTTGCAATTCTGATGAGTGGCTGTTACAAAAGCTTCCTTGCCTTTCTCGTATGCCGTGACACATCCCATTTCCTACAAGGACCTGGTACCGGGTTTGCTTTTGATATTGAGCCTTCCAAATTTGAATCGTGATCCTTAAGAAAATAGACCTCCTTTTGAAGGTGAGGGCTGTTGGGGAAGAAACACGGGTGGCCATGCAGGAAATGCCCCATGTTTCCAGCCTTCGGTGCTTGCCTGGATCTGCCAGAGCATGTTTTCAGAAGACCAAGTATTTAGAATCGCTTCTGAAGAAAGCGAACAGCTTCTTACGGGTTTGGCCGGGCCTGGGTAAATAGTTTGAACAAAAGGAAAAGGCATGTTGAAAGTTTGCCGAAATGGTGCTTGGCCGGTGGCCATGGCAGTAATGCAAATGCCAGGACAGTTAAGAACCATCCATTAGAGACCTCGTTAACTTGGTAGCTGCGTCACGTTTTACAGGAACCGACTGTATCCTCGTTCATGGGATACAGTACGACGTGCTTGTGGGTAACGAAGTCTTGTTAGTGCTACGGTCTCCCAGAGTGGTTTCCTTATGAAAACTTCCATTGAGCATTCCTGGATTTAACTGGACTTTATTTTTTTTTTCCCCAAAAGGCATGTACAACTACAGGTTAAGACACGCAATCAGGAAGGAGGATTTTATGTCCTATGGAATATGTCCTCTGCGAAAAGGGGGAGATCGGTACTACCGGTGTGTTAGAGTGGTTGAGTTGCTGCCTGCAGACAGTGCAGAGGTAGCACAGGAAGAAAGTTGGGTCGGGAGAAGAATGGATGGAGGCTTGAAAGAGGCTCTTTTCTAAAATAGTTGTCCTCATGTATCATCATCATAGCATCTACCCATTAAGGCCCTGTACTCCAGGCCTACATAAATATTCATCAAGAGGGATGCCTGATTCCACTTCTTCCGAGGCAGGCCAGCCAGCTAAGGGAAGCCCTGGCTTCATGTTACAACTGGGAGACAAATGGTGGGCCCAGAGTCACCTTGAGAGCCTCTGAGAAGGTACTGGACGTCAGGTCAGCGAGTCTTGGCTGAGTGCTTCTATCACAAGGCCCTTCTTCCCATAAGAAACCATGTTTTCCTCTGACAACGTTCTCCTCTGGGATGGCAGCGCTAGGTTAACGGTTGGACGTGATGATCTTAAAGGTCTTTTCCAACCTAGATGATTCTATGATTCTATTCTATGATTCTAACTTTTCTCCTGGAGTGGCTTGAATTTCTCTGGAAGCACATCGCTCAGTTAGAGATGTAACACCAACGGATGGGTACTTTTGGCTCGCTTGTGCTCGTGTTTGCTGCTATTTACAGGTTTGGCAAGGCAGAGGAGTGTGTTGGAATCCTCCTTTTGATGGCAGCCGCTTGGCAAATGGTCTGTGCTTCACATCCCTTCCCAGGGCGAAAGGCTGGGTCTCCATGGAGCAGGAAGCACCTTTAGGAATGCAAGAGGCATAAATGCCCCATAGGGAAACAGTGCCAATGTGTGAGGTCGGTGGGTCCTTGGATGTCCTTGGCCTCCCCTATGCACCTTCTGGAGCTCCTAGCCCCTTAGTGAGCAGTAGGGCTTGGGCAGTCAGCTTATTCCGAGGAATCAGGTACAAGAGTTTGAAACCTGTACCTCATCTCTAGAATTCACTTGGTTGCGCATTTGAAATTGCGTGCAAATGTCATTTGAGTCTCTTGGGTTGTATCGGTGGGTGGCGAGTTTTCGCCGAGACCCCAAACTCTCATTGAAATGAAAGCAAACACTCAGTGAAGTTTCTAAACCCTGTGGGAGATTCTTCTTGGTTTTCCAGCAAGGGACTTCAGGGGTTTTGGGGTTGATTTTTGCAGTTTGTCAGAGGGGTCATATACCCGTGCTGTGAAGTTTGAGGCTTTCTCTGTCTGACGCAGGCAGGAAAAGCACATGACCAAAAAAGACTTTTGGGGGTGCGGCAGGCGAGTGTATTTCTGACATGAAAAGTGGCTCTTGTGCCTTCGGTGACAAAAAAGGGTCTGTTTGGGGTTTTTGCGAGTCCTTTTCTTACGGACTGTGCTCTGTCGTGAGGAAGAGCAGGCTGCATCTATGCTGGTGGTCGCTGCAGTATGGACACAGCTTCACAAGTTGCAATATTTTGGATTAAGAAAGCCTCCTGGCTGCCTAGCTAAGGAGTTTTGCTAAAGAGGCTTAGCTTGGAATGGGGGCAACGCTCCCTCGTCTGACTGCCGGCTCCGAAGCTGCCAAGACAGCTGGTGTCTGCTGTTCCTGCTGCATCCCTGTGTGAGAGCTGTGTGTCTGTTAGAAGAAGCCGTGCCCTCCGGCACAGGGCAGCTGAGTCCTTTGGGCATCTCCTTTGTGCTTTATTTCGGCAGCCAGCATGGCCAGGGCCCGGTTGAAGGGATGCTGCTACTGCGCAGCCCAGTTCTGCTGCCCAGTTCGGAGCTGCAGAGGTGACACAAGCTTTAAGAGAAGAAAACTGGAAGGAAATGGGGGTCGATCAATACCCTTTGTGTTTGGCTTGACCTTGAGGGCTCGTGGGATGAAGGACCCTGATTATCTCTCTGCTTTTCATCCCTGAAGTGCTCAAAGGCCTTGGGGGTGGGGGGATGGGTCTGTGAACCGAGCCTTTGTGGGTCTGGAATGGGGCTGGGATGTGGGAACGGAGCTGCGGAAAGGAGGGAGCTTTTGAGCCTCAGGCCAAGTGGCAAAGCCACAGTTTTGTCTGCTGCCTTCTGTGCTGCACAAAGGCTCCTCGTGTCCGGCTGCTGGCGTGCGTGGCCGAAGCACTTCGCGTGCCAGCTCTTCTCGGAGGAGAGGCGGCGGCGTTGGGGCGCTGGCTGGGAGCTGAATTTCACAGCCTGTTTGCGTTTCCATCTAGTGAGTCCTGCTCGTGCCCTAGATTGCCAAACTTTGACGTCTGTGCCCGTAGGACAGCTGGAGTCCTCCTGGCAGGCCAGGCCAGAACTGTGCCATCCCAGCAAGAGTTAGCCGTGCCTCGCTAAACACCCATCGCTTCCCTATGTTACAGACGCTTGGGTTTTGTCTCCCAGACCTTGTTGGCACGGGGGAGTGTGGCTGTTCGGGATCCAGGTGCAGGTTTTTGCACCTCAAGCCTGCTTGTCAGTCTTTTGCTGGTTTTGTTCTGCCACTAATGAGGGGTGCTGGTAAGACTGCGGACGCTGTCTCTGTTCACGCTCGGTTGGTTGTGGCCACTAAACTGGCGCTAACTGGAAACCGCCTCCATGCCAGGCGAAGCATCCAGGAGGGGCTGCGTGAGCACCAACTGGCATTGCTGATTCTACATGGGCAAAGTCCTTTTTAGCAACTGGGGTGGAGCAAATGTGGACACGGCCATCTGTCAGGGCAGTGTTTTAGGGAGAACCGCGTGACGTGCGGTGACCATGGCTTGAATGTGGCTAAGAGTGTTCCTGCCTAATCCTAAGCCTTGTCCCTGGTAAAGGCAGGTCTGGAGGAGGGGCGCGCGGTGGCCGTGCTAGCACGCTGCCGGCAACGTTGCTGTGGGCTCTTCGAGGCTTAGCATGCAGAGATCTCATTGCCAGGTTCATCTGGTTGCCGTCTGTGTAACACTAAGCACAGCTCGTCGGACAGCCAGCATTTAATCTGCTCGGGCACATGACGAGCCCCTTAGGTGCCAGAAGTCGTGGCTGCTAAAATCCCCAAGATAGGTGGAAAGAGCAAAATCCATGGCAGTAGGTACGTAAAGGCAGCCGTGCCTCTGGGCATGTGTGTGTCCCAGGGCTGGTAGTGGCCATCCCAGGGCTGGTAGTGGCCGTCCCGTCGTTGTACGTCTCGCAGTGCTCCGTGTGCCCTTCACCAGTCATCCCATGGTCCTGCAGCCCCGGGCTCACAGAATTTGATGTCCTCTGCTGTCAGGCCTTTTGGGAGAGTGAGTTATTGCAGAGTCGTTGGAGTCCTGCCCAGGTGGGCTTTCGTTACACCTTGCAGTGCGTAGTTCAGCGTAGCGTTCAGGAGGTAGCGGGGAGGAGGTCGTTCCTCACCTTACCTGAGAAGCTGGGCGTCCGTCCTGCACGTGTGAGGCGGGATGGAAAAGCAGCTGGATCCCCTCCACCAGAGGAGAACTTGGCCCCCTGGGTGTTGCTCCAAGTGCTTGTCTAGACTGGAGGAATTCGCACAAAGGTACCCAAATAAATCATAGAATCATAGAATCACTTTGGTTGGAAAAGACCTTTAAGATCATCGAGTCCAACCTTTAACTTAACCCTGCCATCCCACCACTAAACCCTGTCCCTAAAAACAACACCCTGTAAACCCTGCGCAGACTTAGCATGACAGCGGGAGCCTTAGCGACCAGCACATGCCCTGGTGGGCACATCCAGAGTCCCCTAAGGCCGACAGAGCCTTTTGCCACCGCTTGCATTTGAGGGCCAGACCTTAGCCTCCCTCCAAAATCAAGAGGTAGGGCCAGGCTCTGAGGTAGACAGCACCTACAGCCCAAGAAAACTGAACGGGCGATGGTTTTGTGGCGCTGGGGCTATATCCAGTACCATCCCGATTCCGGCTCTTCCACTGCATCGCTATGGGGGCTCTGCCTGGCTGCAAAAAGACAGCAGAAGTGGGGCAAGCACCAATTCTGAGAGCCCCAGCCGTGGATCCAGCTCTACCTTCCATTTAACCCCATGCAGAGACCGCTGTAGCTTTTCTGATTCCCCATTCCGTGCCATGGCTTTTCTGTCTGACCTGGTCGGCTGCTGATACCTCCTTGCGTCTCCTGCATCTCGCTGTCACGGTTGCTTTGGCAACAAATTGAGAGAGGCTGGGAGCAACTCAGCAGGGTAAAGAACAAGAAATTCGCCCAGATTTACGAATCTCTCTCTGACCCAGCTCGTGGCAATGGGCTTCCAGCCACGTCTCCCCGGCTCAGGGGGGCTGCTGCTAAGTGCATTTAAAATGCAATTAGCTTGCCTCTCGGAGGTTAGTGTGGCCTTCTGGGGCTAGTGTGGCCTTCTGAGGAAGGAGGCTGCGCTTTGCCGGGGTGAGGGGGCTCTTGGAACAGGCTGATAAAGGCACCCGGCCATATTCCCTTGAGCCTGGAGGGCACCACTGGAGAGGGGAAAGCATTAATGGAAGCATTTCCCCGAACCAGTTTATAGGGTTTGTGAATACCAGGCAATATATTGGTTTGGGTGATTTTTTTTTTCCTTTTTTTCTTTTTTTTAAACTAATTAGATGATAGCGAGTACGGCTGTGCATAGAAAACTGTTTGCTGTAAACCGGAGTTGAGGTCAGAGCCTCATCCAGCTGAGAGGGTCGGTAGCGTAGGAAGCAGAAGGGATGGCAGAGGACGGATTTTTCACCTCCTTTGCTTGAGGTTGGGAAGCAGAACAGGCTGGGAGCATGCGCGGTGCAGAGTCGGTTCTTGGCTGAGTAACCTCGGCCAAGGAGCATCCATCCCTTCCCCTGCTGTAGAACCATGGCCAGCACGAGTGGGGTCTGAGCCAATGGAGGGCATGTGGTGCGGCTGAAAGAGGTAGGCGATGCTCGGGAGGCAGCTGGGCTCTGGAGGCCGGTGCTGGGTTCCCATTCTCTGGTGCTTACAGCCTTGTTTGCCTTCCTTCCTCAGACGAAACGACGAGGTGACGCACATTAAGATCCAGAACACGGGGGATTACTATGACCTCTACGGCGGCGAGAAGTTTGCCACCCTTGCAGAGCTGGTGCAGTACTACACCGAGCAGCAGGGGCTGCTGCGGGAGAAGAACAGCAACGTCATCGAGCTGAAGTACCCCCTCAACTGCCAGGACCCCACCTCGGAGAGGTAAGCCCGGCTCCCAATAGCACTGGCGATGCTGTCTTCCCCGCTGGCTCAGACCTTACGGCTGCACCCGGCCTGGCTTTGGAAAGGAGCCCGGAACAGTGGGTGCTTGGGTGCGATTTAGCTTCTGTGACCCCAAAGCTGCCCACCTCTGGGATGTGGTTCCCTAGCTGCTCTGCAGGCTAACATTGGTGAGGCCCAGAAGCTGATCCTTGCATGGTGTCGGAGTGGGGTGATAAGCTTCCTCTAGCTTTTTGGGCAACTGGGAACATGAGCAGTGTGATTC
This sequence comes from Egretta garzetta, assembly GCF_000687185.1. Taxonomy (NCBI): domain Eukaryota; kingdom Metazoa; phylum Chordata; class Aves; order Pelecaniformes; family Ardeidae; genus Egretta; species Egretta garzetta. The sequence goes on from NW_009260796.1 coordinate 1,082,731, forward strand.
CATCTGCAAAGGGTCCTGCAGGCGCATCCTAGGAGGTACGCAGCTTTGGTTTTAAAAGAAAGACCTTGGGGGACTGGTTGACAGCCGGCTGAATATGAGCCAGCAGTGTGCCCAGGTGGCCAAAAAGGCCAATGGCATCCTGGCCTGTATCGGGAATGG
>NW_009260796.1:1083226-1084593 GCF_000687185.1 Egretta garzetta
GCAGATGCGGTGCTTAGGGCCAGGGTTTAGTGGTGGGATGGCAGGGTTGGGGTAACAGTTGGACTTGATGATCTTAAAGAGCTTTTCCAACCTAGACAATTCTATGATTCTATGAAACAAAACACGTGCAAGTGACCTGTGTCTGCCCGCAGAACGCTGGGTAGCAATGCCATGAAAAGAGCTTTCCACCGTCCCGGCTCTGTAAGCGTCGATCATCCCAGTAGCAACACGCCGTTGCCTTGCAGGGATGGGGGGGGCTGACTTGCTGTGAGAAGCCACTTGCCTCGGGCTGCTTCAGGACATTTCCACCGGCCGATAGCGACCTTCCTTCCTTCCTCCCCTTCATCCGTGATGCTCCAGTGGCACCTTTTCCCCTTGTCCTCCCCCTCACTTTCCCCAGTGTGACAAGGTGGGTTGGGAAGGGGAACGCCTGTTCGGGCGGCCGGCAATGCCAGCACGGGTCCCCAGTTACTCGAACTCCAGTGGGCAGGGTAAGGCGAAGCTGTGAGTAGTCTCATGTTCCTGAAATGGAGCAGAGGCACTCCCTTCCACGCCGTCGTGTGAGCCGGCTGGGCCGAGGCGCTGGGAAGCCCCTCCAGCTCATGTGCTCCCTCGTTGCCAGGGAGGTTTCTTTTGCTCCTTCCAGTGACAAGCGGTGTGACAAGCGGCCAGGCAGCCGCTCACATTAGCAGAAGCTCTGGAAAAGGGGAAACCCCTTTCAGCTGGGTTTCCCCTTCTTTTCCTGCCAAGGAAAGTCTGGCTTGGCAAGGAAGCTCCATAGATGGCAGGGTTAGGGGAGCGGTTGGGCTTGATGATCTTAAAGGTCTTTTCCAACCTAAACAATTCTATGATTCTAGAATAAATATTTCTGCTCCAGACCACACATCTGGTGGCATCAGGGAGAAGAGAGGGGAAAAGGGTCCAAGGCCTCTAAATACACGAAATGATGATGGTGTCAGGATATAGTGGGGTGCGTCAGGGTAGCGGCGTTTGCAAGACCTGGGCTGGAATAGCAGCGGTGCTGTGAGCGGAGGTGGGCCCTTCTGTCCTCTGCAGCAGTACGGCACGATCCTAATGCCTTCACGAGCCCGCAGGAAGGGCTCTTGCTCTTCACAGGTCATCCCAGTCAGGCTTGAAGTGGCTGCCTCTGCATCATGCTGAGTCGAGACTCAAAAGGTCCAGCATCACTGGCTGCTCTTCTATTACACACACACACACACACACACAGAGAATGGCAGGTGTTGGAAGGGACCTCGGGAGATCATCCAGTCCAAACCTCACTGCTAAAGGAGGTTCACCTAGAGCAGGTTGCACAGGACATTGTCCAGGCAGGTTTTGAATATCTCCAAAGAAGGAGACTCCACAAA
>NW_009260796.1:1084733-1089612 GCF_000687185.1 Egretta garzetta
ATCATCCTTGTTGCCCTCCTCTGGACTCTTTCTAGCAGTTCCTCATCTTTCTTGAACTGGGGAGCCCAGAACTGGACCCAGTGCTCCAGGCGGGGTCTCACCAGGGCAGAGCAGAGGGGGAGAAAAAAGTAAAGGAAAACGTAGCCACCTTCGAGGAAGAACTGCCGGAATCGTGTTTCTTACAGCTTCATCGGAAGCCATCTCTAGATGACAGTGCTTGTCATGCATCACGTGGCAGTTTAATACACTGATGCCATTTCGAATTTAGCTGGAGGGCTGAGCAAAGTCCTGACACTTCCAGCCTCGGGCTAAGGTATTGATGTGACATTGCAAAAAGTTGGAGGAAAGTCACTGGGGACTGTCTCTAAAATAACCCAAGCCGCTGTCGTGCCAGGGGGGAGAGCAGTTGGATCGGGAGCCTGGGAATGGGTTTCCCATGAGCACCATCCCCAGCAGCGAGCGTAGCTCTTGTTTAAAGAGAATGCTCCGGGCACTTCTGAGCTGACCTTGCTCTCCATTGCTGCTCTCCAAGGTGGTACCATGGGCACCTCACTGGCAAGGAGGCAGAGAAGCTTCTGACCGAGAAGGGGAAGCCGGGTAGCTTTCTGGTGCGGGAGAGCCAGAGCAAGCCAGGAGACTTTGTCTTGTCGGTGCTGACAAATGAGGATAAGATGGAGAGCGGGGATCGGAAACCACACGTGACCCACGTGATGATCCACTACCAGGTGGGAAATGTGCTGTCCTCGCTCGGCCGGCGGCCGGCGCTGGGTGGGCGACCCAGCGGGGAGCGGTGTGTTCCCATCTCACCGTGGTTTTGTCATTCTGTCCTGCAGCCGGACGGGAAGTACGACGTGGGAGGAGGAGAGCGGTTTGACACCCTCACGGACCTGGTGGAACACTATAAGAAGAACCCCATGGTGGAGAAATCTGGAGCTGTGGTTCATCTGAAGCAGGTAATAGCTGCTCTAGCACATATTTGTTGGTTCTGGGCTTGCTCTTTGGGAACTCCCTGCCCTCAGAACATCTCCCTGGCTACTTCTCCTGCTCGTCCAGACTCTCCACTTGCCAGAGAGGTCCCTGGCCCCACACCCAAGGCCTTGGGAGTGGACCCATCTCCTGCCAGTACCCCCAGGGATTCAGGAACTGTTTTTTTCCAGGGGGAAAATTATCTGTCTTACTATTATTGGAAGCGATTTCCATCTTCATCTGTCTTTCAGCCATTCAACGCCACGCGCATCAACGCAGCAAACATTGAAAACAGAGTGAGGGAGCTGAACAAAATGGCAGATCACAGCGAGAAGGCCAAGCAAGGGTTCTGGGAAGAGTTTGAGGTACAGGATGCTCCCGTGCTCTGTCCCGCTTGTGCCTGTGGGTGAAGAATATCCTATCTGCATGGGAGTCTCATGGTTTTCCAGCACTGAGGACCTCTTCTCAGCACTTTCTCCTTTCCCTGTTTTCCGTGTTCAGCTGAGTTACTGCCTCATCCTTTTTCCATTGCTTTTTCTCACACCCGAGGCAGTTTCTGCTTCCTCATCCTAGAGCCGTGTGCTTTCTGTTCCCTGCAGGGATTTGTGCCTCCTCCCTCCATTAACTCTCTCCTCGAGCTGCTTCTTGGCTCCCTTTCCCTTCTTGACAGCACTCCCTCTGCTCTTCTCAGCGTTAGGAAGCCACGTGGCCAGCGGGAAGAGCCCTTCCTTTGCCTCTGACTGCCCTTGTCTGCTCAGAACAGTTTGTTCTCTGCTCCACAGATGCTGCAGCAGCAAGAGTGCAAGCTCCTCTACCCCAGGAAGGAGGGGCAGCGACCAGAGAACAAGGCTAAGAATCGCTACAAGAACATCCTTCCCTGTAAGGAGACACTCAGTACCGGTTTGAGGGTTTTTATGGCCCCAATTTCTGCAGCCTTCTCTGGGGCTTGTTAACCCTGCAGAGCTTTCTGGCCATAGCTGAGTTGGAAGGAGGTGTACGCTGTCCTAGTGGAGTGGTCCATGGCGTTCTCCATCCCCTTTCTAACCTGGTCCTTCCCTTTTCCATGGGAAACTGGTTAAACTGCTCTCCTCTCCTTGTGCTGTGAGTCCTAATACGCTGCAGAGCTCAAGTGTGATTCAGAGCTCATATGGAGCTAGAGCATCCCAAGGAAATATTGGAAAACTTGAGCTCGGGTTATCGCTGATGCCCACTAGATCGACCACACAGCGTGAGCCAGGCAGCATGCAGTACTGCCAAGTGTCACTGGAGGAGCATTTTACACCCTCTTTTGCAGAAATTGCCCTGCAGCAAACCCCCCCCCCCCCCATGCCCCTGGGTGGGCCACTCGCTCCCATCTTCATTCTGGGCTCTCTCCTTCAGTTGATACCACGCGGGTGGCACTCCGAGACGCAGATGCGAGCGTGCCTGGGTCAGACTACATCAATGCCAACTATATCAAGGTACTTGGGGAAAGGGAAGACGCTGGGGAGGGGGGTGGGATGGGGGCTGTCTTCAGCCCAGTGCTGTGTTTCTGGTGGGTAAGTGCAGTAATGGTGTAAATCTTGAGGGAACAGTCTGTCAGGACCAGTATCTTTCACTGGGTCCAGGACAAACACTGGATTTTTCTACTGTATCCCAAGGGATCTTATTGTTCTACCATGTCCTATTTGCCCTTATCTAAGGGTTTATCTCAATCCCCTCCTTCCCTTACCTGTTCAGGCAGTCCGAGGGGACTGACCCAGACTCTCTGTCATCGAACATTATCTCTGAGGTCGAATTATGATTGCCATCTGTAAGCTATGAGCTGCTGGGAGCTGTATTTCCAGCAATGCTGCTCCGGCACTTAAGCACACCAGCTTTTGGGAAATCTTCAGGGTGGCTCCATTCCAGCCACATCCAACTGCATCTCCTGCTGGCCGGAGCCTGTTGTGCCGTAGCGTGCGTTCCAGCAGCGTGAAGGTCCCTGGGGCTCGGTTCCTCACTCCAGCATCCTTGGCTTCTCCCCCCACCTCCCCCGTCCCCATCCCCCTTTGCTTCTCAGAGCATCCCTGAAGATGGAAGGAACTCGGAGCACTGCAAGATCTACATAGCCACCCAGGGCTGCCTGCAGACGACAGTGAATGACTTCTGGGCCATGGTGTATCAAGAGAACAGTCATGTCATTGTCATGACAACCAAGGAGGTGGAGCGGGGCAGGGTGAGCACTCATGGGGTGCTGCCCCCAAGCCTGAGAGTTACCGGCTGCTAGCACTAAGAGCTATTCCTTAAGTTGTCTCTGGCTGGCTTTCATTTCACTTCATTTCCCCTCTGTCTCGTTCTGGGGCTTTAGCTCTTCTCCACCAAAGAAACGTACCGCTTTGCTCTGCGCAGCCGGGCTCCCCAGCCCCATAAATATTAACGGGGTGTCCCTCGGAGGACTTGCTTCGAGGCTCAGGTGGCAGAGAGAGTGAGGGCGAGCGTCACGCCTGTTACAGCAAGATGGAAAGCGCTTGTGCAAGCTGTGCCAGGGACAAAAGTAATGATACAGCCTGTCTCTGTGCTACCTGTAGGCATTTCCTGGAGAGCGGGTTGGTAGGAGGCAAGGAATACAGCGAAATTCCATGCAGAGCCATTTCCCGGGGAAGCGAGGAGCTAATTATGATTGGCACGAGCAGTTTTGCTTAGGAACGAGGGGGAGGCTGTGCTTGCAGCAGCCTAGCACGGAGATGAGATGAGATAAGGTAGCTCTGTACTCACAAGCCCTTTTGTATTGGCAAAGTCACTATAGCGAAGAGGGGATGGGCTGGAGGACAGGAGGGGTACGGGCAGGCTATGTAGCCCCTTGGGATGGAGATTTGGCTCAGGAGTTAGGCAGTGACCAGCACACCAGCTCAGGTGTTGTGTGCCAAGACTATGCCTTTGGCAAAGCAATGCCTACCTGCGGCTGGGGCTAGCCGAGGAGGGGGATTCCGCTAGGGATCGCGTCCTTTGTATAGGAAGGACCCTTTCCAGTCCATCCCCAGTTCAAAGGGAATGCTCTGTGTGCGTGGCTCTCCGTCAAACCTCTACACTGGGGCTACACACCCTTCGAATGCAGCGGCGCTCCCGAGCAAGGGGTTCAGGGGCTCATCCTCGTCTCGGCTAACGAGCAGCTCTCTGGTCTTGCTGCAGAACAAATGCTTCCGTTACTGGCCAGACAAGGGCTGCACCAAGGAATACGGGTGCATCTCCGTGCACAACGTGAGCGAGCGGGAGGCCCAGGGCTACTACCTTCGGGAGCTGGAGATCTCGCGGACCGACAGGGTGAGTCCTCTGCTGGGCCTGCCCGCTGGGATGGGCTGGGCTGGCGCTGGCACCCCCGGGGAGGGAGCTGTGGCTTCTCTGTTTTGTTATTTAATGCTCCCACTGCTTAAGTTCTGGGCCACTTTGCCCCAGCTTTGGTAAAAAGAAAGGAAGGTGAAGCCTCCAGGTAGGTGGGTTTTCTGACCCGGTCTCTGCTCCCTGCAGGATGAGCGCCCGAGACTGGTGAAGCACTATCAGTATTTTAGCTGGCCAGATCACGGGGTGCCCAATGAACCAGGAGGGGTTCTGAGCTTTCTGGACCAAGTGAATCGGGCACAGCGAAGCATTCCAGACACGGGGCCGATCATAGTGCACTGCAGGTATGGACCAGCGGGCTGTCAGTGGGGCGCTGCAGTAGGAATGGGTAATAAAAATGTGTGTCTCATCTTTTTTGTAGAATCATAGAATGTTTTGGGTTGGAAGGGACCCCTAGAGGTCACCCAGCCCAACCCCCCTGCAGGAGCAGGGACACCTTGAACCACATCAGGTTGCTCACAGCCCTGTCCAACCTGGCCTGGAAGGTTCCCAGGGATGGGGCCTCCACCCTCAGTGTAAAGAATTTCTTCCTTAGATCCAGTCTAAACCTACCCTG
>NW_009260796.1:1090165-1092351 GCF_000687185.1 Egretta garzetta
AGCCCTCCTCTGGCCCCGCTCCAACAGGTCCATGTCCTCCTTGTGCTGAGGGCTCCAGAGCTGGACGCAGGGCTCCAGGTGAGGTCTCACCAGAGTGGAGCAGAGGGGCAGAATCACCTCCCTCTCCCTGCTGACCTCGTCGTGTGAGCTGATGGAGGGCGACTGGGATATAAGTATACACATGGGGAAAATACCGCTCTCTTCCAGAGCCCCACTGGTGACAGCACAGGGAAAAGCAGGTCCGATCTGGAGCCAGTAGCTCTGGTGCAGCCCACTAGGCTCTGATCTCCTAAGGGTCAGAATTTGGCTGGGCTTATCTTAGAGCAGCCGTTCCCAATCTGCCCAGGATGGACCAGGCATGCAGATGAGTGTTGGAGCTGAGCTGACTAACTCTGGGGAATGTCTCCTCCTGCAATGAATTTTTTTTTTTTTTTTGTCTTCTCTTTCCAGTGCTGGAATAGGACGCACAGGCACCATCATAGTGATAGATATTCTGGTGGATATTATTCACAGGCAAGGTATGTCTCCCTGTCTGTCTCACGGCCTTCACCATTTAGCCTTGCTCTGACCAGTTACAGGATAACCCTGCTCTTGTGCAAGCGGTGGGTACACGATCTCCAAGCAGTGGCCTGAATGTGGGACTGTACTGGGTCAGGCTGCGTAGTGCCGTGCTTTCTATAGGCGTGTAGAAAGGGGTTGATAACACACCAATGTTTTGGCTACTGCTGAGCAGGGCTCGAACAGCATCAAAGCTGTGCCTCCAATATTCCCCCCCACCAGTGGGCTGGAAGGGGGCAAGACCTTGGGAAGGGGACGTAGCCAGGACACCTGACCCAAACCAACCAAAGGGATATTCCATACCACGTGACGTCAGCTAAGATATAAAAATGAAGGGAAAAGGAAGAGGAAGGGGGAATTCGTCTTTTATAACATTTTGTCTTCCAGAGGAAAAACTATGTGTACTGAAGCCCCACGTTGGGCACCAAAAAGGACTGTGGTGGCACCGGGCATCCAGCCAAGGTCAAACCACTACAGGGGCGCGGAGGGCTTGTGTACTGTGCCCAGGTCCCCTTTTCTCTGTGGGCCAAGAAACGGAGCTCTAGCATAAGGAAAAATGAACCCTCTCCAAGTGGGTGTGCGGATGGGCAGCCCTCTAGTAAGGGAGATGCTTTCAGCCACACAGCACAGGAGAGTCTTCTCCTTGGCATCAGGGCGGCCAGGATTCCAAGGTCTGCTGGAAAACCCTCTTTTATTGAGGGAGGAGCAGGGGAAAACAGGTTCAGTAAGGGTGTAACTCCAGTAGCCCTTTTAGAAATAAGTCCCCCACACTTTTCTGTGTAGAAGGGCCATCACCCTTACCTGAAATTCTAGAGCTGTTGTGGACCTCTCCATGGTATCTCTGGGTCTGGTCTGGGAACCGTGAGGTAGGGGGACCCTCTTCAGCAATGCTTGTATCTATTTCATAAACTGTGTAAGGGTGGGAAGTCTGGATCTGTAGGAAGTTACTGCAGAAGAGACCTAATTCCCCCTCCCCTTGCTCTGAGCACGTCAGCCCTGCCTCAGCCATTCTCAGTCCAAGGTGCTCTGGCAGGGGAAAAAAAGATAACATAAAAAATCCCCTGGGCACAGAGATGCACCAAATCCTTTCCCAATATTCCAGGGCTTCCCTGGCACTGTATGCAGCGACATACTGAAAGCTTTTGACGTCTTAAGAAAATAATTTTTCAGCCTAATTCCCCCTCCCTCAACCTCACCTTCTCACTCTCCATCAGGTTTGGACTGCGACATCGACATCCCCAAAACTATCCAGATGGTCCGCAGGCAGCGTTCAGGCATGGTGCAGACGGAGGCGCAGTACAAGTTTGTTTACATGGCTGTTCAGCAGTACATCGAGGCGGAGCAGAAGAGGTTGGAAGAAGAACAGGTAAGTCCCGTTCAGCTTGGTGGGAAAAGCAAGGGCAGAACTTGGCCTGCACCAAACCCCACTTCCACTCCCACCTTCTCCCCGGAACTCAGAAAGAATCATAGAATTGTTCAGGTTGGAAAAGACCTTAAAGATCACCCAGCCCAACCGTTCCCCTAACCCTGCCATCCCATCACCAAACCCTGGCCCTAAGCACCTCATCCATCCTTCTTTTAAATCCCCCCAGGGATGGGGACTCGACCCCTTCCCTGGGCAGCCCCTT
>NW_009260796.1:1092500-1110908 GCF_000687185.1 Egretta garzetta
CCAGCCCCTCCAGGTCCTTCGGGGAGGGAGGGGCCCAACCCTGACCCCAGCATTCGAGGGGTGGCCTCCCCAGTGCCCAGCACAGGGGCACGGTCCCTGCCCTGCTCCTGCTGGCCACACCACTCTTGATACAAGCCAGGATGCTGTTGGCCCTTTTGGCCACCTAGGCACACTGCTGGCTCATATTCAGTCAGCTCTTGACCAACACCCCCAGGTCCTTTTCCACCAGGCAGCTTTCCAGCCGCTCTGCCCCACGCCTGTAGCGTTGCGTGGGGTTGTTGTGACCCCAAGGCAGGACCCGGCCCTTGGCCTTGTTGAACCTCATAAATACAGCCCTGAACCCATGGAAATGAACCCACACCCACTGCTGCCCTGCTGGCATACGGGACCTTGTAAGGCTTTCTTCTCTATCTGCTTTCGGTGGGGTTTTATTGTCTTTGCTTTCTCTTTCAGAGGAATAAAAGGAAAGAGCGAGACTACTTGAATATCGGCTACTCTCCCATGGAAAAAGGCAGAGCCAAGGGGCAGCCCCCTTCACCGCGGGCCCAGTCTGTGTAAGCTGAATGTCCCTCTGCCAGGGCTAAGGAGGAGAGAGCAGCTTGGTCAAGGGCCCCAGTATTTATCCTTTGCCAACCTGCCTCTGCCATCTCTGAAACCTGACCGATGACTGGCTATCCTATGGGAATGGCTAAAACCATCGGGGCGATCCCACCACGCTGTCAGTGGCAGTGGTAGCAGCCCACCTTGCCTACGTGCTACGCTTTTGCAGCAGCTTTAGAGAGGAGAGGAGGAATGAGATCCTCGCTGTTAATGATTCGTGCCCCGTACCCTTGGCTCTGGAGAATCTGCCAGAGAGGGAAATCGCGCTGCTGCCGCCGAGGGGGTTTTGCAGCAAAATCTGAAGGAAGAGGAGACGAGAGCAGAGGGAGGTGGATTGGCACCCATGCGGAGAGGGAGCATGTGCTAAGCAGCATGAGTTCCTTACATAAGCAGAGACAAAATACCCCAAATTCTGTTTTTCCCTCTTGCCCCCAGTAATGGGATGCCAGTGAGTGTTGGAGGGGGGGTCAGAAGTTGCAGGTGAGTGGGTAGGGACATATGTCCCTTATATAATAGCAGAGCTTTTGGGCACCTTGCATTGCAGCACTGGTTTTGACAGAAGAGGTGGCTAGGCAGGAGCGGAGGAGTGGGTATGCAAGCAGAGGCAGCAACGCTGTTGTTGGGCTCATGTAGAATGAAAAAATCCGTCTGAAGAGAGGAGGGCGAAAGGAGATGTCACATGTTCTTCTCCGGGCCTTTGGCCACCACCCGAGTGCTGGTGGCTCCTGCCCGCTGTGCCCAGCGTGTGCTGTGGGCAGAGCCAGGAGCTCGGAGAGGGCAGGAGGAGGCAGGGAAGGGTGCTGCTTGGCACCCGTGGCACCCCACAGCCCAGAGCCGCTCTGGTCCCGCGGGGCATCGGTAACTGTGGAGTCCTTGCTTCATAGAATCATAGAATGTTTTGGGTGGGAAGGGGACCCTAGAGGCCACCCAGCCCAACCCCCCTGCAGGAGCAGGGACACCTTTAACCACATCAGGTTGCTCACAGCCCCGTCCAACCTGGCCTGGAATGTTCCCAGGGATGGGGCCTCCACCACCTCTCTGGGCAACCCCTGCCAGGGTTTCACCACCCTCAGTGTAAAGAATTTCTTCCTTAGATCCAGTCTAAACCTACCCTGCTTCAGTTTAAAGCCATCCCCCCTTGTCCTGTCACAGCTGGCCCTACTGCTTCCATCCAGCGCGAGAGGGAAATCAGGATCCTTGGCTGCCATTCTGACCCTTCCAGCTCCTGCTGGATCTGGCCAGTTGGGGTCTTCCCCCCTGGGCTCTAGAAACGTTCGTGCCCCATTTAAAATGCCCAATTCTGCAACCTCAGCTCTGAATAAATGAGGGTGGGGAGGACCGCGTGGGACTGAGCCGAGCAAGGCGAGGTTGGCTCCAGAGGGCCCCCGTGGGTTCAGCTCTGGGTGTCAAATCTCCTTTAGAGGTGCTTGGCTCTGGCCCTTGGAGCAGCCCTCTCCTTCCATGAGAATTTTGGAAAATCCAGAGAAAAGGGGTATGTAGGGAACGGGGATGGAGAATAGCGGGTAACCCGATGTCGTCCTGTCTGCCAAGCTGGGGAGGGAAAAAGGGAGCTGGGCCGGGCCATTGCCTGCTTCCCACTGGCCACCTGCCTGTGGGAAAAGGTCCCAAGCGGTGAGGCTCTTCATAACAAGGCTTTGTTTCTTGGCAGGGTTGATGATGAGTCAGCTTCCGTCTACGAGAACCTTAACATCAAAAGCCCAAAGGTTTCGGGGATGAGTAACACGGGGCGATAAGGGAGCCAGAGGTGAGCTGTACGGAGGCTGTACAGGTAGGAATGCGTCCCTCGATTCAACCAGAGCGGCACCACGGGCTGTTTACGCTGTGTTTGACCCAGCTCCTCTTCACCTCGGCTCTCGCAGATCCCCGGGGCCCTGCCTGCATCAGGGAGGGCAGCGATGCTCAGCTGAAATTTGGTGGGAGCCTAAAGAAGTGGCTGTGGCCAGCTGCTGACCTGAGACCGGGGGGGCAACGGGGCGATGAGACCTCAACAGGGAAACACGTTTGCCTTACCAGGGGGGTGGGGGCAGATCTGCCTTTTGGACCATTACATCAGGAAGACTCTGAAAACAAAACGGCGCTACGTATGCAAACAACCAGGAGAGCCTTCACAGGCTGGGAGCGTCTCAGCTCGCTTTTCTTATCAACGCACTTTTCCCCCCAGTTATAAACCATGCCACCCTTCTTCCTTCTTGTTTTGGAATGCAGGGTTTACAGTGTTTACGTCCACCTTTTCCAAGTTCTGCAATTGCGGACGAGTTTTTTTTTGCCCGTCTTGCCTTCCCCAAGCACCTTGGATTCAGCGAGGGAGTAAGAAGCTGCCTGTAAGAAGCAAGCGCCTAAGAACCAGCCTTGACCTAACTTATTAATGAGAAGGATCTTCTCCCATTCTCCCCTGTATCAGCAGGTTGATATTTATGTGGAAGTGCCTCTGGACATTCATTAGGGCATCAAGGCTCAGTTTTAAATTTTTTTTTTTTTTTTTTTTTAATTTAAGATTCTTATTTTTTACACACAAACTGTTAAAAGGAACAGAAATGACTCTTTGCTTAGGACCTTTCCCAGGGCTGCCCACTTAGGGCGTCTGTAAAATGTTAGTACACTTTAATGGGTTCATTAGGTCAATCGTTTCAAAGCTAGAAGTGGTTTTAGACTAAATCCTGGAGTAACTTTGCTGCCTGTGAGGGTGAGAAATAGAGAGCACTGCAGGTATTTGCATCCCTCTTGGTGGTTCTTCTCACGCTTCCTTTTGGCTGTACCAGTTCTGGATTCCTATGCAACCCTGCCAAAGCCCGGCGAGCGAGCAGTCCCCACTGCTGCCGCGGCACAGCAAAGGCGCGGGTGTGTGCCTGGGAGCCCGCTGGCTGCTCGGCGCGTGGCTTTCGCAGCAGATCCAAGAGATGGAGGCGAGCATGGCCACCTCGGACCGCCTGGGTCTGACTTAAGCTGGGTGAAGCCCCACCTGGCTGATGGGTGCTGGAGGGTGGGAGAGCAGCTCTGACCCTGCGCCGCGCTTTTAGCCGCCCCTGGCGAGTAACAGCCTAGGATACTAAGCTGAGCTGAACTTTTTGAGCTGGGCCCCTCTAAGCTTGATGCAGCTCTGCCATTACCTTGCTGTGTGGCCTCTTTATTTTTTTTTATTCCCCTTGCGCCGCAACTATATGACAAGGCAAGCGTTGTGCCTGCTGAGTAGGGGTGTTGTAGGAGTGTTTGTGGCTTGACCATGAAGATGAGTGTGTTGCTGAGTGGAGTGTTCCAGCTCTGCTGATAAGTCTTGGCTTCCTCGCTGTCCCAGCCCTAAGGCCTGCAAAGAGCCCTGCCAAAGAACCCCTGCCCGTAGGATGCAAGGGCTCTGGGGGGAGCCTTGGGTCTGAGTGCCGGTACCTGAACCTCCAGAGCGTGCGTGGAGCCGATGCTGAAGTCCTCCTGGGTCTCTGGAGGCAGGTGGACTTGCTGCACGGTTGGGGTATTAGTGCCTGGAGCTCCAAGGGGCAGAAGGGGTTGAACAAAAGCACAACGACATCCCTTGGCTGTATTCCCTGGCTGGTCTTTCTGGTCCCTTGTCGCAGGGACAGGAGAACTGTTTATTTTTATTGCACTTTTAATAAATGTTGAACATTCTCAAGGCTTTTTTTTTTTTTTTTTTCCTCCTTTCTTTTTAAGTAGTTTGGTTTTTTGGGAAAGTGACTGCCGGTGCGGGCAATGGGGCATCCTGAATGCCTCCCACTGCTGAATGCTACTGCTCAGGGCCCTGTTTTCACTTGCTTTGAATCTTCCTTTTCCCTATGCATGAGTGAGGGGTTCAGCTCCGTGTCAGCTAAACCTTCAACCTCTCTTTCCAAGTATATGGTGAGAAGGGTTTAACGGGTTGCCCAGGGAGGTGGTAGAGGCCCCATCCCTGGGAACATTCCAGGCCAGGTTGGACGGGGCTCTGAGCAACCTGATGTGGTTAAAGGTGTCCCTGCTCCTGCAGGGGGGTTGGGCTGGGTGACCTCTAGGGGTCCCTTCCAACCCAAACCATTCTATGATGCTAAAGGGAACTAAACCTCCAACCTGTCTTTCTAAGTACATGGTGCGAAGGGGAAGCGCGAAGGGACAGCCCCCACAAGGACACTGTGACAGACCACCAGAACAGTTGGAGCGGTGAGAACCTCTCTGTGGCCTGTTTGCCACTGTAACAGTAGATTTTATGAGGGTGAAGATGTTATTTCCCTCTCCCCTGCCCTTAGGTCTCATCAGTGGGAGCTGAACAAGGTGTAACGATCAAAGCACTTCATCTCCACTAATGTCTATTTGCTGGCCTTAGTCCCAAGTGTGCCTTGGGTAAAAATGGAAGTGCCTTCTCCGCCTTAAGTCTTGGCGAGTGACTTTTTCCCGACACACGCTTAAATAGGTGCGGTGAAGATACCCTTTCAGTGGCAAGCACGGGGGGGGCGGGGAACGGCCAGGATGCTACAAATGAGAATCCCTGCCAAGCCCGACGCCTTTAGCAGGAGTTGTTGCAGGGCCTGGTGTGGTTTCTGCAGACGTGTGGCTGGCACAGACGAGACCAGCCTGCAGCTGAACACCAAAGGCATCGCAGATACAGCGCACGCAGCAGCTTTCCACAGAAGTTTTGCATAGCAACAGACTCGAGTTACTTCTGCCGTTGCTTCAGCCTTTTTCTATTTCAAATCAGATTTTCTGGAAAGGGAGACTGGAAGCATCTTCCATCCAGCTGGGAAGAAGCGAAAGACAAGCAGTCTTTGCAGCTTCTCGTTTTTCAGGTCAAATTGGGTAGGCACAGAGGGGACACCACCCCTGGGACACCACCCCTGGGACACCACCCCTGGGACACCACCGCCTAGATGGGAGTAAGTATGAATTTACAGGGTAAAGCTGTCCACGTGTGCCGGATTGTATGACCCTGGGCCAGCGGATGCACGGGCCAGCGTACAGACACGCTACCTGCCGCGTAGCTGTCGGGAACGCCGCCGGAGCCGGGACTGCTAAGTGAGTGCTTCTAACTGCAAGTAAGAAGGGAAACGTGCAGTAATTGCTACAGATGGACACCTTGCTTTGTATAAAACATAATTTAATACATACACGTATGGTACTTGCATACAATACTGTCTTACATCCATGGGTTTGAATAGAAAACATTTAATTGTAAGCCGCCTTCGTCATGAAGACTTTTTGTTAATCACTGTCAAAACGATCACTGCATTGAATAAAAATATAGTGTAAGCAACTGGCCTGTGTCTTAATACTGACACATTTTTAAGATTAGGAGGGTAAAGCGGTCAAAAGATGGAACTTCTATCGGTTTGGCAGTAGTTTGCCTGCGAGAAGCGTGAAGTTTGCTGCTTCTGCCCTTGATGATGCCCTTGCTGTGTCAGTGTGCCTGACAGAACACTCCCCCTCCGCATTCAAAACCACTTTCCAGGTAGGGATGAGTGATTTTTTTAAGCATGACCTTAGGATGAACGAGTAGAATGGCCACTCTGCCCTCTTCAAATCCCGACCCGGGTGAGTAGCAGTGATAGATCCGTGTTCTGTCAGCAGGAGGCAGCACTTACACCTCCAACATTGAGTAACGCAACATGAACTGTTTCCAGCGTGCGGAAAAAGGATAATTTTCATCTGCTTGTAAGACTTTGACATGTCCTTACCCTCCCAATCCCAGCTCCTCTTAGGAATAATCATGTAGCTCCTTCAGTTTGCAAAAATAGCCCTTTATTCCCTAAGGGAGTTAGAGGAACTGTACCCGCTGTCACTTGGTATCTAGCCAAGGCGGCACACGGCCGTGTGCCACTCCAGGCAAACAGTCCTAGAAACCCCACTGTTGCTTTCAGAGCTCTGCTTTCCATGGAGAGTTTGGCAGCAGGATGCTGAGGCAGCTCCTCGGAGCATCTCTGGGCTGGAGACAACTTGGCGGGACAATGTTTCAGCAGAGCTCCTGGAGGTGGACACGTGTGTTCAAGTGCAGGCACAAAGAGGAGCGTGGGGAGCGGGCATCGGGGTCTGCCAGCAAACCACGGAAGGCCGACAGGACCTGTCCCGGCCTCCCGGCACGCTGTGGGGAAGGAACCGGCGGCCTGGCTAGACGGGAGCGAGGGGCTGCCCCGCTGCTATGGGAATGGGAGTTGTGTCACGGGTGTTGCTGCCGTGGTGTGTTTAGGGGGAAGATACTCTGGCCTGCTCATCGCCACAGTCCTCGTGAAGCAGCGGAGGTTCCCCGTCTTCAGGGCACACTGGACCGGCCACAGAATGATGCAGAACAGGATGATGATCAACGCGGAGAGGAGGACTATGCGTTTCCAGTCATCGCACATGTCGCAGCGGGACAGCCTCCCAGCTAACCCTGCCGGGGGGGCCTCCGGACTTTCTGGCTTGCTCATGGCGACATCAATGGAGATACACGAGTCTGGATTCTCGGGGTCATCGGACGACTGACGGCAGCAAAGCTTGGTCCCTTCCATCCAGAGCACCTTCTCCTGCTGGAGTTCAGGAGGCAGGGTGGCAAGGAGCTCCTTGCTGGTCTTGAGTGCTGGGGCACCTTCCAGAGGGATGCTGGTCAGCTGCCTGCAGAAGGGGCAGGGGAGCTGGTCCTCCGGTTGGTTTGGGGGCAGCCCCGTGCTCAGGCGGGCCACACACTCCAGGCAGAAAACGTGGGAGCACTGGAGCAGCTTGGGCGTCTTGAAGGTGTTGTCATAGGTGTTGAAGCAAATGGAACACTCAACAGGGGAGGCTGGCTTTGGAGATGTTGGGTTTGGAGAGCCGGGCTTGTCGGTTGGGGACCTCGCCTTCCTCTTGCCATCTCCTGGGGAGGTGACAACAATGGGGCTGATGGGGATGGGGATTTCACTTGGAGATGCAGGGACCGGGCTGGTGGGAGAGGCTGGCGTGTTGGAGTGCCACAGCTGCGTGAAGCAAGACATGACGGAGCCCGGGGAAATAAATAGAGCCCTGGGAGACTCTAGAAGAGAAGAAAACCACAGCCTTCATTTTAGACAGTGTGAAGATGCCCGTCACCAGACTATGTTTTACCCCTTAAAAGGAACAAAGAGCAAGTTCGTGACTTCCACTCCATCGTGAGCCTGGAATAGATCCCTGCAAGAGGTGAGAATGACACAGGTAGCCTGTTTGAAGCTGCGTACCAAAGGTGAAGTTAAACATCCTGCAAAGAAGCAAGCAACCAGCAGAGCTCCACCATCCAGCCAAAGCCTTTCCACCAGAACCACCATGGCGTTATAGATGGGCACAGTCTTTCCCCGTACATGCCTCCCTCTGGGCAGAAAAAACACAACAAAAACCTACCCCAGCTGGTGCTCCCCGAGACCTGAGCAGGGAGGAGAGCAGAAGACTCCATGAGGTCAAGTAGGGACCTCGCTAGGGCAGTCTATTAGTCTGGGAGGCACTCAGATATTATGGTGGCAGCATGAGCAAGGCCTAAGAGACAGATAACACTGTTCAGTTGTGGGGGGAGGGGGGGGGGGGGGAAATCTCTTCTCTTCGGTGTGCTCAGAGCTTTGTGCCTCGAATCTCGGTTCTGCATGCTGCCCAGGAGGCAAGGGAGGCACCACCCAACGATGCTGCCTGGTTTTGTCTGCCCACAGCAGGCTCTGACCTCCCTCGTGTCCCAGGAGAACCCAAGGGAGCTGGGGAAACACTCTTATTTTGCAAAGTTTGTTGCATCCTCAGCCCCGAGCGGCACAAGCAGCATCTCTGTCTTGTCACCGTGACACAGCAAGAAAAGCAATGTTGGAGGAAATGGCCTTGGTGCCAGAGCGAGGGGAATTCTCCACTGTTTCCTTGTTGCTCTGCTTTCCCTAGGGAAACACAGTTCTTCCCTGTCCTCGGCCCCAGAGGAATGCCCGCATGGCCCAAACCTCGCTGCCATGAGCTCAATGCTTGGTTGTGGTGTGCAAGCAGCAGCCGGGAGTTGAACGGCTGATACGCCGCTGCTAGCGAACCGGTTTACAATTTACCCCGGCCTTTTCAGCAACCTCAGCATTACCTCGAGTTCTGGTCACCCTGGGCTAGACACCCAGCTTGGTGCACGTCCTGATATTCAGATATATGAATTTTTAGCTATTGAGCACTTCTACCTGAAAGCAAGCGTTCAGCCGGAGGAAATTCCCCGATGCTCTATGCCTGGGGAACATTTTTTTGCGATGTGTCACTGAACTCGCTAGGCTTGATTCTTTGCGTTGGGAGATTTGACCGATGACAAGGCAGCAATGCTCAGATTGCTGCTGTAATTACAGGGCTCCAGTCAATCCAGCAATGGCTCACCTGCACGGGCTTGGGGCTCCCCATCTCAGCGCAAAAGGCTAATTTAAGGTATCAGAAAGACTGCGTATTCCTCACATTGCACCAAAAAAAGTCTACGTTGGGTAAGTTCAAGACCAGGTTGGATGGGGCTGTGGGCAACCTGATCTGGTTAAAGGTGTCCCTGCTCCTGCAGGGGGGTTGGGCTGCGTGACCTCTAGGGGTCCCTTCCAACCCCAAACATCCTATGATTCTACGATTCTATGAAGCATGAAGGATTCTCCCCTCTCCCATCACAGCTGGCGTTGCCAGAGCCGAAATCAACTTTAAGAACCTTCCCTCTTTTTCTCCTCTTATTCTAAATGAAGAAATTTTTGCGAAGCCTCTCCTCGAGTTACATTTTCACTCACAGACTCTGCGCTTTTCAGCAAGCTGTTATGTTTTTCTAATGTATTTTTTCACCATGCATGTTTTATCGCAGCCTGGCAGATGCTGATGAACTGCAAATCCAAGCCCAGGCTGGCGCAGAGAGGAGGGAAACCCCTGGTTTGTTGGTTTGGTTTTTTTTTAAGACTAAATCTGTTTTGCAGAACTCCATCCCCTCTGCCCAGTTCTTTGTGGTCCCTCAGCTTGGAGTATTTGTCAGAAATTATGAGCAGCAAAACCGGTGGCAGAAGGTAACCTCGGAAAGGGGGAGCCTTTGCTTACATAAACTGTAATTTCATAACCTATGTGAAAAAGCTGTTCTGTCAGTGTTTTCACCGCTTCGTAATACGACAGCGGTAGCAACAGCCGTGTCTTGATAGTAAACTTGAGGACAACTGTTGAGGACAACTCACAACTGTTACTTTTAAATGAAGACAGAAGCTTTTCGCCCGCGTTTTCCCTTTGCTAAGGACAGTTGTGACGCTACAGGTGATTGCTAGTTTTAATCATTTTCTAGTCTCCTTATTTTTATCAACACCCTGGCGTAACGCAGCACCTTGATCAGACGTGATGTGGGTAGCTGACTTACGCCGGGAAGATACGGAGAGTAGGGCACGTAGCCAAGGCGTGGGAAAAACAGTTTGAATCCATACCCTGCCACGCGGGACGCACCAGCCCCTGCCTGCTTCTCCTGTCTTTTGGCGTGGTGCCGTAGTGCTGATGCTTGGAGAGGTAAATTGGGTTTGGGCAGCGGCTGATGCGGGGAGCAAGGCGCCTCCTGGGCACTGCTGTTGTCCTGCTAAATGAGAGCTGCTGGTCACTGAAGCTGGAGAGCCCCAGTGAAGACGTGCAATGTGGTATCTAAAAAGAATTAGTTAAAGTTTGGGATTTTTCTTTTTCTGTTCTGTTTTTTTGGGGGGGTTTTTTTGCACTATACCATCACACGATTTTTATTTTTTTTTAAATACAAGACAATATATAGCTTCAATCGTTCAGCCCTCCGTGGTCCCGCTGCCTTTCCTCAGACCCTGCAGCTATTTCCCAGCTACACACCTCGGCTCTCCAGAAACTTTGCAAATGTCAGTGATTAAATAAACCCTTCAGGAGAGAGACATAAACTCAGATTTAACACTAAGTAGGTTTTACTTCTAGAAGTAAACGAGTAAGCTTCTAGAAGTAAACAAGTTCTAGAAAATTCTTCCCGCACCATAAAACCCGACAAAAGGGAGCACGCAGTTAAGGCAGTGGCCAACGCTGTTCTATAACAGGATTCCCCAATGGTATCTTTAACCCAGAGCAACTCAATACACAGCAGTTAAGAGGTGTACGGCAGATTAAAGTCGATAAATACCTGTTCAGAGTGCTGCTTAGGAGGAGAAAAGCATGTTCTGGGCTCTTGATTTCTACCCCTGAAGAGTCTTCTCTCCAGAGGACAGTCTTAGGCTCAGGGTCTTTTGTATTTATAAGCTGCCTTCAGGTATTGGAGCTCCCCGGTAGCGTCCCGAGTTGTTTCCAAGCACGGCAGGTCTGGCACGCCGAGTACCCTCCGCATACAAGTGGCCCCGCCGCTGTAATTCAAGTATCTTTTATACCTTCCTGTCCAGAGGTGATTTACCTGCTCCACCTGCCTCTCCCCATCACCGCTGAATCACCCTGGGCTGCGAGCGCGCTCCCGCTCCGGCCGGTTTCTCTGACAAACAGGGCAGGCTGGAATGCTCCTGATAAGGGGCAGCGCTGCCGAGGACGCCCGCCGGTGCCTGCCCCGGGGAAGCGATGCCAGAAAGGTTTCTTTCTTTCATCTTCTCCAGACTGGGGAAGGCCGTCTGCTTTCCTGTAAATTCTCGCAGTTCTCCGATGAGCTTTGAGGGGTTTTAATCACTCCTCATCGCCTGGTCCAGCTCGTGCAGGTTGCACTGGCCACGTTGTCACAGGGCAGCAAATCCTCCAAAAGAAAATTTCAGGACGCCTAAAAATGCCGGTTACTGTTCCCTTGTTTCTTCACCAAGGACAAATAATTTGAAAGTGCCTTCGATTAACAGCAGAAACAAGGTCCTGACGGTCCAGTTTCTCGTCATGGGTGCAGAAAAAAATGGTTGCAATAGGAAAATCCAGTATAAGTTTGAAAGCTTTACGTTAATTGAAGCACTCTATACAATCGTACATCTGCTTCAGGCTCCTATACACAACAGCACTGCACGGACTGTTGCAGAGAAGGAATTCCATCCTTCGCAGCTTTTGGTAGTAATTGCCATAGAGAAATATTATTTGATCTGCAAAGGGTTTGTGGGTCAAAGCACATCAGTTTATGAGCCAGAAAAAAAAAACCAAAACAACAAATTTATACTCATGGGCAGATAAGGAAACAAGAGTGCGTGTGGACGGGGAAGGAACGGGCAAACGTGCAAAATTTAGCTCTCATTTGTTGCAAATACTACTTTTCTTTGCTCAGTTTCTCAAAAAAACAGCACAAGACAGTCTGTGGATTTTTTGGGGGGATGATATCAGGAAGTTCCTTCCCAAAAAAGTGGTTGAGAAAGTTCACTCTCAAAACGTGTGGAACTGTATTCATCCCTTGGGACAGAGAAGTGTCTAAATCCCACAGACTCCGGTGGCAGGCAGGGACAACTCGCTTCAGCTTCCATGTTCCTCTAGTTCAGGTCACGCTGCTCCGCTCCACTGAGCTGAAATCCCAAAGCAGGCTTTTAAGAGTAAGAGAAGCATGTTGAAATGACCCAAGTTTTAAAATCTGCTTTCGGCTTAAAACTAAGGTTACCTGATCCTCCCACAGCTGGAAGGATCTGGTCTAGAGCACATGGATGCACGATGAGCTCCATGGGTGACTCTGGAAGGCAACTCAAGGGAGAGCGCAGGTTGAGACTAAGCTTTCCCAGATCTGCGTCTCGAAGGCGCAGCTCCCTCGGCGGTGGGTGCTCATACCGTAGCGGTAACAGCCCCTACGCTGGACGTGCTCCCCCATCTATTTATGCTGCTCCTCAGGGATGAGCGAGGCTGGGAGCAAACACGGCCTACAGCTGGTGAAGGAGGCTGTAGTGAGGTGGGGGTCGGCCTCTCTGCCTGGTAACGGGCAATGGGACGAGGGGAAATGGCCTCAAGTTGTGCCAGGGCAGGTTTAGGTTGGACATTAGGAAAAACTTCTTCACCGAAAGGGCTGTCAGGCTCTGGAAGGGGCTGCCCAGGGAAGTGGTCGAGTCCCCATCCCTGGGGGGATTTAAAAGACGAGTAGATGAGGTGCTTAGGGACATGGTTTAGTGGTGGGATGGTAGTGCTAGGTTAACGGTTGGATGTGATGATCTTCAAGGTCTTTTCCAACCTAGATGATTCTATGAACAGATGGAAATCAGGTTTTTAAAAGTCTTGCTCACTTAGTCACTTGCATAAGCACTTTGGGCTCAAATTTAACGATGTTTCAGCAGCATACCGGGGTATGTTATGTTCGGGAACACACTGAGGAACAATGAATACTCCTTGTTTGGGGTCCAGCTGAGACCCTCTCCCCTGGTAGTCAGTGGAACACCACTGATTCACTTTTTGACCATGCTCTAGAGAAACTCACAGCCACGTTTTCAGCCCCTTATCCACTGCCAAGACCAGGATTGCCGAGCTGCTGTGCAAGCTGACCGCTGCCCACCCAGAGGTGCAGCATTTCTGGGGCCGGTTGCCCGGCAGCCTCCATGCGACTGCTGCGCGGAACGGCTTGAATCCAGCCCAGAAGCTGAGAGCCTGGGGCAAACTGGGCCACCCCACGCCCGCACGCTCCTCCCTCTGCAAGGTGGGTATGCAAGGTGCCGAGTGTGCCGAAACCTAGCACCATCCTGGGATGACGATGAGGGCTTGGCTTCCAAAAGTGAGTGGGAGGCTTGCTGTTATTTTTATCTTCTGCTTGGAGGAATAGGCTGAGCACGTCAGGAGCTGCAGCTGCTCCTGGGTGGATGCTAGAGGATTGGGAGCAATCGGTTGTGGGACCACATACTTTCATGTTTGCCCTTAAAGGAGCGGTGGTAGTAAGTAGAAGCAGTTACTTTATTAATACTGCTATTTCCTTGAACTTGCCTTACACCCGCACGCCTCGGGTGCTTCCCAAAGGTGCTGTCTGTGTACAGGTGTGCAAACAGCAGTCTGAAAATACTTGCTCTAAGCTGATTTTTGCTAAGCCACGCAGGAATGAAGACGATATAGCTGGAAGGAGATGTAGGAGATATGTATCTCTGGTATAAGCACCATGACATCGAGCATAACACTTTATTCCCATGGACTTCCGTAGCTCGTTTCCTAAATAAATAAATAATTAGATAAACGAAATAAAATTAAGAAAAGGAATTATAAGCCTTCCTTTTTGGTCATAGTCTTCGGCTGGAAGGCATATTTAGATGGGAACCTGGGAGGGATAGGTCTTGCTCAGTAGATAGGGTTGGTCACGGTGGCTCTAAGCCAGAGACCTAATGTAGGATCCCACCTGCAGTGAATAACTGTGATTGAATCATTGAAGCTTTCAATTGCCTGCCCCTTCCCGCCGTTGCCTCTCCTATTTTACCAGCACCAGTACCCATTGCTCTCTCATCCAGGACTGTGGGTGAAGTGATGAGATCTTCTAAAGGGTATGTATTCTTTTTAGGGGGATTTAGGAAGGTTTGTAATGAAAAAGATTATTTCTAGCAGCAACTGCCAACTGGTTGAGGACATGAGTGTTTAAAAACTTGCAAGCCAGACTCCTTAGTGTGAAGAGAAGCAAAGTATACTGCAGAGTAATAAAAACAGACTCAGCATAATGAAAACAGGCTGCTGATTAGAGCTTTAGGCTGTTTCCTGGGTTTGTTTTGACCTCCACCACTGCCCAAGTATATAACTCTCTTCATCCTCTGTATAGTTCATCCCAGCAGATAAACTAAAGCCACCATATACGGATGGGTGGGGAAAAAAAAGCAAAATCAAAAGCCACCGAGCAATGAGGAACAAGCTTCATCTGATCTCTCTCCCCCTTCACTCAAGGCTAGCTGGTTTCTCATCATGACGTATTACTTAGCACGTCTGGGGGTGTTGCCTTTTTATTCATGTTTTGGGGGTTGTTTACAGCTCTGATTTGTTGGGCTGCATTCTAAGGCCATGCATAAACCCTGGAAGCCTTTTGTGCTGGGAGAATCCCAAGGGAGCAGTTGCATAAAAGTGTGGAGAGCCAAATTTCTTTGGACTCTGCCTTTGCAGGACAAAACCCCAACGTACGCAGTGTTACTCCTGCTGACATAAGACGTGCCTACTGGGTTAATAGAGCTGTACCTTACCTTCAAGGGAAAAAATAAGGGTATGGCTTCGGACAGATGTGCTGGCTTTAACTGGGTGAGAACAAGCCTGTCTAAATCAAGCACCGGTGTGCAATGAGGCACAGAAGTCTCTGCAGGGCTAAATGCTTACAGCAGGAGGATACTGCTTAGGCTATGTTTTCTGTTTGCTCACCCGTTCATGTGCCTGCTCCCAAGCCCATGAAAGCCAGGGGAAAAACACACATGCACACCACCCCCCCCAGCTTCTGCGACTTTAGGCACGGGTCCAGCTCAGTAGCTGAGCTCGCCCACCTTACGCCGTTGTCATCTGTTAATCAGATGCAGAAAGAAGTGGTGAGACCCAGCACTGCCCGAGTTTTCCTGGGAAATGATTCGTTGGCCTGGAGCTGGCATTGCTTTTTGATCCTGCAGTGTTCCTCAGAGTCAGAAGGCTCGATGCTCTATGCAATTAATGTTCCTGGGTGGTAAACAGCACCATTAAGTGATGTTTCCCATGCTAACTCATGGAGCTTTTTTATTTGCCTGGCTTCACGTGCAGCGAGCTGCCTGACCGGGTGTTCACCGTGAGGTCTTATTATCGTCGCAGTAGTTTGCACCTACGGCTAGACTGGGCTATTTAAATTCCAAAGTATGTATTAGGTACTGTCAGGAAAGAGCCGTGGTGAGTCATCAGATAAGCTAGATGGGAACTCACTGTGGGATACTTTTAATATAATTACATTTTATCCTCCTCTAACTGTTTCTATCAGACAATCTCAAGACACTTCCCAGACGTCGTGAACTGAGCCTTCCAATAACCATGTTTGTTGAACACGGTATCTCCTATTACAGCAGGGGAAGTTTGTGATGCATGAGAAGCCCAGACAACATTGAGCAATGCTGATGTGACCTCTGGATAAGTTGTGCCCCTTAGCATGGCAGTGATTTGCTGGAGCACAGGGACGAGGCTTTAAACAGGCGGTGGGGTGGGAAACACCAGCAGAGTTGTGCGTTACCAGTAAATGTCCACTTAAGGTAGCTTGGCACAGAGTTAGAGAAAAACTGCTCCTGTTAGACAGAGCCACAGACCGTGGCCCTCTGGTGACTCCTGGCCTCTAAGTGATGCCCATCTTTACTGACTAGGCCAAGCCCAAGCTCTGGAGCCGTGTGCCTCTGTAGGTTAATCTCATTCAACCACTGGATCCTAACTCCAAGCTCTGGAACCGTGTTAACCGTAGGTTAATCTCATTCAACCACTGGATCCTAACTTTGCACTGTTCTTCATTTCCTGTAGTCACCAGGAGAGCACCGTGATTAGATAATCATTGCCAGGTACAGATGCAACATAACAATTTTCCTGATACTCTATAACTCATGTGACTATTACTCTTCGGCAGCTTGAGGCTGTATGATTCAGCCACTCGCGGCTGGGTTCTCAAATAGCAGGAATAGCATCCATTCCCTGGATGTAAGGTCAGGTCTTTTTTTTTTTTTTTTTTTTTTTTTCCTAGCCCCTTGTTTCTGAAGGAGTAAGTGACTTGGACCGATGGCTAAACTGTGGTCTGTAAATCGGTGATCCATGATACCATGCCTAGGAGATTGTTGGCTTTGCAAATGTCTATGCTGCTTCTGTAGTGGCTTGCAAGGAAAGTTTGATATCGGCAACCGTAAACAGTGGCTCAAAGGATGAGTAAATCACACCAGAATTAAGGTCCTTGGAAGTATTCAGTGAGCGTGGCAGTTCTTTCGGTTAAGATGATAGCCAAGATATGGCCCGTAAAAGGAGCTGGCCTAGCTGAAGGGTCCTTAGGTGGCCCAAGAACTGCAGCGCCAGCTCCTTTTGGTGCTGTAAGTGGCTCAAGCGCCGCTGGAGTTGGGATGTAGTGCATGTAAAGTGTGTGGGAACCAAAGCAGTTCCTGAAACACAAACCAAATGCCCTTCCCATGGACCAGTAGGGTAGCTGTCATTGCTGCCAGCCCTAGAGCAAGGTAGCCAGCGGCAGGGAGCTGGTGGGGGGAGACGATCGGCAGGGCTGGAGGAGATGGCAACAGAAGCAAGGTGAAGGGCAATGCTCTCACCAACACATTGTTAATTGCTCTCATGATTGTCCCACAGCAGTCATGTTCCGGCAGCCTTACTCACTTCCCGGCCCGGTGTGGTGACATGATGAACTTGGGAAATGGCCTGTGATGTCAGAGCTGAGGAGTGAACGTTTGCAGGAACAGCTGGCTTCTCCTCCCCAGAGACTTTCCTTAGGCAACAAGCCACCTGCCCTCTGCTGGCCAAATTCCCCCCTTCCACGCGTGAGCTGTGCTCGGCTCCACGCGCCCCTGTAGAGTGGACCAGATGCCTTACCCCAGTGCAGGGTGGTTTGGGCTCACCAGAGCATGCCTGGGCAGGAAGGGGCTGTTGGGATGCTGATGCCTCTGACCAGGGACCTTCCCAGGTGCACCAGACCTGAATTCCAGTGTGTGGCTCCCCATCAGATCCCTACAAATAGGATGAGGAGGGACAGGCTTCTCTGTGGTGTCTGTGGTGAGTCCTCCCAGCCTGAGAGCTCCTGGCCTTTCAGGTTACACTCTGAGTTGAGCCCTTTTGCTTTCTGCAGGAGTCCACCAACTTGAGAAGGATCAGACGACTGACACAGCTTCTCAGCAATCTCCAAGGACAAGTGTGACCCTAAGCTCCCTCTTGCTCTGTCAGGTTCTCCTCAGGGATGAACCAGCAGTCTTCCTTCTTTATCCCCGTGGTTGTAATCCCACAGTCCCAAAGTATGACCTGAGAAATCACTAGAGACCCTTTTCCACAAAGCTCCGCAAAGCAAGCGGAACAGTGGACGTGGTAACCTCTGTAACTTCCAGCTGGGGGAAGGACACCATCGCACCGTGGTCTCAGGGGCTCCGTGTTTCCCTTGCACTGAGCAAGCACAGGACTCCACTTACTGTCTCCTTCCCTTTCCCACCCCAGAAGCTTTATTATCCGTGAACCATATCACAGTCCTAAAGCTTTGCAGTGGGGAAGGGCTTCTTATATTTTTATTTTCTTTCTTTTTCTTTCTCTAAAGCCCCAGAGAGAAATTGTTCCTTCTTTGCCCTCTACCCACCCAACAGAGATGATGAATAAACTTAGGACATGCCATCGTAGCTGTCCTTTTTAAACTCTGATTGTTTTATATCCCTGTTTCGTAGACGGTGTCTATATTTGCTTTGCATTCCTTGAGTTTCTGAAGTATTGATAGCGTTGATCTTCTTCAGACAGAGGCTGAATGCTTTTTAAAGTGTGACACTTCAGTTATGGCTGGTGCATAATAGGTTTCGTTCTTGCAATTACATCTGCAGTTGGGCAGTCATTTGTGTTACCAACACACACAGTTAATCACGCAACTGCTTCAGGGAGTACAGGATAATATCCCAGATGTGAGACTGGCTAGAAGTACAGTAAGAAAAATATCTTTGTGAGTTGGCCGTGCTGAAGAGAGTAATTTATACTTCAATCCTAAAGAATGCGGTGGGACGAGAATGCGAAACATATCCTCGCATGAATTTGTAAATCCATTAGTAGATGCAGAGCTGTAAACTGAGTTCCAGTAAGATAAGGCAAAGTGAAAAGCCATCAGTGTTGGCACAAGGGTAAAACGTCCTTCTAGTGCTGCAGATAATTTATCACCATTACCCTTATATGGAGATATAAAAAGAACATAAGGATGTTCTTTGTGCCTTCATAAAAGTTTAATTTATAACTTCATCCCTGGGTCTGATCCCATCCCCAAACGCTTTGTGACATATGGGTCTGAGCCGGGGACGCTCTCATGCTTGGCATTCCAGCAAGAGACAT
>NW_009260796.1:1110978-1119912 GCF_000687185.1 Egretta garzetta
TACGTATTTATTATGCTATATCAATGAAGTAGGACACTAGAGCCCTTTGCAGCTCTCGCCCCAGGCTCCGAGTCCCTTGGTGGTCACTCTAGGCGCCGGTAGAGTCACCAAAGCTGGCGTTTCCCAAGCGTGTGACGAGACAGAGCAAAACAAGGGGATAATTCACCAGCTCCTTGGCAGGTACAAGGGGGTTTTACACTGGGCCTCTCCAGCGTTCCCTAGTGTGCTCCCAGTCACTGGGATCTGGGGTTCAGAGGGATGAGCAGACTGGCACTCAAGCAGCCTTAGCATCTTGTGGGGCAGCTCTCGTGCCTTTGGAGCGTGTTCACAGGCATGCATTCAGTTGCGCAGATAAATGCTCCTCTCCTTCTCTTTGCATCGTCCTGCCACAGTCTTTGCATGCCGCATGCTCTGAATTCTATGCCCCGTATCCTTTGCTCAGCTCTTTGCACAGCGCAGAGCACTGGTGCCTTTCGGTGCTGGAATAACAACAATATTCTAGCGTAATTACTGGACAGGAGCTCTGTCCAGGCAGGGCTGTCTGTCCTTAGCACAGTGGAAGTGGGAACTTGGAAGAGGGTTGTGGGATTTGGCCCTCTACAAATAATGGAAAGGCAGAATCCCTTCTGCCTGTGATAAAACGCAGAGGAACGTTACAGTATTTGTATTCACAGTGCGAACCATTTTCCCTCTGTTAATACAGACACCAACTCTGGTTTACATACAAAATGCAAATGTTTGTGGGTGGTTTGGTTTTTTTTTTTACACTCACTTCCTTCAAGCCTAATCCTATGCTGAACAACAGCTACTTACAGCGAGTTCAGTGGAAGATGAGGATGCTCAGCAGCTTCCAGGAACAGACAAATCCAGCATCGTGTCCTGCCTCTCATTCTGAGTAAAAAACCTACGCTCCCGCAGAAGAATGAAACCTTTTAAAGTTGCAATATAATTGCTGCATATTCCCCATAGAAATCCTCCATCTAGTTAGCAGGATGAAAGATTAAGTTCTAGACTGTGGATCTGAGGTAGCAAACCCCCAGAGACCTGATGCTGAATTCAACTTTCCAGGATGTCACATGGATGTACAGGTCTCAAGATACTACATGAACCATGTGCCTTAGAGATTCCTCCTACCACTATTCCACCTCTGAGAAACACATCAGTGAAGGTATTTCAGCTCTCTTGCTTAGCCGTGGACCCTTCGTGAAAAGGAAATATCAGACCACGTAGGCCAATTGAATTTATGCTGAGGAACGACCGGCCTCCAGCCTTCCCACAATTAGTTTGTGCCGCAGGCTTCCCATCTCTTCACCTGGACCTTCTCCCAGGCATAGAATTGCTCAGGCAACATCCACCTGGAAGGTCCACACCTGGATTTAGTCAGTCCACAAGTAGATAGTTCTCACTGATCAAACATGAAGTGAGAGAAGATCTCCCCTGGAGGGACTTTGACGTATTTTTAATGCACCTAACGCAGAAGGTGAGGGGTTTAGCAATGGATATGATATTAACAGCTAAACCTGTGTACTGATTTGCTTTTCCTAAGTGCAATCTTAAATGTTTGTACAATTGACATGGAATAAATAATCAAATGTCTCTAATCCTTCTTGCCATTCTTGCTAACGATCAATATTTATGATATAAAATGATTTTTTTTGAAGAGCATCAAGCTTCCCTGGGTCTCCTAAGCACCTTTCTTTTCCGCATCTTGTTCTTCCTGGCCTGGGAACAGCCCAAGTTAGGCTTAACACGGCTTCCACTAGAGGAATAAATATTGGCTATGAGACAGGTGTCAGGAGGGGATCGGTCGTGGTGTTATAAAAGAGCCTTTGATCAAAACTGGCATCAGGGACACACGGATGAGCAAAAAACCTAGAAAGGTCTCCCTGAACCGTGACAACGGTGGCAAAAAATGGAGAAGAAAACAAATAAAGCATATGCTGACTGCTTTGCAGGTTTGAGAGAGGCACTACAAATTCAGCTGTATTTCTGTACTTCTGCAGATCTAGGGCATAATCAATGCACCCCAGTAAGACAGTTCTTGACAGCGGGGCTCCAGTGCTAAAGGGACTGGTTCATGGCTCCGGTACCAGCCCAGCAATGGATATACCGGCCAGACGAAATGGCTGCTTTTTTAGCACTGGTCAGTCCATCAGGTACCTCTTCACATAGATAAGGACACAAAAAAAATTTTAAAAAGCTCTGGAACCAGTTGCCGTTCTTTTTCTTCCATGACCTGAGAATGATTGGGACAATATTCAACGGCAACTTTTTGAGTTGCAGTTTAGATTAAACCTAATATTTCAAATAAATACCCAAATGCAAATGGAAACATCAGTGACTATTCCTATTAACTTCCTTGCACCCTCTTTACAGAAGGGAAGTTAAATACCAACAGGTCTGGCATCTCTGGAGGGAGGTGGGAATCTTGGGGCTTCAGTTTTTTAAATATCAGGAAGATCTGTCTTTCCATTTCTTGCTTTCTTGCTATTTTATATAATCAAGAATGCTACAAGAAAATATATCGTAACAATTTTTTGCCGTATGCTTTTTATTTTGTGCACCATTCGTATTTATTTTAAATGTACTCGAGCTAGTTGGAGTGGCATACAGCTGCCTTCCTCACGCAATAATACCTACTCCCTTCGTCTGTCAAGCATAGCGCAAGCACGACGCCGAGCTGATGAGAGAATTATAGCCCTGGAAATGTCATAAAAATAAGATCTTGTTGCCTGATCAGTGGGATAGATGGTGCTGCACCGCTTACAGACTGAGTCACTTTGGAAAAGAGAGATGAAGCATTTACAGAAGAGACAGGTCATCTCCATGGTTTTTCTTTAAACATCCTACTTAGTCTTATTATTAGTAACAGAGTGCAGTGGTGTTTATTTTTGTAACTGTGGTGCTCCCAGGTAGCGAGCGACAAGCCCCGCAGAAAGCCTCGGCTTAGCCCTGTAGTATTTTCTGGGAAGGAGAAAGGAAAAGAAAAGCTGTTCAGCGTGAGCTGGGAGCTCAAACATGACAGCCTCCAAGGATCTTTTGTTTAGGAACTTCCCCTTTGTATGGAGCACTTCAGAGATTTTGATCCCACGCTCACCTCCCCAGAGCACCCACCCCCAGGAAACAAAAATACAGCTCGCTTCATTTTGCTTTTCTATTTGTCACAAGATGCGGCCGGTTGTAAGGGAGCTCTTCAAGCGTACGCTGCCGACCGTGTGCTGGGCCAGTTTAAACTGCTGCTGCCCTAAAGCCGTCATTCCGAGCGTGGTAGCCTCCAGCGAGCGGGAGATGACAAGAGCCACGTTCTAGTATTGCACGGTATGGATTTTAGAGTCATGAATGGGCGGCTGGAAAATTGCTGGTCCCCCTGCTCACGTCCTGTGTCCACAAGGATGCACGTTACCCGCTGGCTTTCCAGCCCTGGATAAACAGGCGCTGCCTCATCCCTCCCGCGCCCCCAGGGGATGGGGAGGGAGTACCCTGGTAGGAAAGGAGGAGCAGACTGGGTTAGGGATCTGGGCTCCCAGCGCTCCTGATGGCTGTACTGGTGCACGGTGTGGGATGGGAGCTGGCAGAACCCCCACAAGGTGCCAGTGCCTGCCAGACCCCCATGGAGCCCCCCTGACTGGGGGCACAGAAGAGCTTGTCCGAGCCATGATCAGAGCATACCTTTTCCATCGCTCATCCCATCCACGGTTCTTGAGACAAAATGCTAAAAATTACCCTAGGGTGAGCATTCGGTTGCATCCTCTGAAGGGTTAACCACACGTTTTCATAAACTGGCAGATGAATTCCTTAATTCTTTTATTGCATTTTGTTATTTATTTTTTATTATTTATTATTTATTTTTATATTTTTAATTTATTGCATTATACTGATTTGCCATATTCTCTTTTCTGCTTTTCCCTGGGCCTAGTTATTTGCTTTTCCTTGTAGAATCTTTATCAACGTTCAGATACTCATAGAACATCTTTTTTGTTTATTTTACTTATTTATTTCTCTTTACTGTGAACAAAGTAGCATTTACATACTGCTGCATGTGGAGATGCCATGTTGATTCTGGACCCAGAAAAGTGGAGGTATGGAATGAGAGATTTAATAGGTGTTAAAGAAAAGAGAAGCGGGGGGAGGAGAGAAATCATTGTATCTTTTGCTTAATATAAGGCAAGCATAAGGTTAAAATAATTCCAGCTCAGAGATCTGATTATCAAGCTCCTGCAGGTGTGCCCATTGAGTGGGTGTTAATTTGGGAGGCCTGGAGTATAAATAGGAAAGCCCAAGGCTGGGAAGGGTTTTTTCTTCTTTCTTTTGTGTCTTTTTCTTTCCTGAACTGAAGATAGGATAGTGCCAATCAAGCGCTGGAAGATTAACTTTGAAGAAAGTGAATTGTAATTATAATTTTGCTGTCTGTTAATGTCTTACCTGACAGGCTGTGAACTGCAGGATGGAAGCTGGTGGTGAATTCTATTTTATGGAAGCTGTGTCACCCAGCAAAGTCGTATGGAAGATAGCACGGTGTTGTCCAACTGACTCTTGGAAGAGAATTTCCTTTCTGGTATGTGCACTGGGTAGCTAAACCTAGTGAAAAGGTTATTTTCTATACGCCTCTCTTGCTATAAGCTGAACTAATTTAAATCAAAATACAAGTTTTAAAGCTAGCAATGGATTTCTTCTGTTATTCAAGGCAACAGCTTAAAGCTGAATTTGTGGAAGAGCCTGGGAATACAAACGTGGGGTTGTGTAGGGAGAGGTAATAGCTTTTCCTAGACAAATTCTGTTAAGCTTTCGGCTGTGAGAACAGCTAAAAGAAAAATACCCTGAGCTTTAATGGAAGGATCCAGAGATATGGATCTGAGGCTGGGTGTCACGCGCTGCTGTTCTCAAAAACCATGGGAATTACTTACTTTCATAAAAGCAATAAAAAAAAAAAAAAAAGCCAGGCTCCTTCCTCTTTCTGCAGCTCCACGCGTGCCTTTTGAAGTATGTTGTGAATTTCCTGGATATGAGAAACATATTTACAAAGCATCCCCTGCTCGCTCAGGAATGGAAAACTTAAGCCCCCAGGGACAGCTTAATAAATGGCAGAAACCTCAGACTCCTGTAAGTAGGAGAGTTGCCGAATTACCCTGTCCCGGTGGCTGCGACAGAAGCCTCCTGGCAGGAAATCCTGTTGCGCAAATCTGTTTCCTTGTTACTTCCTGTGCTGTCATTTTTTTTCAGAAACAATTTATCTTTCGGATGCTGCGAAGGACTGAAGGAACCGAGTTTTTTGCTGTGTCTTGATTTATTCTTTGCTTGACTTTCGTCTTAGGTCCTTTTGAGGCAACCCAAAGCCGAGCTTGTTCTCTCCCAGGCGCTCTAGCGTTCATTCTGCTCACTCCGGAAAATTTGTAAGTATTGAACTGTGAGCTGATTTTTCTGTGACTTAGCAGCTGAGACTTCTGTGAGCAGAGCACAGCTGTTCGAGGTGCTGATAAAGGAGGGATGCACTGATGTGTGAGAATGCAACAGGCAGTGGGAAAATGCGGGAGTTTGCATCAGCCCAGATAAAGAAGTTCTCCAGGGCAGCAGAGCAGATTTCCCTCACAGCTTTTGAAGTTGCGCCGCTCTGATAATTGCTCAGATAATTGTGCCTGGGATGCCGGAGCCTCTTCTTTGGTGTGAAAGGAAAGACGAGTTGCTTCTGTATATGTGAACATATACTTCACGTATATGACCATGTACTTCACGTATCAAAGGACTGTGATCTTTGCTGGTTTTACATATGTGCACACGTATATACACATATGTAAAGATATATCTAAAATCCAATATATATGTATATTTTACATATAGCAACTTATTTTTTCTATCTACTGAATCACTGCTCTAAGCAACTGCTGGGGAGATCAAAATCCACGTGTGGTGGATATATGCCCACCTTGTTTAATAGCTGTATTCTCCAATAGCACAAATAAATGGCCCTGTAGCCCAAGCTCCCTGGCGAGCGGTGACTTTGGTGGTGCACTGGTCATATTTCTGGATGCTTTAGATTCAAAAGCAAGCGTTGCTGTGCTGTGAATGTGCTGTAGAATGTCATTGAGCTGCAGAGTTTGTAAAACAAAAGCCGGTGCCTGGTTTATCCTGTTACTTGCAGAACAGAAGGTGGCTGGACCACATGGAGAGAGAAAAAGAAATTAAGGCAGCGTTCCTCTAACGGACTCAGACTGATAGAAAAGAGCCGTTAGAGCTGCAGAGCTACTTTTCTTGTGGCAGCTTTCTTCCATGTCTAGGCTTCTAAGTCCAGGTAGGCCTTTAGGAACAGCCGTGTAACAGGAGTAATTTCCCCAGCTTTCTACAGCCTCTGCTCCAAGGTCTCATCCATAACCTTGCATTGGTAATGGCTGGTGAAATTGTAAACACGGGTCTTCCATCTTAAGACTGCAGTTTATCTTTTAGAAATGTACTACTCCATAAAGCAGTTCTCCAGTAAATTAATCAGTCACAAGAGGAGAAAAAAAAAAAAAAAAACCCAACCCAAACAAACCTCCAAAACTCCAGGGGCTGCAGAAATTCTGACACTGTATTTTTTAAAATGCAGTAGAAATTGTTCTGATTGCTCACGAATATCAGGCTCTTGCTCCCGCCCTCAACTCAGTACGACCCAGTGCTGTTCACCTTGCCCAGACACTGCTCCTTCATTCACGGACACGTTCCAGCTAACTTTATAGCACGAGATGCTGTTACATTCTGGGACACCTGCGGAACGCACTCATCTCTTCAGACTGCTCAGACATACTTTCACTGACATCGATTTTTGTGCTTATCAAGCCAAATGAATAATCCTACCAAAGCAGAATGCAATTTACTTTTTAATAAAACTTAAATGGAAGTCAATATATCACTGAAAATCTCTTTTCAATGTGATAGTAATTAAAGCTATGTATTACTGGAAGCATTAAAACTTTAATATACTTTCACATATATTTACACAGCTTATATTTAATCTTTGTACTTGCAGCAAGAGCCTCAAGCGTGTGATTCCCCATCCCCTTTTCTCCCTCCCTCCCCTTCTCCCTGTGTGAAATGTATAGATCATGTTTGCAAAGCCATGAAAATTGAACAAGATTTAAACCTTATTAGCTGTAATTCATGTAATTACCATATTTGATAAATTTACCTTCAACTAAACATGCAGAAATGAATGTTTCATTAAGAATGATGAATATTTATGGTTTTCCCCCTCCTACCTTTGCGTGCTCTCCAACGGTTTGCATATGAAGACACTGTTTTGTTTTATAACAAAGAACGAACACCTAAGGAGAGACAAACCCAAATCCGCATCACTTGTACAATTTGCAGAGTACAGCTTCTAGGGCTACAAAAGTTCAGCTGACAGACACATCCTAAATCACCACGAATCTCATCCATGTCCACACAGAAATAGTTTAAGCAGAAAGCTAGATTCTCCCCATGTTACAAATCAGCAGATGGTTGGGGGGCTGGGAGAATACAGTGGAATCTACAAGAGTCTTTTAGTTGCACATAGGTGTTTAGACTGATTAAACTATGTAATATTTATGGTCTTAAATTTCTAAGCTGAAATTATAGTTCCCTACCAAAGAGAAAACAAAAGAGCTTACCTGCCGTGTATTGACCTTCAGCTATCAGGGGGTTTTATGCATTTAAAAGTTGCGTTTTACAGTTGTCATTTACACAGTGTCAAAATTTCCAAATTTTGTATCAGCATTTGTCTGGTCAAAAAGCACATAGGTTCCTTGTATCGCAATACAAAGCTTTTTATAAAATGACTAGAAATATATGCTAATATCTGAGCTTGCATACATCTAGACAAAGCTAACAAATAACATTTTGTTTCAGGAATGAATGGGCCAAGTCATGACGTAATGACCTTCGGGTTCCTCCCAGCCTGGTTCTTGTTGCCAAGGTCCTATGCTGGGCAGCGCTTTACAGCACGAAGGCCGTGCTCAGAATGGGGGACGAAGTACGGAATAGCAGCCACAAACACTTCTGGGTGAGAGACAGCAGCTCTTGGGTCTTACCAGCGTGCTGCAGGGATAGGGCAAAGGCGAAACAGAGGTGATGAGCAATTCCCAGCATGTCTGACAGCCAGATGAAGCCTAAAATGTTTTTAATTTGCATGCCGCAACTCTGTTGCCAACCTGCAACTCTTGCCTAATGGCAAAACATCTGATGCAAATGTGTAGTTGACTTAGAAATGCCAAATTTAAATATAGATGTTCTCCAAAGGCCTAGAATTGGGGAGGCTTCTAGGCCTCATATACATGCAAAATAGCAAGAGTTATTAAAGGGAGAAAAAAACAAACCACATAAAAGAGCAAGCCGTGATAATGACAGCTCCTTGCAGAATAAACTTGCTGTGCCTATGGTACCTGATCTGCGGTTTTGCAGATACCTGAGAACGTGTGGATTACTTCTGAGGGATTTGCATATCAGTATTTAGCTAAGAAAAAGAAAGGTGTTTTCTCCTGTGCAGGAATTCTTCATAAAGACCTCTACACCTCCATTACAGAAAAAAACAGATCAGAAACTGTTGAAAAGCACTGTACTAACCAGACGTTTTCAAGCAACTATTCTTTGCCTGTATATCACAATAAGAGCAGGGCAAAGCCATTTCGCTGCCTGATAAGCGCTACGCTTACAGCAGCTCCCAGCTTCCCACTGGTGTCAATGAAACCACAAGCGCAGCAGATTGCCAGTGAGAGTGTGGCAATGCTTTATACAGTAAACATAGTTATAGCGCACTGGTTTCCATATTTTGACCAGAAGGAAGGTTTACCATCAACATGGACAATATTGTATGCTTCTGCCCTTGCTGGTTTGGGGGGGCTTTTTCACGTTTGGTTTTTTAAATAGGAACAATTTCAGTTTCAATGCAATATCCTTCTTAATACTTGATCAAATTTTCCTGAA
>NW_009260796.1:1119923-1125529 GCF_000687185.1 Egretta garzetta
TGAACCGCTTTTTGTTCTCGTGTACTTTTATCTTCAGTTCTTTCTAGCTGTATTTCTCAGGATAAAGCTTGAATTTCAGCTGGCGTATCTTAAACACAGACTTACAAAAGATTTTAAATGGAAAGGCACTTCTAAGTGCGCCCTGTGAAAGTATCAGGCGGGAAGGTGGTTCTAGCTTGGGGGAAAAAAAAGGACCTGAATTCTTCTGTCATAAATTATAGCAACCTTGGACATAAGAGTAATTTCTTGTTGGTTTTGAATGCCCTTTGTTCGTTATCACACTACACACAGCCTGCCGATTGCTTATCTCGTACCCTACGGTAACCCACAGTTATTATGCCCATCTGTTATTTTCTTTTGAAATCTGGAAACATCTCCTGTATGCATCCAGTCTGTGACTGCTTTTCATTTGTCTTCTACTTCTAAACTTTCAGGATTTACCACAAAAAGCAGTTGCGATTTCATTTTCCTTTCTAGAGCACTGCCTTAAGGGGAAAAAAATGTGTAAAGGAAACTCATAAATAAAATATACCTCGTAAGTCAAGTGATGTGCATGTTCATCCTGGTAATATTCAAAATCCCAGCAGAACCAGCTACTTTGATGGTACTATATTGGTTTCAAACTGTCCATGAAATTTGGTCTGGAATTGCTGTCTCCCTGCCTTTCCCTGCCCCAAAAAAGTTAGCAAATGAAAAAAGTAAAGGGTGTACTGGGAGCAGAAAATCTTAAGCAAAGGGCTTCTGCTTGATAGGAGCATCGT
Source organism: Egretta garzetta (assembly GCF_000687185.1). NCBI lineage: Eukaryota > Metazoa > Chordata > Aves > Pelecaniformes > Ardeidae > Egretta > Egretta garzetta. Next base: position 1,120,685 of record NW_009260796.1, read on the forward strand.
ATGTGGCAGTAGAGAGACCCAAATATTTTAGTTCAACATCTGAAATGTCCTTTGGCTTGACTGAAAGGTGCTTCTCAAGGAGGTCTTTAATTCCCCTAAATCATACAATGCGAAGTCAGGGAATCCTCTTCATGTTTCTCAATTAACAGTTAAGTAATCTCAGAATGACAACCGTTAAACTGCCTCAATCTATCCAAGTACACTGGTGATACAGTTCTGAAGGGTTGCTCTAAGTGTCAGGAAGACATCGAGATGTTTCCCCAGTTAACAGAAATACTGCTGGTGGATTAGCAGACCACAAAATGATGTCAGTCCTAGCAGTGATTCTCTTGACAAGGCAACTAATGTTTTGATTTCTGTTATGTAGGTCATATCTGCTCAAGAGCAATGGCTTTCTGCTTGACTGCCTAGCTGTGTGCCACCCAGGTAATCTTCCAGGAAAGGTACAGGATGAGCAAATGGACTCGAGAAAGGGAATCTCGTTTACCATCTGGTATGCGTTGTTTGAGTCCCGTTACAAATTTTACAAATAACTTGTATATTCTTCTTAAAAGCCGAAAGCTTTTGAGCTTTTCCTTAATATTAATGCAAATCTACCCGTCGACTTTCATCATTTAAAGCTGATTTGAAAGGGAAAAGGCTTAAGCCTTCTCCTATTCCTGCTTTGATCAAAAGCAGACCTTTGAAACTGCCAATATGAAATCGGCAGTGCTTGCTTAGGGAAGAGAAACCCCGGGTATTTGAGATGATATTATTTGGAGGCACTGTTGGGGCAAACAGCCTGATAGATAGCATTCCCGAATAGAATATTAAAGACCATGACTAAATTGGGGCAGTTTGAATAGGAATGAGTATGTATAAGAACCGATGCTTGAATTTACTAGAAGTATAATAGATCAGATCTGGGGAAACTTGTCAGCATTGATACAGGTGGTGTTACGCTCCACGTGAGTCAATATTCCAAGCTTTTTCCTTAAGGATATGGTATTCATTGATAAATGTCATTGGTCAAAGAAATAAGGAAGAGAGTATGCTCAGAGGTATCCAGCTTTCTACACTAACCTGCAGCCCCCGCATCCCCATTGCCCAAATCCATCAAAGCCTCCTTTCAGACAGCAATATCAGAAAGCAGTTGGTCGTAGTCTCCACCGTGGGTGAAAGGAAGCAGGTTGCCTGCTAGCGCGCCTTTAGCATCCTTACGGAACATCTTTCTATAACAGCAGTGGTTGCACAGAGCACAAATCTCTCTGAAGCAAATCACTGCCCAAATACCTGCCCGCTGTATTTTCTGCTTGGTTTCAGAGCAGCTATGTGACACGGAAGTGAGAGTGTTTTCGCTTTGTCTCGTAGGGGAAATGTTGGTAACTGCCCCAACCAATTGTTAAAAGCCACAAATCAGGAAGTCTGAATGAGAGGCGGCTTTGGCGGCAGTTCTGTGCAGAAAGAGACAAGTTGGGAAGCTGAGTACAGAAATCTAATTAATATAAGCACTGCAAAAGCAAGGCTAGACTTACGCTTGCAGGATGCTGAGGCACCTCCTAAACACAGCAGAAACAGTGCGGTTCCCTCGCAGCGATACGAACGTGGGGAGATGCCTCCATATATACTGGATATACCCTACAGAGAAAATGCATAATATGATCTCAAAGAGTATTTTGTTTTCCTTTCTCACAGCCTGACAGGAGAGTTGATAATTAGATCTTTCCGTTAAGTAACATGCGATGATAGTTTTGTTTATTTTGAAGCAATTTGTAATTCTCTACTAAAGGAATGTTAATTTCTACCTTTTCTGCCAAGCACTCAATCTGTAACAGCTACACCCTCTGCAGAGTTATGTCTGCCAACACCACCTTGGAGAGATGTCTGGACACGTTGTGCGAGAAAACCTTCATAAACAGAGCTGAACGGAATCATTCAATACAGTAAGAATTATTTTAAAAGCACGACTGAGGCATAGTAGAGACATTTGGAAAAGATTTTGTTGATCACGTATCTGGCTGTGGTTCATTGTCATAGCAGTTTGCACTTTTGCGCAATGAAAATTTCCATAATCTCCCACTTTTCCTCCCCCACCTTGGGTTGGAAAGGTCACTGCAACCTGGTTTGAACTGTATGTCCCATTCATTTACTCACTCTTTTGTTGTGGGAAAATATGTGCTTGTGAGCAGCAACCCAGTTTTGAAGATCTGCACTTTAGTTTTAGTGCTGCAGTGGCAATAACTATGGGACCAGTCAGACAGACAGATATTTAATGTATTCTTTTTTTTTTTTTTTTTTTTTTTTTTGCCAGCTTCTACAATTCTTTTCCAGCAATTTCATTTCACAGCAGTGCTGCCCTCAATTATGGAAAAAAAAAAAACCACCAAAATACTAGTTATGCCTGTCCATGTGCAGAACTTTTTTCTGCCTCATAAATTAAGATGTTTGTTGACCCTAAATTCAAGACTCATGATTTCTACCTTTCCTTCCTCCATCTATAAACTTGAAAGTATCATATCTTGTCCTGCACAGGCATGTTGTAGAGAAAGATAGGGAGTTTTATAGCATAGCTGGTTATGGAAAAATGTAATAAGTTGGGGTGTCAGCTACTAAACTATTCATAGGGTTTAAATCACAGCCTCTTACATGCATTGAATCTGTTAGGCAAGAAAAATTCCAATCACACTGTCGCACTCCGTGTTCAGCCAAGTGTCCTATTTTGTGAAATGCTGATAGAAGGCTGGGGTGGGGAGGGATCACAAAAAGCTTACGAACCTGCAGAACAAATTTCAACTGACACATTTACAAAGCAATGCAAACCACAATACGCAGCTAAGAAAAGAAGGTGAGAAGTGTTTTTCCTGTCTGTGAGGTCATTGTTTTATAGGTAGTGAACAGAACAAAAGGCAGAAGGCTTAACCGTTGAAGAGATAAGGATGAATTCGATATTGAGATGAAGTAGTGCTTTTAAGTCAAAATACTTTGTCATAGTATAATTTTATGTGTGTGTGTGCATCCAGTAACTCACTGAGCCCAAAGGTATTTGAGAATCTTTTTAACTTTTCTGGTAATGTGCTAATTATGCATCTCCTGAAAATTCTGTGTAACAGCAATGAAGCCAGTGATAACAATTTGCTTGCAGTTTCGGGACTTTAGCTACTCTGTGTACTTGTAAGAAGCTGCGTTCTGTGTATCATTGAGTGCTACATGCAGAGAGCAGAAAGCAAACAAATCTGTCCACCCACTTTCTCCACTTTCATCTCTCTTTGGCAAAGTGTACTGAATTATACCATATATCCGCACTTTGTGGGAGAAACTCTTCTTTTCCTCCTCCCTTCTTCAGTCGAGAATAAGTAGTGCACTTAAGTCTTTCTCTCAGATTCTAGGTCCTACTCTGAAGCATTGCACCTACCCTGGAAAAAAAATATCACAGTAAATTGCAGGGTTTTTAAGGTATCCAGATTAGGAAATTTGTAGAGAGCTGCCTTTAGTTTTCATCTGTACAGTTATATAAATATTCAGTAAAACTGAACATGAATTTTCTCAGTAAATACATTTATTCTTTATTACACTCAACTAGGTAATTTCTCCCTTACTGGAAAAAATCTTTCCATATGTGGTCCGGGAGAGAGCAACTTTCAAAGAATTTAAATATGTCAAAACCTTTTATTAAGAAAAAAAAAAAGCATTCTATAGAATTGATATCTTTATCCAAATGACGTTTGGCATTGTCTATAATCTTTGTATTTTAAACTTGCTACAAAATGTAGTGCCATCTCAAACTTGGAACAAATTTTAATTCTCCTCTTCAAGAGCTAGGTAACTTCTGTTGCACGAAGGCAGAGATTCCAGATTGGAAGTGCAGCTTTTATCTTGCCTCTTGTTTCAAGTCTTAGTTTTGCCAGGAGATCCTGCCCTTTCCGCCACATTTCAGCAGTTGTCGGTAATTGGGCTGGGACATGGCGGTACTGGTATGCTTTGGTGAGCAAGCCTGCGGTGGGTGTCATCCCGCTGGACACGAGCACTGCCCTGCATTTCTCAAGGCTTCCTTTTTTTCTCTGAAATCCTGGTGCTTGTCAGGAGGCTGCTGTCAGGACGTTGCGAGCAGGCGCTATCAAAGGACTCGTGTAATGTGTTGTCCTGGTTTTGGCTGGGATAGAGTTGGTTTTCTTCCTAGTAGCTGGTGTAGTGCTGTGTTTTGGATTTGGTATGAGAAGAATGTTGATAACCCACTGATGTTTTAGTTGTTGCTGAGCAGGGCTTACACCAGGCAAGGACCTCTCAGCACTGCCAGGGGCACAAGGAACTGGGAGGGGGCACAGCCAGGATAGCTGGTCCCAACTGGCCCAAGGGCTATTCCAGACCATCTGGTGTCATGCCCAGTATAGAAACTGGGGGAAGAAGAAGGAAGGGGGGGGGGGGCATTCAGAGTGATGGCATTTGTCTTCCCAAGTCACCGTTACGCATGATGGAGCCAGGGAATTAATCCCTTGGATTGCTTTGCTTGTGAGCACGGCTTTTGCTTTACCTGTTAAACTGTCTTTATCTCAACCCACGAGTTTTCTCACTTTTACTCTTCCAATTCTCTCTGTGGAGGGAGGGAGCAAGCGGCTGGGGGGGCTTAGTTACCAGACGAGGTTAAACCACCACAGGTGTAAAGGCGCGGGAGTTCAGACGGGCTGTAGCCCCTTGTGTCCCCCCTCCTGCCATTTCTGTAACCAAATATTTAATCCTTTCATCACAGTCTCCCCCGCTTGGCAGACGACTCGAGGGACGGGGCGAAGAGGCCTTCCCGCCCGCCTACCTGCGGCGTCCTCCTCCTCCTCCTCCTCCCTCCCGTCGTCCCTCCCGGGGCGTTCTGCGTCG
>NW_009260796.1:1126208-1147110 GCF_000687185.1 Egretta garzetta
GAGGGAGCAGCCGCCGCGGTTGCAGTGTAGGGTAAAGCTGGGGAAGAGTCGCCCCTCGTCCCTCCTTCTTGCCCAGCTCCTTCAGGGCTACTTGGCTCCCCATCCGTTTTACCTTGAGGTGCGGTATTCTCCAGCCGCGTTTGGAAACGAGTCATCTCTCATGGTCCAGTAAAACTTTGGATACTTCTTCCCTAATACCCTAACTCGGTTTACTACAGGTTTTTTGCATTCTGAGACTTTTTAGGGTTGTGGGTGTTTGGTGTTTTGGTTTTTTTTTCTGGATAAACTTGAAGCAAATATGTACCTCTACAACGCAGATTTTTGTTGTGGTGTTTAGGGGAAGAAAAAAACCTAAGCAGGCCATGGGTGTGTTGAGTTTCCAGAGCATCTTTCCCTGTGGCATATAGCTATTGGCAACCAAATCGTGCCAGTATTCATTTCTGCTCTCAGTTTTTAAGGCTGCAATGACTGTTGGAACAGCAGAATGTGTTACTGCCAAATTTTTGTTGACTGAACAACAGTAAATGTTGGTGTTAAGTAGTGTTTGCTCTAGGCACATTCCAGGTACGTAACTGCTTTTGAAGCAAAGCCTAGCTTAAAGTAGGTATCTTCATTGTCTTGAGCAGGAGGTGTGTATTTTTAATTGTTGGTTGCTGGCCTATTGCATAATCATTTTGATGTAAGGGTAGGGATAGTAGTTCTTTTCCTGGGTGCATGTTCAGAAAGCTGGAAAAACAAGTCCTCCTTCAGCTTTAATTTATAAAAGATTGTTCTAAGCACCTAACCCCTATCTCTTCTTCTACCATGCAGGTTTATTGTGAAACTTGCAGCGTCAATGGGAAATTAGCAGTAAACCACATACCACAAGCGTTATCTAAGGAAGATGCAGTGTTCTAGTGCATACCTCTGAAGGAGCTGGTAAGTGAGAGTCTGTTGTTTGTGAGGCTGCATTTTGACTTTTCTGTTTTGTCATGACTAATTCAAGGTCACATCGGAATTAAGACGCCTTTGCCAGCGGAATGAGTGTGATACAGTTTGAAACTCTGATCTGCTGAGTGAATTATAAAGCCACCTGAAATTTAGGCAGTGTTTCTTTTTACTGCTGTCTTTTTCCGTGTACCTGAAAAAATTACCTTGCTCAAACAATGCTCCAGCAACACGTTAAGTAAGAAAGATGCTGATGACACAACAGAAATAATAGATGCACCGCTACATATGTGGAAATTGTAGACATAAAGATGAATTAAAGAACACTTGCTTCCAGGAGTGGGAGGAAAAACTCTTCTAGTGCTTAGTGTTCGTGAATTGTTTGCGTTCTTTTTTAGAAGCAACAAGAGGAAGGATTTGCTTAGTGAATCTTGATGTGTTTGGCGTACGCGTATTGTGGCACTTGAGATCCAAGTTGACAGTGATTTGAGATTTGTTTCAGATGTGGAATTCTGGTGTGAAATACTTGTTTTAATTAAAATGTCTGTGTTCTCGAAACTGTGTTGGCATCTCAAGCATAAATACTTTCTAATTTGGGCTCCAGTTTGTGCATGACATTATCTTTTATTTCCATAATCCAAAGAGAAAACTCTGCCAAACATGAAACATGTTCCATGGGTTTGTAAATTGTTTTGCTGTGGGTGTCTGATCCTGATCAAATTCATGTACGTAATTGAAAAACTAAAAGTTCAGCTACCTGATTCGGAGGCATGGTTAGTATCTATGTATGCTGAATGTCTTGGAGGCTCTAGTGCTTTTTCCTTTCCAAAATTAAAGTTATGGTGTAAAATATTGTTCGGGTTGGCAATGGAATGGTTATGATTGACTTGTGGCTGGAAAGCAGTAAAATGAGTTGTGTTATTTCTGTGGTTTTGGACGGGGAGACCAATTGACAGTACAAATCCCTTCTTGATGTTGCTGTCTTGTTTGGAAGTTCTGCACTTAATTTATTCTTTGACTTCCAAGTCATGAGCTCTTTCCAGCCTCGCTGAGGTGTGGCACAACTACAATTTAGGAACACTATATATGGTTTTTTTGATTATTACTTATAAAGGATATGGATGCTAAAGTCTGTCTGATATCTTTTGTGGGCGTTACCCTAAAAAAAAATAGAAATCTAGTGTTACCTTTGTGGCTTGAATTTCTGCCTCATTCAGATGGATGTTATTTGTATACTATATTAATAGGCTTCTAATTTTTACTGGCCGATAGAGAATCCAGCAAGATGTGAAGAAATGGTTCTGGGACCTGGATTAAAATGTAAATTGAGTAAATATAACATGTATCTAATATGTTTGGATGCTTTAAAGCAACTTGTTCATCTCTGCTTTCCTTTTCCTGCAGTTAAAACTGGTTCAAATAAAAAACAACAACAAATATATACAGCTATATATATATATGATATATATATTATATATATGTATTATATATATAAATAAACCACTTGGATATAGTCTCTCTCTCACAGAAATAAAAAATATTGGCTCATGATTTGAGGGCAAATAGATCTCATGTCCTATTTCTACTGGAACAGCTGCAGGGCAGATGTTCTAGTTTGTTAGAATCACTCGTGGCTGTGAACAAATGTCTGCCCAGAAATGCAACAGTACTGTTGATTAGTATCGTCGTTTATTTCTTTAAAATACATCCATCTCTATGCACATCCTGAGATAAAAAATATTGGCTCATGATTTGAGGGCAAATAGATCTCATGTCCTATTTCTACTGGAACAGCTGCAGGGCAGATGTTCTAGTTTGTTAGAATCACTCGTGGCTGTGAACAAATGTCTGCCCAGAAATGCAACAGTACTGTTGATTAGTATCGTCGTTTATTTCTTTAAAATACATCCATCTCTATGCACATCCTGAGGATTGTTTAAATATTAGACTCTGCAGTCCAGAAGGGCTTTGAAACACCCAAAAGTTGTGTTACTCCACTTTTACTGCAATAGAAAGGCATAAAAAGAAAAAACTGTTTTCAAAAGGTTACATGTGCAAATTAAAGTTACACCCGATGTGATCTAAACCAGAATTATTCATAGCATTTTTATAAGTACTTTTATACTGTGATACACAAGTGGAAAGCTCTCTGTCAAGCTAGGTAAGGGCAATGCCTACATCAGCAATCATTTACTGCATTCGAAGTAGCTTCTGTTCTGCTCAAAGGTGCTCAAGAAGAAACTGTTACCATCAAAGCCGTAAGTTAGGTGGTGTTGGCTTTTGAGGGTAAGTACTGCACTCTAGGAAGGTTGTCTCCTTTCATCTTCTGAGAGGACTTCACCTTTTTGTTAATAACAGGTGTTTGCATTTGAGGGATCTTGTCACCTCAGGTATTGTTGAAAAATGACATTAAAGCTTTTTAGTCAGCAATTTATCAGCTTAGCTGTAGATTAGAAATGAATCTTTCCATCCTTGCATAAAACTCCCAAAGCTAAATCTTCTCTGCTGTTTTTGGCAGTGACATCACTTTCCAGCAGTTCTGTAAACTGCCATTATTCCTCTTAATTTTCACTCCGGGATGTGGTGGCAGTACCATTCCCAAAGCTAACTAGTTCTTAGTGTCTCATTCGGGAGAATCTCTGTATGTGCAAAGTCTCCTTGCTGCTTACGCTCCTTGGTTCCTATAATCAGCATAGCCAACAGCAAGGCTAATGGGGCACTGCCTCGGCCTTTGTCAGCTAGCATCGCGCGTGCAGCGCGCTTCACCTGACTGCTTTTCATTTCAGCATAGGTGTCATTTTATTTAGATGTATGTAAATGTGAACTGATGAAATGATGGATGCTGCAGCTTGACCCTGACAGACTCGACACTGTTATGCTTAAACTGGAAGGTATCGTGACAGTGCAAGCTTTTCCTGCTCTGCCCCAGTCCTCACTAACTGTAGAAATTAGTTGTAGCAGTAAGACTGGATTTGGGTTTCAGGATTTTCAGTCCTTGATCTTGGAGCTTTCAGCCCGATAGCAGGGGATAATAATAAATTTCCCCACCAAGGTAAACTAATCTTATTTTGAAGTTGAGGCAACAGGCTACGTGTAAGTGATTTTAAAAACTGGAAGGAAATTAATCATAGGAACTGCTCAATGATTTTTGTTCTTTAGAACAACAACTTGCCAAGGGTCATGGTACGTACTTTGCAGTAATTTAAAACTCATCCACTGGATTTTTATTTAACAAAAATAGTAACAAATTTCAGTTTGTGAAATGAGTCACTAGAGGAGTTTTCCCCTACAGCTGAAGGCTTGCTTTCAGACACTTTCCTCTTTTTAAGCGCTGGTTAAAGGGTCTTGACTGTCCCCGTGTTTTAGATATGATACAAAACACTCTGTTTTCACAAAGCTACTGGGCTGCAGGTACAGTAGTTCTGAGATCTGTATGTGGCTTCCAACATTATATTGACTAAAGAATAGGCAGATATTATAATATTGACATAGGGAGTGTCTGAGCAATGCAGATCAAGCATGACATAGCATGTTTTAGTTTATCCAAATGGTTTAATGTAAGAAATGCGGGCTTTGTTTAGGTTATGTGTGGACTTATCTGGCAAAAGTGGAGCGGGGAAAAAAGCAAGGCTTGTAGCAGACTGTCCGCAATATTCTGTTCCACATTGAGAAGATCTGTTCTCAGGCAGTTGAGCAATAGTACTTATTAACAGACAGACTTCATTAATGCTTCATGACTGGGCTGTCATGGGAGAAATTAATTGCAGTATTGCCTTTTCAAAGTGGCGTGTGCTCTTTGTCCTGATACAAATCCATCACAGTTCAGTGCTGCAGCCAGAGGAGCCTGTAGCTGTGGGGAGGCTTATCAGCAGTGGTGCCAGGCGGTAACCGTTCTGTTGCAATCACATTGATTTTTAGATCCTGGGTGTGGAATAGTCTCTGCGTGGCCCAGTTTGGAGCAGACTGATAAGGCTCCTTGTTTCTTAGCAACGACAGTCTGCCGTAGCCAGAAACCTGCCCCTCTGCAGCTGGAGGGAAAATTCTGAATGTCTCAAATTTGTATCTTGAACCAAGGTAAGTCATTCCCCCCAGCATTTTTAAAGGCCTTTGCATTCAAATAAAATGAATGTGTTGGCAAAAGTTCCTTAGCAAAAGGAAAGCGTAACTTCTCTGTCATTAATAAGACTTTCTATTTTCTTTCCCTGTTCTTATTTAGACCTATGTCTTTCCTGGGCATGGAGGTGCCATATGTCCTTCTCTTAACTAGACTCGTAGCAGAAGTTGCCAGCAAATCTACTGAAAGTTCGGTAGGTACTTAATGTTTTTTGTCACGCTAGGTGCTGTAAAAACAAAAGGATCAGATTATTTTCCTCTCGCATTGCAATTTATAGAAGGCTTTCTAATTCAACAGAAATGACCTACACTGCTAGTAGTCATTAACTGAAACTTGTATGGTGGGTCAATTTGCTACGATGGCTGATTGCCTATTAAAGCATTGAATTCTTCCTAGTCATGTGCTTGTAGGCTAGCAGGGATGCAACTGATAATGCCTCACACCATGTGGAAAAAGTACCCTGGTGATCAAAAAACCACTTTTCAAGCTGCTCGGCAGTTTAACTACAAACAGTCCAAAACATGGATACCCAGAATTTAACTTTTCAAATGACTGAGAAGCTTTGAAGCAAACATTCCTTCAAGTCACAGGAAAAGGTCAGAGTATAAAGTTCTGCTTGCAGGAGAGTTCGACCAACAAAACTTTTTAAGAAACCGGTCTTAAGCATGTTATCTGTAGATCTTCTGGTTCTTTACTGTAGTCTACTTCCCCATGATGCACTAACAGTGTGAAGTCAGCCTACTAATTTCAGTTTTGACAGTCCCAACCATTTCTCCTGATAGCTCTGGTCTTTGTCACCCCTGGATTTGAAGGGGTTTGCTGATAAGCAGAATAATACTGGCTGTTACATGTTAGTTGTATTTAGGTTACTTCTATGGCTGAATATAGATCAGGTCTTGTTACTTTTGACCAAGAATGCTTCATCCCTTTTTAAGACCAATTTGACTTGCTCTATTCTTTAGGGGAACATACCTACAAAACTTTAAAAGGCGTGGGAGTTTTGTGGCTCATTTTTTCTTACACAGATTCAGAGAGTGGATATGCCCAAGTCTATGGGATGTACCTAATATCTATCAAAAGAACCACAGAGTTTCTAACAGCCATTTATCTCTAAGTTTGTGTCACAGCTTGTTGTAATGTGTAAATAATTTTGAAGCTGGCTTTTATTTAAACAAACAAAATAAAAATAAACTACGTGCCTTCAGGAAATGTGAAGTTATTATTTTATTTTAAAGGTTGAAGGAAAAGGCTTTTGTAGTTCTACTGGATTGCTTTGCCTAATATAGATGTTACTGTCTCTTGCAACATGGGCACTCTGTGAACACTGCTTTTTTGCCCGTCATTTTGCCTATAGAATTTCTGAACAAATCTGTTAGGGCATTTGTGTGGTGCTGTGGGAAGGCTAACTTACCACACAGCACCTGAACTCTGAACTGTGCTTCACTGAAGAATTTAGCAAGTATATTTCTAAAGCAGTTTTTTGAGGCTTTGTCCAAAGTCAACAGCAGAGTGTGCATTTGTTCTCAAAGTGTTAGTTTGGGTAGCAGCTGCCAGGTCAAAATGAACTTATGGTGCATGTAGCTGTTCTCTCCTTGTAAGGTTGCTTAATGCAAAAAGAAGAAGTTACAGCAAGTTCTAATTGTGGTTACTGCTTATTCCTCTATGTTCTCTGTAGATTTTTATTTTTTTTTTTTTGTTGAAGCATTTTAGTAAACTTAAGAACTGTGTGAAATGTAACGTAATTTCTTTTCTTAGGTTTCAGAAACAGAATGCTGTGTGGATATGTTGGATTCAAACAGTTCCTGTCCAGTAACCAACCAGTGCAGTCCAGGTATAGTGTGTCATTATTAAACAAAATTCCAGATTGTTTTTGACAGTTAACACCAAAATGCAGGGTCTGATTAATTGGGGAGTGAAAAGAAAATAATTAGTGCCTGTACATATTGAAGTCTTTCTTCCTCTATATACACAAGGTAATGCTTCTTATGACTCACAAATGTTGTTCTTGCATGGTGAGGAGAATAGACAACTATTAGTAAGGTTATTCTTTATCTTTTTTATTTAGTGTGCAGTTGGATTATGCAGGAGCTATTGTAAATGCTTAAAAGCCCTAAAAGCCCATATAATGAGCATAAAAAGCAAAAATGCTGTAATGTGTATCTAAGGGAGCATTAAGAATAATTTCAATATTGTCTTGTTATCACAGAATGTCTCATTCTTCCTTGTGCCATATATGTAGAGTTGTTTTCTTTTAAATGGAGTTAAGAACTTATTTTCTCACTCTTTAGCAGTAGCGAAAGGGTGGTCTTCTTTTTAATGCCATTTTATTTAAAATCAGAGAGTAAAAGCAGGAAAACTGCTTCAGAGCCCACAGTAACAAGAGAATTAGTGGCTTAAAAATTGGGGTCCAGTTCTGGGTTCTGTCATTTTATGTGATGGTTGTTAAAGCATTTTAAGCCTATCTATTTTCACTGCTTCGTTAGCTTCTCTAACTGTTGCTTCATTTAACACGTTCATTGCTGCTTCTAAATGATCTTGGACTCGGTATAAACAATTGTGTCCAGGTTATGGGATTGCGTTCTCTTAAATCGTGTTGTAAACTGATAATCTACCAATACCTTTGGTGTCAGATAAGTGCTTTGATGCTTTCTTCCTATTACTGTAGGAAGTATTTGCCCTTGCATTGGGTCTGTTTGTGTTTAGATTAAATGTCAGATGTAATTTATTACTGTGGGCATCAAACGTGCTGCTTCTCTCTAAGGAAAACGTAGCAGCAGAGTTGTTTTCAAATCAGCACCTTACTAATGGTTTGCTTTATGGGATAATTGATACCAGTTTAGCTCAAGGCTCTATAGAACTGGATTTTAGCCAGCACAGTAAGCTTTTTTCCTTTAAATGTAGACTGTAATATGATGTAGTAGGAATATCCCTTCTAATCTTCATGTCTCAAGCCTAAGCCTCAAATGAAACCACCACAGCTTTATTGTATTAAATTAAGTTGTTATTGAAGATGTGCCCTTAAATTTATTTTTCTTAACAAAGACATAGCAGTGTATGTATTTGAACATAAATTGACAGATTTGAACATCGAAGACCTAGTTCAATCAGTTTCCAGCCTGCATGGTATGGTGACTGATATAAAACACTTGCCATCTGTCACAGGATAGTTTAAACAGTCTTGGGTTCTTCTTAAAGTGAAACAAATAGTACAATGTTGGAGAGGACTGAGGCATGGGAAAAAGACTGTATTATGGCAGTATTTGTATTTTTAGCTTGCCATGCTTCAATTGATTGACTACAGGGATGCCAGCATTTTTTTTCATCCAAGTACACTCATTCTGGTTCTTAGCATCGTTGTTCCTGCCTACTTCTGTTTTCAATAGTAGATATTAAAATGGCATTTTGTTTCGGCAGTGTGTGACCTCTGAAAATAAACAGTAAATTTCTGCTTCTTTTTTACTATTGTTGAGGGTAGTTACAGGTTGTTAGACACTTCCCGTTTTTCTCAAAACTAAAACATGTGAAGCAGCGAATGGAGCTATGTTGAAATTGTCCTCTGGGAGTTGTCTGCTTGTAACTGTGTCTCCTTTTTGGCCCTTGAAAGGTTATATCTTTTGTGGAATAAACACTTTGAAATGAAACCTTTTAACTTGTGTAATATAATAGGAAGCAGGAGATGCTTGTAACCAATAGACCAAACGGAGGGCATTTCTGTTGCCTCTACCTCTTTCTGAAGACTAGGAAATATCTCCAGTGTTGCTTTTGTTGTCTTCAAACCTCTGTACCTCTTATTCTTACGCAGGTTGTTACAGACGATGGAATGAGGATGGTAGCAGCAGTTGCATTAAATGCAAAAATGAAACCCTTCCTGTTTCATCTGTTTACAATCTGACCGAATGCAGAAATAGTGAGTCATTTACCATCCCTTTATTTTGATGGGTGGCTTTTGGTACTGAGATCTCTTCTTGTGCGCGTGGTCCAGCAAAGACTGTTCAAGAAGGCATCAAATGTTGCAGATTTCCCCCCCTGCCTTGTAAAACTTCAACCTTTTCCAAAGTCCCAATATAACTTTGAGCTTTTGAACATGCAACAAAACCTACAGAAACTTGAAATTTAGTTTGCAGAAACTGTGCGGAATGCTGTGGAACCATTCCAGAGTCGGGGGGGGGCAGGAAATCAAAACCTTGTTATGTATTAGAGTACCTAATCTGTGAAGCCAAATGCAACACTAAAAAAAAAAAATAAATCATTCTGCCCTATATAAGGTCTTAAAATAAAAAAGTCCTAGACATCAAAATGATTAAACTTACAGGGTAGGACCTGTATCAAGCATGCAGTGAATACTGAATTTTGTGGCTGCTTTAATCTCTGCTGTAAGAAAAAGGCATTTGCTGTGGGTGTTTGCTAGGGACTTTTCCAGAGCACTAAATAGCTCAGACTGTACTTGGGTTCTTTGAAAAAATCTATATTAAAAGGCAAGACTCATTGTGTAAGTGTGCTTTGTTTGAGAGGCAGGAGCCATTCTATTTGTTGTAAACATTTTTAATGAAAGAGATAAGAAACTTGATCTAAGTTTCTGGGAAGCACACTAGTGAATTATTTTCTTTTTGGTCAAATTATGATGATGCTTGTTTGCTTCCTTTTTGAAATTCTCAAAAGTGACAAAAACAATGAATTTTTCATGGGAGAAATCAGGTTTCTTACACAATTTCAAATATTTACTGAGAAGTATAATAGCCTTTTCCTAAGATTTGCAACAAATCTGTAGGTTTTGTCAGACTGTACTTTAAAAAATTCTTTTTTTATTACAGCTGGTATCAGAGGAATGAATTTCCAAATGAATATAAGCACCGTCACTCCTTTCATACAGAACATAGGTGAGTAAATGGAAATAGCTACTGAGTGCAGGCTTTGTGATTATTCACTGCCTACCAGCCCCTTCATGACATGGCATTTGAAACAAGCTGTAAAATATGTTTTTCTGCAGCACAGGTTTTATATTAAATGTAGTAGCCGTTTTTACTGTTTCTGGCTTGTTCTCCACAAGAATCTTTTATAAGTCTTAGAGTTGAATTTTTAGGTAACTGTATTTTACTGAATGGTTCATCTTGTCCTAGTGATCTTGAAGTGACTTTTCTGGTACAGATTAAGCTGGTTCTTTAAGAAACCCCATAACTTGAGCTTTGAACTTTACGCTGCAAGAGTTTTGGGGGTGAGGAAACATGTTTCGCATCTGTTACATCTTGGGTAGCCTTTCTGTAGGTTGACTTTTATCACTCCTGACCAGTCATTTCTGTTTAGTCTCCTAAAAATGCTTGTTTGACACCGGTAAGAGGAATACAAATTAAGACTATCTAGATAGCAGCATTGCACACTTCAGCAAGAGATAGGGTGCCAAATGAGGTGGTCTAGTGTTACTGGGTGCGTGCGTATCATCAGTGCTCTTAAAAAGGAAAGCTAAGCAGCCATGTCAAACTTGGGTGCTGCTGATCCCTTGCTAACATTTGTCTTGTCATGCGTTTATACTTGTCTGGAAGTATCTCGTGCTGGTCAGAATGTGGACTTCTCAAGCAGAGGTTGTCAGGTAGATCCTGTCCTAGTTTGCCTGCAGCGAGATCATAAACAACTTCTGTTTCTTAAAATACTTGCTCTTTGGGATCATAATTTTAAATAAATAAAAGAGCAGAATAAATATGCAGGGCATTTTCTGAGGCAGGGAAAGTGGAATAAAGGTGAAGGAGGGCACCTTTTGCTAAAGTCTGCCTCCTTGGGATGGTTTCCGTATCAGTCACTTGTGAAAAACATAATACTGGGTGTACTGTACCAGTGGTATATTGTCTGTTGACAAGTTCTGTCTTTAGGAGGTGTTATTTAAGGAATAAAATAACAGTATTAGTGTGGAGTGTCTCCCAGCACTGGTTTTGAGTTATGTAAAAGAAACATTACGATGGGTTAAAAATTTGTGGCTATCCTCAGGAGAGACTAAGGCTTTCTTGACGTTTGGCAGGTAGGGTTGGGGAAGTTCATATAACAAAATGAGTATTGAAAGATCTTTGCAAATATTTCAGTGATGTCTGTCTATTAAAAAAAAAACAAACAAACCACTGTTTTTTCTCCTATGAATATCAGGAAGTTGGTCTTTATCTTTTGTTTAACTCTTCTTTTAGAAGATATTTCTAGTGAATAATAGTCTATTTTCTTTCTCTTTTGTGTGTGTACAGGGGGCCCAGAAGTGGCAGCCTCTCTCATCTTAGGGACATTTTTCATCAGTTTATTCCTGATTCTGTCTGTTGCTTCTTTCTTCTACCTCAAACGTGCCAATAAACTTCCTAATGTTTTCTACAGAAGAAACAAAGGTAAAGTACCTCTAATTGTATGTTTAATCTCTAAAGTTTTGCCCTTTGCTCAGTTTCTTAATTTAAAACCTTTTCAATTTCTTCATGTCAGTGTTCTAACTTAACGTAGCTACTGCTGTCTCTTTGGATCATCCAAAGCAATGCAAACTCCTGCTATGTGGTTGTAGTATCATGTTTTGGTGGCAGTGCAGAGGATGTTTGTTGTCAGTCCAAGTGTGCTTAGGTGCATATTACACAGTATCTCTCACTAACCTAGCCATTGTTTTTGTAGCTTTCAAAGATTTGCCAGAGTACAATACCTGATGTTAGTTGTCACTGAGTATTAGATATCTGATTTCAAAAAGGAAAAAAAAAAAATCAGTCAGTGCTTTTTACGCAGTGGGCAATTTAATAATAAAATAAAAACTTAATGCTTGTCTGTTTCCATACACAAAATGCCAGGCATTTATAAAACCTTACAGAAAGCAGTTGTTTATTCTTGGTTTAGAGAGAAGGGAACTGTAATACTAAAGGGCAGTGTACTTACCATGGCTGTGTTAGCAGCAGGAGAAAGGGAATGTAATCTGAGGTTCCTCGTTATTGTGCTACTCATTCAACTGTGTTTGCCCACTAAAAGCCAAATTTACTGGAGCTTGGAGGAGCTAACTGCCTGATTTTTTTATTTTTTTTTTTTAAAGCAAATACCCCTTAAATTTCATTATAAAAAGAGGAGCTATTCTTTATTTCTGCCATTCCTGTTACTGAGAAATGAAGCCATGTAACTAAAATACAGTGACCTGACTTCATGTCAGAGTGACTCCAGGAAAGCAAGGGAAAGGACACCTGGGATATGCTTAGCCATAGGGCACCAAGACTTTCTGTAGACATCGGCTTCTTTCAGATGCTTGAGTTTCTGTGAAGTTGTTCTGTGTGTCCACATTTTACTGGCCTTCCATTTCTGGGAGGTGGTGAGGTGGGAGGTCATGGCTCCGTTTTGCCCAGTGTTTTGCATGAAGCTGAGGCTGATCTTTGAGACTGTCTCGCCCCTTCTATGCAGTCACTTTGAATGATTCCCATGACAACCTCTAGCGCAGCATTTGCTGTGTTAGAGCTCCTTCTGTTGAAAGCAAGCTGTTTACGAGTTAGGTCTGCTAAACAAATAGGCCTCCTGTTATTTTCATTCATGTCTTACAGGACCAAACTCAAGCTAGACTGTCACAATAGAAATAAGCTTAAAAAAGAGAAAAACGGGGTGGATGGAGCAATACAATTCCGTTGTTTGGCTAAGAATGTAGTATGTAGTTGTAGTAACTTCATGGAACGTCACAATCCCAGTCTCTTTGGTATCATTTCATGTAAAAGTATACAACAGTAACTACCTAAGGTCTAAATTGCTCAGTGCCGTGAGAGCTGCTAGTATTCTAATCACAACTGCCATATTGAAACTTCTAGGTTGCTTTTGCATGAGTCTTCGAGTAAATTTAGTGAGCACAAGATGCTCCTTCAGTTCTTAAGTGGGTCAAGAGCTGTTGTGCTATGACATTTTGAAGCTGGCAGGAAACCAAACATCTGTTGAGGCTTCAGTGATAGTGGTCTGACTTCCACATTTTGTATGGATAGTTCACTCTGGTCCAGCAGGCTAAATCACTGATGCCTTCCTTGGAAGGAGAAGCATTAGAAACATTTCTCTGGCTTATTATCATGTTAGTTTTCATTCTATCTGGACAATGATTATCATGCGGCCAATAAAGGCAGCAACTTCTTGTATAAAAGCGTTGCTTTTTTGCTGCTCAATTGTTTCTGTTTGTACTGCCTCTTTCCGCTAGTTGGCTCAAAGTGCCATTTTTCCTACTGAAGCTTCCTCATATTAAAGAGATACTGCTGTGGCTACCTTCTTTGAAAGCAAAATAAGTCATTCTTGGAGACCTTTGCAACCCTTTATCTCTAATCTTGAAAAAGAGTCCTACAGACAATGTATTCTACTAATGGGATTTCGGAATGTTCTGATCTGTTTTGGTTGTCTTTGTGACAAAACTATTTTTTTAACAACAGAATTGTTCTGTTACACGCGTGTGTTTTTTAGAAAAGCAGCAGTTCTAGCCTTCTAGATTAATGATGGTTAGTCTCTTTCTTTCTCTTTTAGCATCTGTTCTCCAGCCTAGTGAAACAGTAAGTAAAATCTTTCCTTCCAATAGGAACAAGCAAGCATAAAATATCAAGTAAACAGTAACTTGAAAGTTTTAACGGTTCATTAGGGAGCTACTTAATCTGACGTATGAGAGACTGAAACAAAAATAAAAGATGTTTTGGGGTTCTTTGTCCAAACTGGAGAAAAAGGTGAAAGATGAATACTGACTGTATGGATTCTATTAAATTTCTTTCTCCAAGAAAGACTACGTACACAGTAAATATTATTGGAACCCTAAAATGTTCCTGTATTTTTTTAATGAAAGACTGAAGGTAAAAAGTGCTTTGTTTGACATGATCATTCTTCTGTTATACAGGCATCCATGATCCCTCCCCCAGCTTCTTCAGGTGAGGAACTGTTCTCTGGGGCATGCTGCTACAAATATTTTACCTGTTGGCTTCCTTTTTATGCATCAAACTATCTCCAAGTGGATATGCTAAGAATGCACAGCAAGTCAAAATAATTCCCTTTAAAGCCTGGTATAGAACCATGGGATCTATTGAGGGGACAGAAATCCAATTAAATCTGTCTAGTAGATCTTTTTGATAGGATTTATTGCTTTAATTAATGTAGGCATACAATATTGATGGAGTACTTTATGTTAAAATAGATCTTTGACAGGTCCTAAAATAGATCTTTGACTTCTCTATCCTAATAGAGAACTTTAGAAGTAGATGCAATAATTTTTCATGAGTGCTCAAAAATAAATTATTCAGTCTGGGACCTATTTTCAGGATTGGAATCTTCTTGACAACGCCAGGTTGGCTCATTTTCAGGCTTGCTGATTTGAAGCTTTTCAGCTTCTTGAAATGAAAAACCAGACAGTTTGGAGTGTACCCGTTTGTGTGTACGCGGTGTGGGGGGTGTTTGTAGGTTGGCTCTTTTTGGCAAGGTGGGTTTTTAATATGTGTGAAACTCAGGCAGAAATTTATTTCTTGGGGAAGATTTCATCTAATCCAGCTTGTCTCAATTTTCCTTCCCAATTTTTCATAATTTCAACCTATAAATATTCCTGAGAAGTTTGTACTGTGATCTGCTGTTTTAGACCAGATCTGGGTAATCCAAGAGCAAAAGCTTGCTGTTTGGTGGGCCTCTAAATTTGTGGTACCTCTAGGGAATAGTATGTGCTGCTCTTATATTATTAAAGAGCCAGCGAGAGCCTAATAAAGCATGAAACGTCTCAATATGACTCTCCTAGAATACATATTTAAAAGGTCAATGTATTACACCTAATCAAATCAAGGCATTCTTTTAAGTGTCTCTGGCCGTGTAGGTAGTAAAGGATATATTTTGTGTATTTATACAGAAAATTTTTTATCTATACAAGAAATTAATTTAGAGTGGCTAGGAAGTGGATTTATTTGGTCAGGGTAATACAGTAAAATATCTTGTCTCTATGCTTGATCCATGTACTTTCAAAACGACAGAACTTGTGGTGACTTAAAAGTGAGACAGACCAAATCTTCTAAAAACTTAAGAAATAACAGCCTTGTAAGCTCAGGAAAATTTCTGGTCTCGCTTCTCATGTATGCATAGGACTTTTTAATCAAGGTGATATAATTCAAATTTAATTTTTATTAATTCAGTCTTTAACTTTTAAACTTTTTCTACATGTGTTCCAAATCCGGTCTGGCTCTGGCTGTTAAACTGACAGGCGGTGCTGCTTGTGAAAAGTCTTAGTTTCCCTACCTTAATTTATACCTCTGTTTAAAAAGAAAGTACAGTGTGTGTGGGGGGGGTGTTAGGGCTGAAAATGGAAAGCTACATGTCCTGTAAACCCTTACAAACAATGGAAATGCCGCTGTGCAATGAGCATCTTATTTAGTAGGCCATTAGAAACCTGTTCAAAAAGTTTATTTGTGGGCTTTTATGTCAGCTCTGTGTAGGGTTTTTTGTGAGTTGTTGGATTGGGGTTTTTTTGAGGTCCAGAATGACTTTGGTCACTCAGGGATTGTTGGGTGGCATATGGTGTTATGAATTAATGATAAAGGCATGCTTATACAGCAGGTGTTAATGATGTTTCTGTGCCCACCATTTCAGTTCGGAAGCCACGATATGTCAGACGAGAACGGTCGCTAGTGACGTCTGCATCTGCTGCTATCATCTCTTCTTCCGAAACCAGGGTCAGCAATGTTTAGCCTTCATTCTTGACTGAGGACTTTGTAAGTGTACACAGTATCGAAGAAAATTTTTCTGAATCCACTGAAGTGCCAGGAAAACATCGCAAGCAGCTGACCTAAACGGAAGCCAAATTACTGTGTCAAAGGGTTTGTGCCAAATGTTAACAGAGAAATAAACTAATGCAAAGATACTGATGGCAGGCGACATCCAGTTTGGTGAACTGCTCTGGTGATCTTGAAATGCACTGTTCCAGCTCTGTGGTTTCATTTGGCTCCTACAGATGCTGTGTTTAAAACCTTTAAAGGATCTGCCTGCCTTTGGTACACTTTCAGTTTTGGCAAGTTCTTCTGCCTGTGTTGTGATGTGTTCTGTGTTCCCAGAGCTGAATGTGTCACTGCTGCAGGTCAACGCAAAATACTGGGATTACTCAAGGATGTGGACTTGTTTGAAGGACCCACTTGTAAATGCTAACACTAAGTGCCACTGCTTTAACGTTGTAGGACAATATAACGATACTTAACATGCAGTATCCTATTGAAGCAAAAAATGATGCCTCCTGGAGCAGCCTCTTCAGCCTATGACATAGCTGACCCTGGTTTTTAACTGTGAATATAGACCCACTATCCAGACACTGTTGTTCTTGGTGCTTTTGAAGGCTGTGGTCAGTATGGGTCCAATCCCAAGTGTGGGAATTTGTTGGGAAGCTTTTCCAATTGGCTTCATCTCAGTCCTTGGATAAAGAGTCATTTGCTTTGGCTTTGTAACTGATAGGTTGCTACGTCTGTCCTGCAAAGACTGTCTCTGCCAGCTTCCTTCCCTTAACACAGCAGTTGAAGGGAAACCATAATTCCCACAGGGTAGCTGTGCAGCCATTAGACATGTCTGTGAGTATTGAGATGAAGTGGAGAGGTCAGGTAGCTTCTGCCGATGCAATAAGGGGTTTCTTTGGTCAAGCCCTTCGTTAACATGCCTGACATCTGCAGGCCAGCACCTTATGACAGAGCTCAACAAGTATTTTCTTGTTGAATGTGCCAGCCTAAATAGCCCCTGCTCTCAGATGCTTGTTCTTGCCCATCTTATGCCAGCTGTGTAGCTGAGTTGTCACTTGATCAGGAAATTAAAGTAGCTGTAAAGTTTTTTGTTTTGTTTTTTTTTTTCAGCTAGGTTATCTTTCACCAATTTTTTTCCTGGCGTGGTTGACTCTGTTGCCATGTGAACACACACACCGGCAGAATGGGCACAGTGGTACGGGCATAAGAGTGGGTGACTGGGAAATAAGTGAAAAACCTGAGGTTGCTAAATTGGTTGAAGTGTCACTGTCGCCATATGTGAAATTATAACTATGCAGCTTGTGCATTCCCACCTACCTGTGTTGCTATTGCCTGTTTTGGTTTAGCTGGCACTCCATTATGGGTCTGTGCTCCTAAAATAAATTACTTGGAAGCTCTTCATCAGCATCCACTGGCGCGAACATAAACTGGAACAGTCGGTTCTCTTTTTCAGGAAAATGTGAACATAACTGTCTTGAGCTGACATGACACCCATATGGAGAGTCCAGACCTTGTGATCCAGATTCCCTTTTCTCTGTGGTTAAAAACTTATTCAAAGCTAAAAGATGAGAACTGGGATGGGAGGAGATAAATATATCTTGTTGAATAGACCTGGTTTTATGTAAGTTTCGGTGCACTTGTATTTACTTTTATCTCTCTCCTTACAAGGTGAGCAAGATCTCTTGTAGCATCCAAACAAGCTAGGGCAAAGAATGGGGATAAAGAACAAACCATGAAGAAGCCCCCATGCCAAAAAAAAAAAAAAAAAAGCCTGAATTGCTGTATGGAGAAACTTAAGATTGTCTTTCTATCACAATGATAAATAAGGTTTTTGTTCTACTGGACAAAATTAAAGACAGCAGACAATGCCACTTTGAGACCCTTCAGCTTTCCATATGAAATGTGCTTTATAGTTAGTATCTTCCAAGTTCAGGAGGTGGTAGTTTTGTTTCTGTCATTTTGATGTCTTTTTATCTCTGTGCTGCTGCGGTTTTCCCCAGGTAGAAATTATGTCTGGAGGTCATAGGTTTTTCCTGAACTTAGTTGCTGAATATTTTCCTAACCGCTAAGGAAAAGGGGTAACTA
The DNA here is from genome assembly GCF_000687185.1 of Egretta garzetta. NCBI lineage: Eukaryota > Metazoa > Chordata > Aves > Pelecaniformes > Ardeidae > Egretta > Egretta garzetta. The sequence continues at coordinate 1,144,029 of NW_009260796.1, forward strand.
TGCAAATAATGCCAAGAAACAGCACCTTTGAAAGCAGGGAGTCTCTGCTTGTGAATCTGTCAATGATAGTGCGTTCTTGTATTGCTTAGTTGCTAATATATTCTTTCTACACAAATTATGGAAGAATCATTCATGTCATTGTACTGTCTGAACCCTATCTTATCCTCAAGTGCATATTGTAACTTAGTTTAATGTCAAGTGTCTAATGCTCTAACTTCTGTGCAGCCAAGTCTTTCTCAGTGACAACCTCTCTTCCCCTTCCCATACTCTTCCCCCCGCCCCAGCAACCTCTTTTTAATGCAGCAGGTATTTTTACTATTTTCTTGTGTTTCGGGGACTGTTCAGCTTTTGTTATTGCTGTCTGACACAGTGGACTCGTGGTCTAAACAGTTTCTCATTTGTTTGCACTGTCAAATTAAATATATAATGTGGTATTTTGGTTTCCATCTCCCTCCAAAATAATAATACATATGTATATATATTTTTAAAAATTGGCTTTAATGAACCCTGATATTGAATGTATTTGTATATTTTTAAATTGTGCCAAAATAAACATATTTGAGCTTTTTTTTTTTAATGACTGTGGAGGTCATTCATATATTTCTTTTTCAAGCACAGAATGGAGCAAAATTAGCCCCCGAAGCAGATCCTCGTTTCAGCTCATATGGCATGTTACCTCCACCAGAACTGAAGTTAAAAAAAAAAGTCTGCTGAGTGATCCTGCCCCATTCTACAGCAGGATGGTCTGCAGAGGAACAGCCTGGCTGTATCTTCACACCCTATAACTGTAACCATATGGAAAAAGCCACCCATAATGGCCTTACCTGGAGCAGCGTGAAAGTAACTTTTTAGCAGAGAATGTAGCTTTAGTAAATGATGGAATTTTAACATTAGTGTGTGTTTACTGCTATCTCATTTAAAGGAGACAGCAAGAAAACTCTAGAGAAGGCTGCTAAACAGTGCCAAATGTACCAGCAGTTGCAATAATCGTGATAATTTCTTATCAATTGAAAGGAAGATTATGGTCTTGGGTTTGGATATCTTCCCACATCTGCTCTCTGATTGAGTTTAGAAAGTGTGTTCTTTTTTTCCTTTCCCTTTGCTCCCTGGGAATTTAGTACTCTTGTTGGATTTCTTTCTTACAAATGTATCTTGTGTTCTTAACTCCAGTTGCCAAAACAACCCATAACAACGAGAGCTGAGCCAAAGGAAATTGGGATGCTGAGCCATATGGTCTGAAATAGTAGTAGTTACATTCAGAACACTCTTTTTCCCTCACAAAACTAGCCTGATGCGTGAGAGAGATGCTGCTTTTTGTGAAGTGTACTGATGAGGAAGGATAAACTGAATGCTGTAATGCCTACTGTGCATGCACTATGGAAAGTCAGATAAACTTTGTTGTCAAAGCCAAGGTGACAGTGTTGCATACAAAGAGAAATTGGTCTGGAAAATTATCCCACTGGGAGAGGAAGACTTAAAAGTGGATTTGTCAGTTAAATGGACTTTGACCACCATGCATGCCAAAATATAACAGCCTTTGGGAAGAGGAAGTACTAAGTGTCCTTGCCATTAGTCACCCGGCTGCATTCAGTGGGGGAAATTGGCAGTAAGTGAACTGGGGAGAGCTGTAAGTGGATGTACAACAACAGGGAGCAATTTGAGATGGTATTTTGCACACCTGAGAGGAGCTGTCTCCCTCATCCGTATGACACCATCTGAAGGTGAGTGCATCAGAGATGGAAGGCTGTGACAACCATTTCTTAAAATTGTAAGTCTAAAACCTTGTGTTTCACTGAAATCTGTTATCCAGTTGTAGGCCCTCCAGAAGGCTGGTGCCACGTGCACGAAGAATGAAACAGAAAAGAGATTGCATACAGACACTCTGAAGCATTTTGCTGCATGGAAGCGCATGAAGTTTGCTGGATTAAGGATAAAGTTTTGTGGAAACATAATGATTCAGGTTCAACCTACCTTCCCCTAGGTATTAATCAAAGTTCACAGAAACTGCCCTGAGGTGTCTCTCTCATCTTTCTCTGCGTTTTATTTTTTTCTCTTCTTACCCCTGCCTCTATCAAAAGCTTCTTGGGAGCATTGCTTGGGAGTACACCTGGGATTATGGGTGCAAGTCTGTAACTTCCTGGCACTAAGATTTGAAGGCTGAAAGCTGTTATAACTATAGAAGAAATTGAAGGGGAGTGGAAAAAGAAGCTGGGTGGACAACTTGGGTGCTAACTGGGAAAAAGGAACGATAATGTGTTTGCTCTTGTCCCTCTACAGTTACACAGGATGCGATCTAAGTTGCACGGGCAAAGAGAATGGAGGAGTAGGAAAGAATACCCAAGTTAATTCAAAAACTTGAGGCTCTCTTACCTCCTTGAGATTTGTAGGTACTGGATGGAGAGACTAAGCTGCATGAGACTGCACGGAAATGCTGTCTGCTACCAATGGCTGTGCTTAGCAGGAAAAAGTAGCTGTGCTGTGCCAAGCTAGTGCCTACAACGGTGTGATGGTAACTTTGATTTAACAAACAGAAGTTGTACCTGCTTGCACTCAGAATTAATTTGGTTGCCATTTTAAGTTGTTTGAAAGACTGCACTTCAATATCTGAAGTGTGCTTGCGTTGCTCTTGCTACCAACGTGAAGTTTGTTGAAATGCCTGAAGGCTGCTTTGTGTTTTTGTCATCTATTTTTAATGCTCCCTGGTGAGGGGAAAAAAAAGAAATTATATCAAGTTTATCATTTTAATAGCCTTGACATATTTTTATTGCTAACTGATTGGAAGCAACAGTATTCAGATAATTACACTTCCTGTTTCAGAGCCTGGTGATTTATGTCCCTTAGTAAAGTGTTAAAAGTGTTTTGAAATGATAGTTTCAATAAGATGAGATGCAGCTGTGAGGTATTTGCTCCAAATGATTAGGTCTTTACCACTAAGGTTGCTGTATTCTGTAACAGGACTGATATAGAAGCGGTTGGGCTTTAGACATGTCATACGGATTTTGTAACGAGTGTTGTTTATAAATAAGTCATCTGTTTTGTTGCAATTTTACATCCATCAAACTGTAATGTTCTCTTCTCACTT
>NW_009260796.1:1147137-1147951 GCF_000687185.1 Egretta garzetta
TCTTCCATACACTGTAGTACAGTCCATCAGCTCATCAAATTACTACAACTTGATGTCAGGGCCTGTAAAACTCCACAATCATTTTCTGATGGCAATTATTCCCCTTTAAATACTGATGTGTAACTGTTCTTTCCTAGAGCATGTTCGTTCTTACAACCTTATACCTCATTCTGCTACTTTCTCTCTGTTACCTCCGTTGTGTTCACACTACAGGGCCCCAAGATACAGCAAAGGATGGGAGGTGGCACCAACACTTGTATGTGCTCCTTATGATGTGAAGAATTCCTCAACTTATGAAATCTGAAACTTTCAGTGGGGATAAGGAAAAGGGAGACCGGCAAAAAGAGTTCCTTGTAAATATACATATATACACACGCACAAAATGAAGGTAATTTAAAATGCTGCTCAGACTATTTTTGGCAGAGCTTAAAACAGCTACAGAAATGTTTTAGCAGTAATTGTGCCGAAGATAACTATTTAGGAATAAGTTAACTATGGGGAGGCATCTTGTTTGCGTGCAATTTTATATATTACATAATGAACTGCTAGTTTATAACGTATTGAGAAATGAGCCGTAAGTAGTAAGGTTCGGGACCTTACTTGATTGAGGGCACTTGCAATTAGATACTTTACAATGAGGGGAGAAACTTTTTTCGTCAGCATCTGCTGCCAATTCACATCAAGCTCAAATCAGTACTGCCTGCAAGCTTCTGCAGTCTGAGGGCTGTGAAACGAATTTGGCAGTCTGCTTCCCAGCACAAAACTGACCATGTCCCAGGCCTCCAGAACTGGGACATTTGGTAATTTGGTTGAT
>NW_009260796.1:1147976-1150112 GCF_000687185.1 Egretta garzetta
CATGTCTGCTGCATTCAAGAATAAGGGTGGGATTTGCTTTCCCCATAACCCCCTCTCCCCCTTCCTGTGTGAAAACTGAGCATACATCATGGCAAAAAAGAAAAAAAAATCTAGAAAATATAAAAATGGCTGTCAGTTGTATTTCAATGATGATAACCCCTTCTCCCCCTTTCTGTGTGAAAACTGAGCATACGTCATGGCAAAAAAGAAAAAAAAATTCTAGAAAAGATAAAAATGGCTGTCAGTTGTATTTCAATGATGTTGGCTGGACCATGACCTTCAAAATTAGAAGCAAACCACAAATCGGTCTTGGCGGTGCAGAAATTACGGATGAGACAAGATTCTTCAGGTCTTGGGACCACTATCGCCACAGAATTATTTTTAGCACGACCTTATCTGATAAGGGCAAGTTTACATAGTTAGGTGCAAACAGCCCTTCAGTAGCTTTGCTGCTGCTAGCAGGATTTGAACAACTTCTCCTCCAAAACCCCTGCGGCCTTGATAGCATGGAAGCGTGCCCATGCTAACGCAGCCATCCTGAGAGGCATGGGTTCTTATTAGCTCTGTGGGTAAACAATTCCTGAATCAGTGCTGGCTTCTGTCCTGCTGGCTCAGAGAGCTGGCGGGAGCTAATACAGTTTTACATATCTGTCTAATGAAAGCTACATGTGTACAGTCCTGACTCTCCATATCATAATAGTTCACATACTTCTGAAATTAAAAAAACCATTGGGAACCTTCTCCACGTTCAGTAGGAGTCAAAAAGGCACGAGGTACGATTAGGTTAATGTGTTTCGAACCCAAGCAGCTGAGAAAAAGCGTGCCCTACAGCACTCTGCTCTCTCGCTAAGCCCTTAGCGTCCACGCTGACTTAGCTTTCTCCGTTGCTTGAGCTGACAAACTAAATAGGCGAAAGCTCAGTAACAGCTTTCGGTAATGGAACAGTCGATACGAATTGTGATAATCAATTTGTATATATGTGCCATCAACTGGATGGAGTAAAACATATCTTCATTTTCAAGGGAATAGGTTGAACCTGCAATTCTAGTGGTCAGATACCTGACAAAATGTAAAGAGCACCAGTAAAGGTTAAGTATTACTTGAACTGGGTGCTCATTTGATGAGAGTTTATGGTCTGTACCTTAACTAAAGAGCCAGTTAAAGCAGGGGAGGATGAGATTTTACTCAGGCCAGACAGTTATATTTCTATTGCTGGAGTGATAAAGGCAATTATCTAGATGGAATATGGTGTTACACTCTGCAATTCAGTATGAAATTAGACCTCATATCTTGACTTTGATCATGCCCTGATTTCTTGGAATGGTTTGTATTCCTTAAGTCCAGTGGCTGGCATCACAAGCCGAGTGCTGATCTTCCTGTATGTGCTTTTAAGTATTATTTACATGACACTAACTGTGTCAGACTCTTCTGAATGTTATAGTTAAGGGCTTTCTTTGGGGAGTGGGTACACAGGGCATGATGTTTTGTGGTTTGGTTTGGAGGGGTGGTTTTGGGGTTTTTGGGGGTTTGTTTTTTTTTTTTGGTGGGTTTTTTTTTTTACATTCTGAGTCATCGTGTTTTAGATCCTCAAGCAAGATGAACCAGAAAAATAGCTCTGGTTTTTCTCTTGAGTTTGTACTGGCTAATGTGAGTCTTGAAGAGTTCGGAGTGTTCTACGTGCAGATTTCCACAACGTGGGTGCAGAAGTAGAGCTTCCCAAATGGTGGGATAACCCCTCCTAGCAGTCGAAAGCCAAGCAGAGGAGGATCTGGGATGCTGAACACCCCGTACCCGCCTGAGGGCAGGCAGTCTGGCTGCTCCGTCTTGCATTGCCGGTTTGACATGTACGGCTTTTTCAGGCAGCGCAGCGGGAGCTTTAGCAGGCTCCAAGCGCTGTTTGGTGCTGTACGCGAGGCTTCTCCTGGTCTCCGAGGCAATAAAGATCGCTTGACTACAAACCCGGCACCGCTCGCTCAGCTCAGGACTGTGCCCGCTTTGCGCCCTGTCACTGAGCAAAGCAGGCCTTGAGAATTACGGGAACTGGTGTTCTGGAACCGGTCTTCCCACACCCGCACAAATGCCGCAGCCCTGAGAACGTGAGGGACTCGGTGTGAAGGGGCCCGCTGCCGATCGCTG
>NW_009260796.1:1150138-1166056 GCF_000687185.1 Egretta garzetta
AGTTGCCAGGGGGGCTGGGGGGCAGGGGGAGATACCTTGGGAGGCTGCTAAGAACACCAGCAGAGATTGCCATAAACTGCCGGGAGCTGCGACAGCACCTTTGTGCCCGTCCCTTTATCCGTGGGGCTGGTTTAGCCATGTGGATCCAGCCTGCCTGCCTGCAGCCTTCCCTTGGCTCTGGCCTGGACTGGGAGCAGCCACAGGGTGGTTGTGGGGTGACTGTGAAGTCTAGACAGCCCTAGGCGTGGTAGGCAGCTCGGGTTTGTGGCATGCTTTAGCTTCTCTGTAGGTTTGCTCTGTGTCTGTCGGGGTGTTTGTAATGGCTTGTCCCGCTGCAGTAAAGCAAGGCTGCCTGCTGGTTTCAGTGAGCTGTAAAGCAGGTCCTAAATCCATCCAGGCAAAAATGGTTTTGGGCTGGAGTACTTACACTATTACGCTATCCTTCTTTTTTTTTTTTTTTTTTTTTTCCCCATGAAAAGAAACAGCAGCAGAATTTAAACCCACATTTTTCTTGCATTTAGCTGTGCTTGCCGTACAATCTCTTGTGTCTGCATTTGCATTTTGTAGGGAGCGTGGAGAGAGGCAAACATAATCGGTGAATAATCTTCTCTACCGTGTTGCTGATGGGTGGCATCAAGAAAATTACTGCTGGGTGATGTCACTCTTCTTCCAAATGCGCTGCTTCGTCTGGACTTTCTTTTGGTCTTGAATCTCTCTCCAGCTGGGTGGTGTCTTTGTGTGGGCCTGGCTTTATGAAGCACAGTTACTGCTGGGCAAAACGGCTCGGGGCTTTTTTCCAATCCCGGGAAAGCACGTCTTGTTGACTGTAAACCCATTTAAAATTTATTTACTTTGGCAACCCTGAACCTGAAAGGGTTGCTATTTTGCAGTTAGACTTCCTTTATGTTTTACATAATTAGGAAGGCAGGTTTTGTCAAAATAAAATGGGGTGATGTTTTCTTAAGAAACTCCCTGGGAAGTTTGGTCAGCCCAATGCTGATGATGGTTTTATGCTCCTGGTAGAAATCTAAGTCTGACTCACAGAAAGTAATGGTGTAATTCTTTGTCTAGGCTTAATATTCTCAATCTTGAAGACGGGAAGTGAAAAAGTGGTGAAAAAAGAATAAGAAGACTTAATGGAGAAGTATATCCTGCAAATGTATGACTGCAGGAGAGCGAGCTTTTCATTTTCACTGCCTAATCCCATTTTGGTAAGGCAGAAAATAGCTGAACTCCCTAGTGTCAGGAGTCGTATCAGTCAATCCTTTAGATATCAGTATCTAGCTCTTCAAATTAGGGGAAGGGGAGGTGGTTAGTTAAAGGTAGTTAATGTAATGCTAATTACAAAGAAGGGGGGAAAAAAAAAATCCCTGACACCTGATTTGGGTGTCCTGCATTTAGCCTGTAGCCAGGCAGTGCTGTCCTAATGCAGCTGGAAGGCTCTGTTATATACTCTTTTGACTGGGGCACTTAGCTGACAGTGTTGAAATCTTTACCTTGCTTTTCTCCTTCCCTGCAGTTTGTGATGAAGGTGCTGTTAGTGGTTCTGCCTGCCCTGCAACAAGTTGTGAATATGGCATAGAAAGGAGCAGCGAGTGCCTCTTCATTCCCGCACATCGCTGACAGCGTGGGATGGCTTGGATTACCAGCCCAAACCTGGGCTGGGCCAGTGCAGCATTAATGTTTGAAAGCTCTGCAGGTGTCAAGTCTGAGAATCTCAGATAGGGTCCAGATTCATGAACTGTGAAAATGAGAGCTATGAATAACTTGCTGGCTCCTGTCTCGGTGCTCTCAGCCATGGTCAAAGATCAGGTAGGCTACCAAGCGGGATGGATTTTATCGCTTGTAAGGCACAAATTGTTGTGTTAGCTAAACAGGAGGCTGTTCATAATGTTGCTTCTCTGTACACAGCAGCACTTCCATTCTTTACAGGCTGTCAATCATTCCGTCAGCTTTTAGCAGCTGTAAGTGAGCATCCATTGCTAATTACTTTTTTCATCAATTTCCAAAGAGGATGGCCAAGATCCCAAGTTAATCGCATGATAGATTAGGGTGTGGTGTGAACCACATAGAGTATTTCACTGCTGAAAACCTTTGGGGCATTAGCTTTTTTCTCTCCTTTTTTTTTTAAAAAAATAGTTGATAAAAAAAAAATAAATTCAACCTCAATACAATCTAAAAGGAGCACTACTTTAAATAAACCCCAAACCCACCCAGAGAAACCAAGAAATTCCAAGTGGAAGTTGAGTTCCAGTCTACTAAGTGTACTATTGTAGTTCTGTTTTTGTAACGTGGGAGACATCTTAATTGTTATCTCTTGAGAGACAAGAGCTTAAATCTGCTCTCAGCAATACTTTTTCTTTGCGTGTGTGTGTGTCAATGAAGTTTTATCATTTTAACAACCCATTGGAGCATGGGGCAAGGGTTTAGGCTGGGCAAGAAACGTAGAAATAGAGAACTACCTCGGGCTTGCTGTACTCATAATAGATGCAATTGAGCAAGTTTGCAGCAGCTTTCATGAGCTGATGACTTTAAAGAGTGTTTACCTTCCTGTTGATATGACTTGAAACTGTTGTTTGTGTTGCTGTTTGTGCCTTCAGGTCAGGGTTGGGAAATGTACCCCGCAAGCTTCATAGAATCATAGAATCATAGAATGTTTAGGGTTGGAAGGGACCACTAGTGGTCATCTAGTCCAACCCCCCTGCAGTGAGCAGGGACACTGCTAACTAGATCAGATTGCTCAGAGCCCCATCCAACCTGGCCTTGAATGTTCCCAGGGATGGGCCACATAGAGTATTTCACTGCTGAAAACCTTTGGGGCATTAGCTTTTTTCTCTCCTTTTTTTTTTAAAAAAATAGTTGATAAAAAAAAAATAAATTCAACCTCAATACAATCTAAAAGGAGCACTACTTTAAATAAACCCCAAACCCACCCAGAGAAACCAAGAAATTCCAAGTGGAAGTTGAGTTCCAGTCTACTAAGTGTACTATTGTAGTTCTGTTTTTGTAACGTGGGAGACATCTTAATTGTTATCTCTTGAGAGACAAGAGCTTAAATCTGCTCTCAGCAATACTTTTTCTTTGCGTGTGTGTGTGTCAATGAAGTTTTATCATTTTAACAACCCACTGGAGCATGGGGCAAGGGTTTAGGCTGGGCAAGAAACGTAGAAATAGAGAACTACCTCGGGCTTGCTGTACTCATAATAGATGCAATTGAGCAAGTTTGCAGCAGCTTTCATGAGCTGATGACTTTAAAGAGTGTTTACCTTCCTGTTGATATGACTTGAAACTGTTGTTTGTGTTGCTGTTTGTGCCTTCAGGTCAGGGTTGGGAAATGTACCCCGCAAGCTTCGCCCCTTTTCTCTCTTATCCCTTCCCTTGTGCTTCAGCATTAGAGTTACTGCATTATGCTCAGAACAATATCTGGAATGAATGGGAACATGCTGCTTTTCTGTGCAGATTCAAGGTGAGCAGAGGGATGGTTCTATGACTGCAATGCGAGAGTCTTTCCTTTAGGCTTTCCTCATTGACCTCGAATGAGTTACTTGAGAACAAAAAGGCAGCTTTTATTTCCAGACTCACTGGAGAGCACATTAAGGGCTGAGAAGTGCTCAGGCTCTACATGAGGGTGTGACATGGTATCTAGACTTTCTGGTGATACGGTGTTAGAAAGCGCAATGCAAATACGGAATTTCAGCACCACTTGAAAAGTCGGAATGTGAGGAGTAAATGGGAACAGCTTCAGACATATATGCCTAAGAGTGTCATCTCACAATAGCTCTGTCTGTGAGCCCATGCCCCTGCCCTCCTTGAGATATTCGTGTCCTGTTGTAACTGCAAAAGAGTGCTGAAGTACTGGTGAAGAACGAGTGTGAACAGCAAGATCTGTTAACAAGAGCAGCTTACCCTGAAGCTTGCTAAATCCACTGCTAGGCCAACAATAGAAGTCAGGGGGGTGGGAGAGAATAACAACAGTTAAAATACTGTTCCACAGGGAGCCAGGTCACAAAGCAAACGCTTGAGGGAGGTGGCTTTTTCCTGGGGAGTTGTAGTTGCTTACTGCTCTATGTAGGACCGCTGTACTCTGTGACAGAGATTCCTGTTGGGAGAATGGACTCTGGTGCTGGAGTGAAAAAATGGGCAGGAGATCTGGAGAATGACAGGTAACATGCATATCACACACCAGACTCCTAAGACCCACGGGCTGCAGGTTTAAATCAGTACTTAACACGTAACTATTTTGAGATACAAAGCAGATTTTTACTCTCCCATATACTCAGTGTGATTGTGCTTTAGACAGAAAGTCAAAGCAAAAAGCCATACCCCTCGCTTCAGAGCTGCTCCAGCCCCAATTCTCGGTAGATCTCACGTGAGTAGGTCTATGATGAGGGGACTGGGTGACTTAGCGGAAGCGATTTGCTGTGCTAGTTTGTCACTGTATGCATTCAGCTCTCTATGGACTTCCAAAATGAGAAGAATTGTTGAAGCTTCTTTATAATATTGCTCTTTGTAGTTTACTTTCTTTGTTGCATGTGAAGCATTGCCTGCATTCTCCTGGCTTGTTGTTCAAAATTAGAACAGAGCAGTTTTGTTGCTCTTGGTGTTTAAAATATCCATCACTATAAATGAAGTACAACTATACCAGCAACACTTAAGATCTTCTCTCTTATATCACAGCAAACAAGTGCTAATTAGTTTTTAAGGCTTACTATAACACAGCCAGGCTGCTAAACGGCATCTCAAGATTCTTCAGATGGGACCAGACTTCAGACACAAGAGTCGGGGATTAGGTGCAGTTTCCGGCTTAGGACGTGTGCGGTTTGGTGTATTTAAAATACAGCATGTATAGAGAGGATTCCTCTACCTGTCTGTTGGATTTATGTAACTGAACTAAGATCTGTCCTTCAGCAGCAGAAAAGCCCTTGTGAGTGTATTGATTTTATTGAGGCCAGACAAGCTCAAGGAGAGAAAAGGGCTTGTCCTTTCTGTCTTTCTGGACAAAGATTCTAGCTATTGGTATCTGGTTGATAATCTGGTCCCTCTGCTAGCCTTCCAAGTATTTGGCAAGGAAAACTGAAGAGTCTGAGAAGCTCTGTGAGATGGGTACCATATGTGCACATTAGGAATCAGTCTCACCATGGAAAATGATGGAATTGGATTACGTTTATTGTCCAGTTACAACCTAGGAGCTTGCATGCATCTTCCCGAAATAAAGGCAAGTGAGGGAAGATCAGTTCAGTGATGGATCTGTGGCCTTGTAGCCCGAATAATACCGATGGCAGGATCTTTCTGAAAACGTGTAATCTTAGGTGGACTTTTTACGTGGGAGTCTTAAGCCCTGTTCTTCTATACCAGAACCCCGTCAGTTGTCTTTGGCTTACCGGATTGCATGTGGGCAAATCATGCTGCTCACCAGCTTTCTCTATTACACAGACCCTCTAGTCCATCACTGCGTACTAGGTTTATGACCAGCCCAAAAGCCAGGTTTACTGAGATTGATGCTGGCTTTTGAGCCTTGCTACTAACGAGGAGCTCTTCAATCTGCTGTGCATTGCCTCCCTACCCCTGCCTTGTACAAGGCGGTTCCCGCTGCCTTGGGCACTATCTGTGAGACCTGTCTGACTATTCTTGCTTTGACCAGCATCCCAGTAAATATTATTTGAAGACAATGTATATATTACTGATGTGCCATTTTACAGCACACCAGACAGCTCTTTATTGCTGGGTGACACAAAGTCCAGGACCGTGACCTTTGGAAAGCTCTCGCTCTCCCCTAAGGAATTTCAGGAGTAAATCACTGACTTTTCTTGCTGATTATTGCAGTTAAGCAGTGGGGAACGACTCTCCTGCCTAATTTTTTTTTATAGCGTTCTATCCAGTGAAGCATCAGGTATCTGGTGGTGGCTGTCACTTGATCTGCATGTCTCAAAAGTTAGATTCTATTTAAAATCTTGATACTGGAGGCTTCTATTTCTTCAAAACTGACTTGGAGCAATTTTTAAACTGTTTTAAATTTGACTATGAAAATCATTATTCATGCCAGCCACAAGATCCCCTTTATGCCTTGCATACTTTCCATGTGATATGTATGCTTTGCTAAAAATGCACTTTTTAAAGACAAAAAGGTGAATGAGAATTTTGCTTCTCCAAGACAAAACTGAGTTTCAGGAGTCCTCATGGAAGAGCAAATTGAAAAAACTTAATTGAATGTTTGCTGAAAGGGCAATTTCTGCCCCTTCTGGAGGTAAGACTCTTCTCTGCTGTCATAGTATCTAACTAGGTATGGGTCAAAGCAAATGCTAGTCCTGCTCACAAGCGCTCTCACTCATGGCTTGTTTCTAAGAATGCTCCTCTTGTTAAAAGAGCTAAATCAGTCTGAAAACAAGTTTTACAGCTAAATCCCAGGGAAGAGATGACTGGAGATACTTGTTCTTGTTTACATTTTAAACACTTTGTAACTGCGTCAGTTCTTGAATGAATTTTCTTTAACAATGATGGCTTGAGGAGATAAGCGCTTTCTTTATAACCCCTGACTTCACAAGTAAACAAAAGCTGGTCATGGCCAGTATGGAAACAGGTCCTGTTGCAGTGAAATCATGTTCCAGCCAGATCTGCAGTTCGTGGACCCTAAGAACAATTTGCCTTGAGGGGTGGGTGGGTAGACACAGGGAGTGTGTGTGTTCCTTTGTTCATGCCCCATCTGAGGAATAAAGGTTCTGATAAGCTTGTAGTGCTAAAGGTGTTTACCATAACTAAAAGGAAAGGCTCTTTAATTACATTCACGTTAGATGAAAACTATAGGGGGGCTGTGATGCTGAGTGTGTAAAAACTGTGATGTGTGCAACAAACTGATTCTAGTGATTGGAGTTTGCACCACTTGGTATTTTTATTTGCATGTAGACCATCGGCGTCTCTTTCTTTAACGTAAAAGCTGTAGGCTGATACCAATAGCCAGTTCTGTCTTGTGTTGGTTATGCGAACCTGCATTTCTGTGGAAGGCAGGTGATGGCCCATGCAAGTACGGCGTCAGGTATTGAGGGCTTCATGCAGCATGCTTTTTCCTTAGGCTCCTGGTGCCCTTTGTCAGGCTCTGGAAGGGAGCTAATTCCCATTTTTACAAAGCAGGAGACTTTTTGTCCATGCAAGCCCAGCTTAGACCCCAGCCAGTTTGATTTCCAGTGTCTGTTCAGCAGAAGATGGTTTATGTACTAAAGCACTTGGCTGAGCACTCGGACCTTGGGGCTCGGTCCCCCTCTCCTTTAGAGTTCAGCGGGAGCTAGGAGGGCTCGTGAGCATTGCTTCCACCAGCTAGGCAGAGTTTCCTCCCAGAGCTCGTGCGTCTTGCATCTGCGCCGCAGGAGGTGGGGCGTATTGTAGAGGAGAGGTTGCTCTTTATTTGATGTTCGCATGGCTTTTGCTCCACCCTTTCCCCATTGTTCTGCCAGCACATAACAGAGCTTCTTTCTGGTTCTCCGCTCAAGCCCTGTGTTCGAGGCCTCTGCTTTTCCTGGGAGGCTCAGGGTCCCGCGGTCATATTTATATGCAGGAAGAAAGGCAAGCCTGTTCAGTCGGACAAAGCTGGCATTGTGCTACGTGCTCAAATAGAGGCTTGTCAAAGGCTTCGTGCTCTAAACATCCCCTGGGCAGTGCTTGCTCAAAAACCCCAGGCAGCTGAACAGAGTGAGTGCCACTTAAGTGAGGATTCTTTGTCTCCGGGGGAAGGAGAAGGCAGTCTTTAATCAGAGTTTAATGCACTCTACTACCTGATGGAGTTGGTGTCTAGTGTTTCTAAAGAGCGCTTTAAGAGCACTAAGGCAGAGAGGAGGATGTGGTAGGGCGCAATTGTACAGAAGCAACAAAGGCGACACAGGAATGCTGCCCCTGCTCCCAGCTGGTAGAAGCTCCGGACAAAACCAGGCAGGGGGCCTTAAGGTCTATTCAGGCTTGAAGTTGTAAGAGATTTTCTCCATTTCCCTGGGCTTCCTGCCTGTGTGATTGCCCAAACTATCTTGACTTAAAAATATATCTCTCTGGTGAACTTCTGGGGATGTAGAACTGTCTTGTAATTGGCATAGATCAGCTACTGGGGGCTTTTCCTCTCGAAGAACAGGTAGGCGGCTTCACCAGTTTTCATCCATTAGTGCAAACTGTACAGTCTTAATATATCCTGCTAGCATGCTTTGGAGGAGCAAATAAAATTTTCTTAGCAGAGGCTACTTGAGAGGAAGCAGTGCAGCATAGCACTTCCCTTGTACGCTTATTTATTTATCATGAAATATTTGTGTCATAATGGTTGCTGGATGTGCAGGACTTTTGTAGAAGCTTTTTGTGAAAGCTCAGGTTTCCATGTTTCTACAAGGTTGGCTTTCTTCTTTTCAATCAATATTTAGACTGGTCAGCTACACTGAAACCTTCCAGTATTGTTTCGAGGGGGTTTTGGTGGGGATTTGTTGAAGTTTGATGTACTTCTGATGGCAGTAAAGGTTTTTGTGCCGGAGTTAGTACAGAAAGCATTGGGGCATCTATCATCACTGCTGAGTAAAACAGAGATCCTATGCGTCATGTTCTGGATCACCCTTCCTTAAAAAACTGCTCCTTGTCAGATCTTTGACTTGCTCTGAGGAGAGGACTCATTCTGCAGGGCTTCCTGGGACAGTAAGTGGTATATGAGTGACACCTTGTGGAACACAGCATAATCTCCAAAATTACACTTCAGCTTGCACATCTGCAGAAATGAATGCTGAACCAGTCCACAGCTCTGTGCTAGAAGCGTGCACACACTAGCGTAGGGTATGTGTTGCCAAAAAATTCATTGCCTATTTGCTCCCTTAAGGCCAAAGTAGAAGCAGCTGATGGAGTTTTGCTGGTGTAGAAGTGGTTAAAAAAGAGAATCACGTCTTTGGCTTTGGAACGTGCTGGGTGCCACTCCAGAGCTGATTCTTTGCACGTTGCAGCACCTCCCAGCAGTGAAATGGCAAGACAGAAAGTATTGAACACCAAAAAGAACCCAGTCTTTCTGAGGAGCGGTCTCCAGATTACATTTCTATAGCCGATCAAGAATCAGTTCAGCAGAAGTATTTGACATTTCAATTGGCTTGGTTGTAAATGATTTTGAGTATGTATACCACAGATATAAAATAATGGGGGTTGCTTTATTTTTCATTACAGATTATTTCCTCATTCTACAATACAATTTCAGTAAGAAAATTTATTTCTGATTAATTGAGAGTGGCAAATAAAATCTTATTTTCTGTCCTGATGATAGGAGAAGGGCTTTATGTTGAATGAGGAAAGAAAAAGCCCTGCATTTAATTTTAGTTTGCAACCTGTCAAAAAATCTTCTATTTAATGAGAAATTCTCAATTGGAAAATATAACAAGGAGAACAAGTGGGGAGATAATATTTGAAAATCTAATTCAAAGCATATGCTGCCCTCAGATAACGCAGCAAGAGCTAATCTGGTTCTACAGGTAAATATTCTTTCAGGAGATTCAGAGCTGAACAGTGATTAAGATGAACCAGGCGTGTAATTTCATGAATTATCCACATTCCCACTTCAGATTCAGCAGGGAGAGTGCTTTATCTAATTCCAAAAGGGACGCAAATGTCTGAACTACTCTCTGATGGAACTGTCATTATCTCCAGTGTTGATTTTTCTTTTTTTAAAACAAATTTTAATTCTCAGTAACACTGTTGACTTGAAGGCTTCTAAATTTTGGCAGAGCCCTGAAAGTATAGTTAACAGTGTAAGCATAGCCCAGGTGAATACGGTTTTAGTTTAGGAGTCTGTGTTCTCCTGTGATGTGCGTATCTGCCCCACCAGGACTAAAGGTCAGTTAAACACAGTGAATATAAGTTACTGAAGAGTTGCTAGAACCGAATTTTCATTCAGCAGAGAATGGGGATGTACACAAATCAATATATGTGATGTGAAATGCATCGAATTTTAACTGCAAAAAAATAAGTGCATTGAGAAGGGAAAAAAAAATCTCTTCTGAGTGTGCTTTTCTGTGGAAAACAGGATTTTTCGAAACAAAAGGCGGGTAGATTTGGGTCTGAGCAGTATGAATTCTGTGTTGTCCTTCTGACACTGCACTGCTGCAGAGATGTGTGAGATGGGGTGATGGAAATGGGACCTCATTAATTGAGATGTGGCTAATCAACAGTTACTGCTCTTCTTTGCCCAGTTATTGGAACAGCCTAGGCAATCTAGAGCATGAATGTTCCATCCGAAGGGATCCAGTGCCCTCAAGTGCAGGATAGCTGTCAGTGTCGCCAATCCCAAATGCCTACAGCCACGTAGAGTTGCCAGTTGCTCGCTGCCCAGTTTTCGTAGATGGCTGCTACCTCTTCAGCACCAAAACGAAGCAGAAACCTTCCAATAAAGGTGTAGGATCCAGTTTGTGTGTGATATGAATTGAGCACTCCAGTCCTACCTGCTGAGGTCCTAGGACACCCAAAACTGTAACGGAAAGGGTGCCCTTTTCTTCCGTGGTGGGTGTTTCGGGCTAGGGAAGGCTTTGCGACGTTTGGGCCTAGAAGACTTGGCCACGGAACTCTTGATGCACCGGTGGTCAGCTTTAGCGAACGACCTATTTCACTGTTTCGCTGGCCTACCCACAGCACTCTGCTCTTGCCTTACCTTTTCTTCTGACCTGTTCTTTCAAGAATGTAATCCCCTGTAAAAACATCGGAAGATATGACACGAGCCTTTGGTGAAAGGTTAGCCAAGCACTTGACTATCGTGAAGGAAAAACATGAAACCAGTAATCTACACATGGTAGCTCATCCTTGGTGCTGCTGT
The DNA here is from genome assembly GCF_000687185.1 of Egretta garzetta. NCBI lineage: Eukaryota > Metazoa > Chordata > Aves > Pelecaniformes > Ardeidae > Egretta > Egretta garzetta. The sequence continues at coordinate 1,160,943 of NW_009260796.1, forward strand.
CTTTAAAACGAGTTGTCTGTGTACAGGGGTTGTGGCTATTACGCTTTTATAAGGGAGTAAATGTTTAATATAACTGTTTAATAGTGCATGTTAGGCTGATAAAACCTGCTTTAAGAGCCTGAGTGTTCCTGCTGCTGCTTCACTTCTTTTTAGCGTTGATGGACACAGAGGGGATTCTGCTGCAGCTCAGACAGCGGATTTTGCCATGGTATCTCCGTGTGTTTAGTGCATGTGCCACAGGGAAGATTGGGGGGGTGGAGAATCTAGCTGGGAAAGCCACTTAAGTCTTATCTGTGTACCTTTTCCCTGATGGTGAATCCATGCTGATGTTTTCCTCTTTGTATACTACCATATTGGTGGGAATTTTGCAGGATATGAAATAGTTAATATATGTGGACTCTAACGATTAATAATCTAAATGATTAGGTGAAGACGGAAGAATAAGGACACCCTCTACTGCATGTGAATTTATGCAGAGCAGGAAGCAGATTGTTGGGCTGCTTCAAAACCAAGACCAACAAATCTGTTGTGGCGCTGGTCTTGTCCTGCATTTGGCAGCTAATTTGTCTTTGTTAGAGGGTGAATGCAGCTGCAGCTTGAAAGCCAAAACACAGAGCAGATAAGAGTCTTTGACCTACAGACCTGGTCCACAGTTGTCAGGATCAAGTCTTGGGAATGGGTTAGCAAAGTGTGGTTATTTAATATTTGGCGCATTCAATAACACAGAAAACACTTCAGGTAGCAGCCTAAAGGTAAAAGCTTGGGGAAGGCATCTTGTGCCCGAGCAGAATCTATCACAGCTATGTTTTTTCCCTGGCAAGGCTGGAGAATCCCCTCTGAAGCATGATGGTACCTTGGAGGCTGCGCCTGAAACGGTGACCACAAGCAGGCTGCGCCTGAAACGGTGACCTCGGGAGATTCCAGCAGCAAGGCTGCGGCTGCTGGTTGCTGCGCTGGAGCAGGGTTGGCATTTCCACATCTTCAGACTTAAGGATAGCGAATACAGGTGTATTTTTCACCAGACAGTGTGGGTGGGGTTTGTTTTCCGTTTGTTTTTTTTCCCCAATTCTTTCTCCCCCACCTCCCCTCCTTCTCTTTGGGAAGACAATCTCTTGGGCAGCAGCCCCCATCTGTCTTGAGACTGGAGGAAGAGGATTGTCAACTTGTTCAAAAGTGGGTTTTAGTCCTTGTACCTAAGTACACTTTACAGGTATGCTGCTCTGTTTCTATTGCAGTGCTGGGAGCGGTATGCTGTATTTATAACAGAATGCCAGCACTTACTGGGCAGGGAAGCCTTTGTTAACCTATTATTAAAAAGCAATGTTACTCCTTTGAATTCTGTTTCCGCTTTCAGGAAGTATCAAAACTGATTTTGGAAGAAATAGAGTTACAAGCTTAACTAGCTGGGGGACTTTCTCATAAAGTCTGTTTCATTTTAGTGAAATGCTCAGAAAAAGGAAAATACAGCACCATTCATTTCAGCGCTATAAAACATGCCTTCCGCAAATCCCATTTCACATCTGTTTCCTCAACCCCATGGACACCAGTCTTTAACTCTTTAGGCAATTCTCATACTGAAGAGGATAGCAGTTTGAGTTGAATGATAATGAAAAAGCTGATGTGGAAGTAGGGGATCCCTTAAAGTCAGACTAATTAACAGGTGAGGGGATTAACATCTCTCCCCAGGTAAACTCCAGCGATCCGTCAGGAGGCAGTAATAATGTAGGGCTTGTAGTTCAGAGAGTGGTTCAATTAGGCAGTATACAGTACAATTAACTGCCTGCAATTAGAATGAGTGCCTTAATTACTGTGTTTACATTTTGCAACCTCTCTGCTCTGATCAGACAAAGCCTTCTCTGCATATAAAGCTGGGCATAAACACTTTGCTTCTCACCCTTGTTTCCCTACCATATGCTAATTTAAAGATCCAAGATTGAGTTTTGGCAAATGATTATCTCGCTCAAATAACATAATATAAAGCAACAAAACCAGCAGAGTTTTGACAGTTGTTTTGGTCTGCCTTTTGCCTTTACACTTAATGGATATGGATGCTTGCTAATTACTTCACATTCATAACTATTCCTCCCAATTGCAAGCATATATAAAATGGACTTTAAAGCCTCTTAAAAGATATTTTGTCTGGAGTTGCTTTCTTTTCCCTAAGCACTTTGGTTAAACAGGGATGTTTGTCTGCTGTTGCAGGCAGGAGGATATTTTTTCCCCTATCCCAAGTGGCTGCTGTCTAAGGCTTGTTTCCAAGGTGTTTCAGAAGTTAACACCACAGTATCCTCAACTCCTTTGTGGTCTCAGATTTGGCTTTGAAAAATCCAAAACTCCCACGCTGTATAAGTTTGGCTAATTGGCTTGCTCTATAACTTCAAGACCTTTTTCCAGATATGGCCATCCAAACATATATCATATCTCATATGAGATGCTGAGATATTTATGCACCTGCTGAATGGACCAGAGTGCCCTGTGTTGCTATATTGTAAAATCAATTGCTTCCATTATGAATTCAGCTCTGCAGATGAGACAAACTAAGCTTACATATTGGATCCAAAGCAACTGATAAAGCAATCCAGTGGATGAGAATATCTATTCCCTGTGTACAGAATAGTGGAAAGAGCCACAAAGGAGTTCAACGTACAGATGATGACTTCTAAAGAAGATGCATAATTACTCCAGAAGGTGTCTAGTATGACAGTTTTTTGAAATCAGATTTAAAGCTGTAGTATTTCCAGAAAACAGATCTGTACCCCATCTGTCAGCAGACATTTTCGATAAGAACCTCTAAAGACATTTTCCAGTAAAACTTGGCTGCCTACAGGTAATTAACTGAGGAGAAGACCCATACAGAAACCTAGGCCAGGTAGTGTCTTGCTGGATTGCACACCTGAGGCTCAGAAACCTCACCACCAGGTGTCACAACTATTAATAATGTTAAAGCTGTAGGGGTTGTCCCTGGGCAGGTCCTTAGCAATTGTACTATCTCCTACCAGAACAACCAGGAAGCAACAGGTCCTGCAAAGTTCATGGAAGAGCAGGGAGTGGAAAATGAGCCTTCAGGCTCCTTTTTCTCATTTACGGAGCACTAGCATTCTCATTCTGCCCCAAGAATTGCACCAGCTTGGCTGATTTTGGCCACAGAAATGCCTTTCACTTGAAGAAGTTCACCTATGCATAGTTTCTTTTGAAAAAGTAACATCTTTACAAATGGCCGTGATGAGAGAAGGTATCCTTCCTGTCCTTCATAAGCCTATGGAGTTAAGGGGTTTGTTGAGCCCGTACTGGAAAGAAAGCCTTTGCCAACCAGTTCACGTGAATATGCTGAAATGCTAAGCTAACATGCTGGGTTTGTTTATCTCCATGAGAAAAATGAAGCCTTCTCTTTTAGCTTTCATATCTACTCAGCCCATCTTACATATAATGAAAGGTGATTCTTTGCTACTTTTATTTACGTTTTGCTAGCTTCAGCTCTTCCATGCAAACTGTTTTTGGAAAGCAACAATTAGTTTAACACGCATGATTTAATTCAACTTCGTGTTGAATAAGAATCCTCATGCACTTCTTTTCTGGTTCCCTCTACTTCTGTGTATTACGTGATAGATTATGCTCAAAAAAAATGCTCTAGTGCCGTGAGTGTTGCCATTGTGAGAAGCGGGAAGTCAACAATTGCAAATCAATAAGTATTATTGTCTGTGCTTTGCCCTGGAGAACCGATGTGCAAACAAGTATTGGAAACCAGTGGGGAAAAGTCATGCGTTAAAGGCCAGCTCTCTTCCCTTTGGCCTTGTGTTCATGACGCTTTCAGATCGGTGGGCCAGCTAAATGGAGAGAGCATAATACCATCCCGTCTCGTCAGAGATGGTCTTCTCTTTGTTCAGAGGTTCTGTTCCTAACATGAAATCACATAAAGCTCAAGCATATTTATGTCTAGGACTATTTGAAAGCCTGTGTTTGCTGTAGCTTTTTAAAAACATTTTTAATATTGTTTCTTTGCATTCTTTGTTGTAAAAGTTCCGCTGGCAGCAGTGGTCTCTCTTGCAGTTGTTTTATCCTATTCATGCTGAAGTTGTAAGAGATTTTCACCATTTCCCTGAGTTTCCTGCTGTGTGATTGCCCAAACTATCTTGATTTAAAAATATCTCTTTGGTAAACTTCTTAAATGGGAGTGTGTGAGAGGCTGATAGGCAGCATGTACAGCAGAAGTTCTGTGATGCTTCAAGATTTTGGGAAGGCGAGGAAGAGGAGCGTGTATAAAATGGGTCTCATGGTCAGCATATTAGGAAATAAAAATTGGTACTGTTCCCATCAAAATGCAAGAGGTGATATCCTGTGTCACCTGATATACTGAACCTAGCTTCAGGCTTTTTGCATCTATCTTGGCATCTTACCAAACTTCCACCAAAACCAAGACAAAACCCAGTTTCACTAAGACCCATCGTCTTACTTGGTTGCCTGAACCTCTTCCTCCTGCCAGCTCTGCTCACTGCTGGAGTCTGGGGTGAGGGCTAGACATTCTAAATCTGAGGGGAACAGAATGGTCAGCTAGTCTGGTCTCTTTTAAACAAGAACCCTAACCCTGAAGTAGCGATACCCACTTAACTTCCAGTTGCATTAGGGTATGTCTTCCTAGAAGACACCCAGCCTTGATTCCAAAGAGGTCAAGTGGGGGAATCCCCTTTTTTTCTTAGGTAAACTGCTCCCATGCTTTAATTTCTCTTGTAATGACTTCTGCAGTGCTTTTAAATTTGCAGACCACTTTCAAATTAAAGCGAGATGAAGAATGATCTGTTTATTGATGTCTTTCATGTACCATCCCAGTGCCCTTGGCAATAGGAGCTACCACCAGGCAAATATTTACTTTACAAATTGGGTTAGACAGGATGGAGAGACTGAAGTATTTTGTGCTCTAACTGGAGTAAATTATCAGATTATGCAAGTAAATTCTATGTGGGAGAGGTTATTTATCTGTTCGCCTTATCTTAATGCATGCTCAAAAATGGGAAGGCAATGATAAGGATGGTTCGTGATCAGAGGGAAAAGGCTGAAGGGGCAGAAGTCAGAGGACAGAGGGATGAAAGTGAAGCAGCTTTTAAGCAAATATCCCAAAT
>NW_009260796.1:1166112-1168056 GCF_000687185.1 Egretta garzetta
GTGTGCTTGTGTGTATGAGACTGCATGTTCCAAGACAGCTAACGTTCTCTTTGTATCCAGCCCTTTCTAAAGGGGTTTCAGATGTGGCACGTTGATCGACGTATAATAATTCCAAAATAAATCTGAAAATACAGGTTAGGGTTTCCTCTACTGTAATAGCATCATAGACAGCAGAAAATGCGTTACCTTACTGATGCTGTTCTCTTCTTCAGTGAAGTTATCTATTTTAAAGGTGTTTTTATTTCACTGGGTATTAATGAGCCTTGAGAGGGAATGCAAAAATAGAAGTTGGTAGAGAGATACGTGAATATGCAAGTTGATTCCATGAGCTGTGTTTTATTATTTCATTAGCGAGTAGCGGACTAGTGAGCCCTGGGATAGTGTGCATTCTTGCTGCTTTGCTGCTAATAGGCAATTTTTTTAAATGTTGGGCAAACACATTATCAGTGTGACTCTGTAGTAGAATTAGAACAAGTGCATTCTTATTACTTTCCTCTTTGGATAAATGTCTGGGATTACTGCGGCAGATGTCTGGGTTTTATACTTACAGTTGCATGGTAGCAGTCTTTTGGGCTTCAAATGTGACAAGCTTCGTGCTGGATATATCCCTCACTGTGACTCAAATTGCTGATGGAGAGAGGGAATGGAGTTTGAGAAGGTGACACAATAAGCGTTATTACCGATCAGCGGTAGGACCAGCTGCAGGCCTGATTGCTGGCTCTATTGGTTCTTTTCCTAGTGAAAGCTGGCAGATGAAGGAAGCCCTTGTAAGCGTTTCTAAAGTACCTTTATTCAAGAAAAGTAAACCATTACAGCACTTCTAAATTTTAGGTAGGCCATACAACTTCAGTGTCAGCTTGCCCTGGTTTCCCTAAATACCCTGTAGCATACAAGCCATTTTTCTTTGGGCAGGTACAGATTAAATATATTTTTAGGCCATTGGTTCCCTCCTCAGGTATTTTTCACACTGGACAGGTATTTACATGCAGAGCTGTCAATACCTCTGGGTGTTAAATAGATGTATATGGCAATGCCCGTTCATGAGATACACAGCACCCTAGGTGAAAAGGAACGGACTTTGCAGGATTGGGAGCATGGGTTTGTTTTGTTCTGGTTTGTTTTAATTGGGTCTCCCAGGGAAATGCATGGGAGTCGTGAGCTGTTCCTTCCCTTCCTCTCTCCTCCCTCCCTTGTCAGTCTTGGGGAACTTTTTAGCTTAATTGCTAATTTTTTTGATGTATGTGGGATATCACGTTGCTGCTGGGGTAAGCTCACAGAGAGCCACTGGCTCCTGTAGCTGCATTTAATTTCACTGAATGCTTCCAATGGTTCTTTCTGTAGCTCTAGGCAGAACTAGGGTAAACGTGGTGGTGTCACTTTGCAACGCGGTTGTGCCCTGGCTGTCAAGCTACCAGCTTTTCATAGTTTGCAACACAGTGAAGTGTCTTTAGTGTACCTCAGTGGCAGGAGGCTCCGTGGAGCGTAACGCACACAGAATCGTCGGTCCTGATGAGCGCTTCTGTTTGGAAATGTAACACGCAAGTGAGGAGGGAAAAAGACATAGCAGGCTATCGATTAAAATGGGCATGGCTATAAAAGGAGGGCACCAGTTTGCTGAATTAGACTGAACTGCATTGGATGTATCCTTCCAGACAGTTGGCTATTCTACCTTTTGTTTTATATTGGTACAAATCTTGGGTTTCTTTCATCAAGACCTTCCCTATCATAGACTATTGCTTTTATCCGTTTTCCTCTCTACCTTAAAAACCTAGGCTTTCTACTGTGAAAAGTCTGTGTCTCCCCCTCTCCTCCTTCCCCCCCCCCCCCCTTTCATCAAGACCTTCCCTATCATAGACTATTGCTTTTATCCGTTTTCCTCTCTACCTTAAAAACCTAGGCTTTCTACTGTGAAAAGTCTGTGTCTCCCCCTCTCCTCCTTCCCCC
>NW_009260796.1:1168808-1174431 GCF_000687185.1 Egretta garzetta
TGTCAGTCTTGGGGAACTTTTTAGCTTAATTGCTAATTTTTTTGATGTATGTGGGATATCACGTTGCTGCTGGGGTAAGCTCACAGAGAGCCACTGGCTCCTGTGGCTGCATTTAATTTCACTGAATGCTTCCAATGGTTCTTTCTGTAGCTCTAGGCAGAACTAGGGTAAACGTGGTGGTGTCACTTTGCAACGCAGTTGTGCCCTGGCTGTCAAGCTACCAGCTTTTCATAGTTTGCAACACAGTGAAGTGTCTTTAGTGTACCTCAGTGGCAGGAGGCTCCGTGGAGCGTAACGCACACAGAATCGTCGGTCCTGATGAGCGCTTCTGTTTGGAAATGTAACACGCAAGTGAGGAGGGAAAAAGACATAGCAGGCTATCGATTAAAATGGGCATGGCTATAAAAGGAGGGCACCAGTTTGCTGAATTAGACTGAACTGCATTGGATGTATCCTTCCAGACAGTTGGCTATTCTCCCTTTTTTTTTTTATTGGTACAAATCTTGGGTTTCTTTCATCAAGACCTTCCCTATCATAGACTATTGCTTTTATCCGTTTTCCTCTCTACCTTAAAAACCTAGGCTTTCTACTGTGAAAAGTCTGTGTCTCCCCCTCTCCTCCTTCCCCCCCCCCCTTATTTTAGTTTTCCTTTTGCAGTCACAGGACAATCTCTCTGCCCTCTCCAATATTTGGGCAGTGGAAATCCATGGACCCAGAGCAAGTTGTGGCCACTTGGGGGGGTCAGAACGCAAGGCGTAGTGCCTTCCTCCTGCCCAGGAAGCACTTGATTGACTTTCCAGCAAAGCAGTGGGGTAAGAAGAATGGGGGACACTGGTGTTCCAGGAGGTACTTTAGTCAGTGTTGCTGCCTTGGTCAAGTTTCTGAGTGTCAGGAAACTCGATGGTTGGTGCTACATCCAATGCAGTTCGGTCTAATTCAGCTACACAAACTGGTAGCAATTTACCAAAAAAAAAAAACAAAAACAAAAAAAAAAAAATCATCTTAGCAAGAGAAATGAAGCCTTTCTCCTTCTACAAGGTTGGGTTTTCTCCAAAGAGGTTAATTTTTGGTTTGCTATTTAGCTTAACTATTGTTGGAATAAGAAACAAAGGAGCCTACCTGGACTGCAGCCAAGAGAGTCCCTTCTGCGCGGTCCCACGGGGGTGTCCCAGCAGCAGTAACTCCCAGTACTAGCCAGCTCTCCATCCACCAGTTGGCTTTCAGCTGGTGATCTGGTTCAACTGCCACGTCATCCAAAGACTACAGGAGACTAAACACAGGCAGTTAACTTTGGTGCTGTTTCTGTGTTGTGTTTGTGCGCTCCTGAAAAATAAAAGTACTACTTCAGGGCACTCCTGTAGGAGGAAAAAAAAAAAAGAAAACCAAAAACTTAGTCTCTGAAATACTCTGATTAAACTTTGAACTAGAAATAGGTGTGGATGGGAGGAGCATGGTGAGCTCTTCATCCGCATGGGAGCTTTTGAATATTTCAGGATCATGAAATAAGTGGACTTTTTTGAACATAGAAGCTGTGTTGTAACCAGAATTTTCATATAATCATCACCAGCAGGTTAATCCTCCCCTCTCAACGCACACCTACTCCTGCAAGCTGTTAATTTATACCGGTTGCTTCTTTGCTAATAAGCTTTGAAAAGCAAGTTCGTTAATGTGCTGACTGCCAGACTGTGCTTTAATGAGCCTTTCTCAATGCCTCCTATCTTATCTTGAGCTTGATAAGTACAAAATGTTCCTGTGACATTGCTATAAATCACATTTTATTGATGCATCTCAATATGAAATGCCTGCTGCAGTTTGATGGTGTCTGTTTGCTTTGGAAGGGGTAGTGTTGTACAAATATAGGGCTGAGGTTTTCTTGTGACGTGGGGATTGCTGGGGAAAGGGGTTTTTTGGAGGTACATGGGAGGCTTTTGCATGCGTTTGAAAAAGGAAGATGTTTACCTTCCGTGTCAATCCGTTCTTGAACTGTGCAAGGTTATTGTTAATTCTGAGCACTAATTTTAGCTGAAATGCAGACTACTATTTTATTTTTTTTTTCTATCAGGACTATATAAAACCTACCGGGTTGCCCTTGCTGTATACAACAGGCAGGCTATCGGCTGCCTGCGCTGCAGCCTGCTGAAGACCTGAGCGGATGGTGAAGTTAGGTGCTTCTGCTCTGCTTTATCGGCACCTGTATGCATTTAAGATGGAATAATTGAGAAGGCACGTGCGAAAAACGAACGATCTGGTGCAAGCTATACAAACCTAGTGGTGAACGTGAACTGTGCTCAACATGAGGAATCCACAGACCTGTTTGTTTGCCACTGTGATCCTGAGCAGCTTTAAGACGGCTCGAATGGCAAACTGCATCAGGAGACCATGGTGGCTGAGCATCACTGGAGGGCAAACCACTCTGGCTGTACCTTCTACTCTGCTATGGATAGAAAGGTGGAAAATGATTTTTACAAATGCCACGTAGCTGCTTTTTCCAGAGTGAAGATCCCCTATCTCCTGGTGCTGCACAAAGTAGCCCTGCTGGGGGACAAAGGTATTGGGAAAGTGAGGCTCCTGTAATTAATCTTGTATCATAGAACCGTTCAGGTTGGAAAAGACCTTTAAGATCATTGAGTCCAACTGTTAACCTAACCCTGCCATCCCACCACTAAACCCTGTCCCTAAGCACCTCGTCGTTTTTAAATCCCCCCAGGGATGGGGACTCGACCACCTCCCTGGGCAGCCTCTTCCAGTGCCTGACAGCCCTTTCAGGGAAGGAATTCTTCCTAAAATCATTTGTAAGCATGATTTTAAATACCTCCATGCCTTCTGTATCCATAAAAGTAACACAAGGTGTTTGTCCTTCATCAACTGTGTGGGTGGGGAAGTGAGCTGTGACTTTGAACTCGCTGTGATGGATGTTGCTTAGTGATAGTTTCCAATTGCTACGGGCAGCATCTGTTTAAGAACCACCTGTGTGCGTGTTACCGAGTTGTCCAGCGATGGGCGTGATTAGGTTTACATTCAGCAGCAGCGTCAGTCACGGATGTTTTGCAGGTTCTTTGTTTCAGTGCTTTCAGCTAATGTACATTGTTATTCATGCTGCTGTTTGTCTACCTGAAAAACAGGCCAGCCAGTCTTTCAGCCCTTCCCCAGCAGGCCTTTATTTTCGGTTGATGCAAATTTTAATGGCTATCAGGAAGTTGAATTTGGGGAAGTTTATTGTTTTCCGATTTCAACGGTAAATCTTGGCAGTTTTCATTGAGCCTGACTGTGAACATTTGTCTGTACTCGCATGTGAGAGTGTCTTTGAAGCCACACTTCAATAAGAATATAAAAAATAACTTTTAAAATTTATAAAAACTGTCTATAGGCTCAAATTTGGATGCTTCTGCTAGTGCTGTATTTGAGGTGGAAATGATTTATTTCTCTAAACTCTTCTATTTTATTTGCGCTTTGGTCAAATCCTATTTCTACATGTTGTTTAGCTGTAACTGTGGCATTGAGTGCTTTGAAAATCTCTTCTCGGGCTGGATGGAGTCTCCCAAAATGAGACTTACATTCTGCCATCTATTGCCATTACAGTGGGCCATTTTGTTGTTCATGAGACCAAGCCCATACCGGAGTTTGGAAGCAAGCCCTTTTCCTCCCTTCTGCAACACAGGAGCTGTGAGCTACGTTGTTATCTGCTGCATATCCAATATCCGTGTGTCCCTAACAATTCCCTTTCCAGAACACCTGGAAGGTTCCACTTTTTTTTCATCCCGGTTCTTGCTTTTATGCTTTTGGTGCAGTTAAACAATGAAACCCATCAGTCTGTATTATACCTGCGTGCATACCTGTTTATACGTCCCAGACGAGGGTTTGCTTAACTGTGTTGTGCAATAAATGTTGTGTGACAATAGAAAAATTCTTTTGAGTTAAGAGCTTTGACTATTTGTTGTAAGAGACTACTTCCCTCTCTTCTGAAATCCATCTGGCTATGCTATATTTCCAGTTCACTCACTGAGGACAGGCACTTCAGCTTACTGAATTACACGTTCCATGTGTTCGCTACAGAAAGCAAGACGGGAACAAACCAGGGAATTTTGTTTTGCTTCTTCCTGACCAACTCAGAGGCTTTATTCTACTGATTTTTCTGGTCTAACAACATGTAATCAACAGAGACAGCAATTTTAAATGTCTGTTTTAATGAAGCTTTAATTGTGCAGGTGCTCAGCAACTGTATTACTAACTCCACAGCTTTCCGTGCGGAAAGGGCAGCTGCTGCATTGAAGAAAAGCGATCAAACCTGGGTGTAACAATGACGAACGCAATAATAACACGGTGCCTTACGAAAGGACCGAGATCTTTGCAGTGGGGCTCAGATGGCATTGCCAGGTTTGTGGTTTGGTGTGTCTGCATGTGCTTCTGCCTGCAGGAAAGGAGGCGGTTTCTGTATTGGGCTTTGTTGTGAGAATAGGTATTTCTTACCAGAAGGATGGTAGAATCATAGAATAGTTTTGGTTGGAAGGGACCTTTAAAGGTCATCCAGTCCAACCCCCCCTGCAATAAGCAGAGACATCTTCAACCACATCAGGTTGCTCAAAGCCCCATCCAGCCTGACCTTGAATGTTTCCAGGGATGGGGCATCTGCCACCTCTCTGGGCAACCCATGCCAGCATTTCACCACCCTCACTGTAAAAACTTACTTCCCTCTATCTAGTCTGAATCTACCCTCCTTTACTTTAAAGACATTACCCCTTGCCCTATTGCAACAGGCCCTATAACAGGCAAAATGTACTTGAGGCCAAAAATGGGGATGATGAAATAGATTCTTAAAGCCTTGAATGAAGTATTCTGTTCTGTTCTATGCAGGCGTTGGATTGGGTTGTGATTGTTTGCTGAGGACTTTGTCACCCTGGAAGAAGAAAAACATCACTTGGAAATACCACAGAATGAGCCCGGGCCTGGGATTCAGTGGTTCCTTGGGGCTGTCTTGCTGAATGATGCAGTTTGCTACACCTCTTTCTCCATTTCCCGGCCCACGTTGCCAGATGGAAGGGGGCTGGAATAATTCACGTTCCACAAAGTTATTTGAACATCAGTCCATTTGAAAATCTGATCTTTCAAGTGTCTGGGAACAGTTCAAGCGAGGGGGTCTATTCCCAGCTCTCCCACTTGATTGATCTATAACTTCTTCACCAAGCTGAGGTGACTTGTTCCTTTGTTTCATGTCCTGGATTTTTGCATATTTATTTTGTGACTTAAGGTAGACTCTCCTAGTTTGTGTTGGTAATGTGCCTGGCACAGTGGGGCCTGGATTTCAGCTGGTCCTCTGCAGAGGTAACATAATACAAATAACAATATAGTTGATTAGAATTGCTAACTACTGTTGTTCTAGCAGTTCAGAGTGGATTAGGTTGTGTTAGCCACAGATCAGTAAAATTATTTATATTTAAAAAAAAAAAAAAATAGGAGAAAATTACCTGGGAAATCGCATAATCTACAGTTCTTGAAAGATACAGTCTCTGAGCTATGTGGTTATCTCTTCATTTTCCCAGAAAAGTTTATCATCGTTGTGCTAACCTCTTCCATTTTTTCCCTCCACCCCAGGGTAGCAGCTGGAAGGGATAGTGCATGTGTTCTC
>NW_009260796.1:1174461-1182350 GCF_000687185.1 Egretta garzetta
CCCCCCCTTCACCCTGCCTTAGGAGTTCTCTTTCCATTAAATAAATAAATAAAGCCTAATCAAGCAGACAGTGTGTATGAGACCCTGTTTTTCCTCTGAGAGCTGAAGTTAAAAATTATTCAATGTAAAATTCCTGGCCTGTGAAACAGAGGCTCTGTACTGTACCAGGCAAAGATTTTCACCAGCATTCTCTTGCTTAGCCAAGGCTGAGATAACAGACACAGTAAAGCACTTGGTGGAATAAATCTACGGTTCCGAGATTCCATCGGGGTGTTCATCTTCCACCTTGTTTTTCCTTTGCTTAATAAGGCATTGCGTGAACTTAGAGTTGATATTTGACTTGACTTTTTTTCTTAACGCAAACAATACCCAATGAAGGTAGATGTTGTTGTTTTGGTGCTGTTTTTCGTCTTCGCATTTAAATGACAACGACTGGAGAGAACAAGTAAGTGGTTCGACTTTATCTTCTCTTAATGAAGAATTTTCTTAAGGGACAGTTGTAATTGTACTTTGCAGTGTTTTGATGCAGTTTTGAAAGTGGTTTAGGAACAAAAGGGTAAAAATTACTGACTTTTGAGACAGTCAGGTCAAATGAAATAAGGCTGAATGGCAACAGTTCTCTGCTCCAAGGTGACTTCTTGGGACAGGGATTAGGAACAAGGTGATTCTTGTTGCTGGCTTGTGTATTAAAAGAGCTACCTGCAGGTCACCTCCTAGCTTTCTGATAATTTCTGAAAATGCTCAGCGACTGATATGGTTGCTTGAGAAGCAGGAGGGAAATTACCAGTGGAAGAAAAAGGCAAAACACTTACTTTCTAATTTGGTTTTATTTTAAAAACAGGGCTCTGTACTGATCGCTATTGTTTGTAATCGTATCTTGGATATTTACTCGGGGATGTGAACTTCCAATGTTGCTTATTACTGTAAGCAGCAGCCAGCCTGCAAACCCCATTTCCTATTCGGAGGGACCCTACATCTGTTGTACAAGTGGTAGCAGTGAAGTCGGGAGATTTATGTTGCTGTGTAGGTTTGGTGGAAATAGGTATGCAGCAAATCTTTCAACAGAGGAGGCCTAATCCAAAATCTGTGTTCTTTCTGATGCGTGGATAGCTAAAAAAAAAAAAAAATGTGGCTGGATGGAGGGGTACAGTTCTTAGGCATGCAAAGGTTAAGCTGTAGGAGTATTCCCAGCTCGCTGTCTGAAAATGAAGTAACTAGGTACTATTTCCTTATTTTATTGGGATACTTTTAGATGTCTGTGAATACCCAACATCCATGGGGAAAGGAAATGATGGGGGTTTTTTTAAAAAATATATTGAAATCCTAGCAAAGCTGGATATTGTAAATTGCAAATTCAGGTTAATACGATGGCAGAATGCAGGAGCCAAATGCGGGGTTGGGCTTGAAATACAGTCATCAAAAAGAACACAGCAACAGGAATTTGCAGCCCCCGCTGATGTGGTGCCAAGCATTCAGGGCAACTTGGAAAAACCAATGAAGCCCTAAGGTCGCTTCAGATGGCCCTTGCCAACGCTGTGGGAATAGCTGCCATTTATTTCAGGGGGAAATTTTTGGAAGACCAAGTGTCTGTCCCCTCCTCTTGGGGGGGGGGGGGGGCATGTCTGTAAAAATCTTCTGGGCTTAATTAGATAGTGTGATAAGCACCCTTCTTATTGGGGTGCCTTTTCTTTACACGCTTGCAGGGGAACTTGTGCACAACGGCTTCTGGTTGTTCCACAGCAGGAGCAGGGCACGGGTACTGAGGAGGCAAATCACAGTGGCAAAGGAGCCAGGGCTTTTAAGGAAATGTTTGCTTCTTGATGATGCTTGCATGTATTTATTTTGAAAACGATAACGTATAAAAATGTTGTGCTGGACTCTTAAATTTCCATTCTTTCTTTCCTATATGTTCTGCTTCTGGGGCTCTTCACATCATTTCTAGGCAGGCTGTGCCACAACCTGCCCTCGGGTGTCGTAACCTTTCTCTTTAGAACTGTGGCCTTCAGTTGAACTGGGGTGGTAATAACGAAAGTAGCATCAGCGCTTCTGGCTGCACCGTGATGCCAGGGATCTTTGCTTGAATGTACGGGGCCAGATCCAGTAGCAGGGGATAAAACTTTGCTTTGGACTACTGAAGTTTTCAACTCTTTAGGTCAAATCACCCCCTAGGATGCTAGGCTGTATTTATGTGTATATATATATAGGCTATATCCAATAAAAGTTTCAAAAAAGCACAGTGGATCCAAAGCCCATAGAGGGCAACAGAAAAGCGCTGACCCACTTCCCTGGAATTTGGATCAGGATTTTGATTAACATCTCCTATCTCTTTTCTAACAAAAAACTGTTTTGTTTTCATTTTGGCTCAAGTGAAAAGGATAATTCTTGCTAATGATTTATAGGGCAGTGAGAGGGAAAATGAGAACGCATTTCAAAGGAATGGCAAAATGTTTTCTGGGAGAAATCTCACTCAGGAGCGTTCTGACCTTGCTGAGCAGCTGGTCTGGGGGCAGGAGGGCACGTAGGGACACCTTTGACATCCCTTGATGTGTTTTGGGAACCCCCAAGACAGGTCTTTTTCCTTTCTTGTTACTGAGAAGCAGAATTTGGGATAGTTTTCCAGATCCAAGGGACAGCATGAACTGACTTTCCTTTTCATGCTATGTGCCCTGGAAGCTGCAGCTCTCCAGGTCCGTTATAACTAGCTAACGTAGGCGGGAACCTATTTTTCCTCTCTGTGTTCAGGTAAACACACCGCTTGGTCCACAGGGATACTTGCTGTGATATTATAATCTGCATCGTAATACTGCATATTCTACAAAGGTACCGTGAGACTTGGTGGTGATTTTGGAAACGCTTGCGTAGCTCAGACTGAAATCCATGTTATACTATCTTCTATAACGTATATACTGTCTTACACTATCTTATATAACAGGGTGATTTCATATACTGATATAAGAATAACATAAAAATTGGTATATGCTGATATTGAATGAATGGAACCAGAATGCAGCCTCTTGGATCGACACTAGTATAAAAAGAGAAATTCTCATTATTCATGTTGTAGTTCTATCCAAACTGAGCAGTATGCAGCCTCAGCCTCGTTTAATATCCATGGAGTTCAGTGAGAGTCCTTCTGCTGACTTTGTGGTCCAATCTGGGAGCTTGATGGGCACCTGGAAGTAATCGAAAGTAGGATCTGAGGATGGAACAAAAAACTTGGATGGAACACAAAGCACTATTGAGCCTTTACAAAGTTGCTTCCCCAGGCTGGCGATTTTTCTGCTAGAATTCAGGTCTGGCTTCTGATTGTTAATCTTACTGGGGAAGCAGAATGGTATAATGAAAACAAATGCTTCTTTTTTTTTTTTTTCCCCTAGTAAAATGAATATGATAACGTAGAACTGGCTCTTGTTGACTCTCCAGGCTGGTATCGTGTCTCAGTCCAGCACCTTCCACTTAGAAAAACCAAGTTAATGTGTTGGGTTTGCTGAGTGCCTTTTAAAAGTCAAGTGTCTTGTCTGCTTGGGAAAATAGTGATGGCTTCTTCCCTCGGTTAAGAATCCAGAAGAATGTAATGATAACACCAGAAGGAGCTGTTTCTAAGTTTAAAGGCCACAGAAATGGTTCTTGGGACACAATATAAACAGCAAACGTGGAGCCCAGGGCAGGATCTTCTGATCCTCAGCTGCTAGCTGGAGTACAATCCGTAGGTCAGAAATGACTCCTGGTACAACCACGAGTAGCTACTGTTGTTGGCAAGCCAAGGAGCAATGGAGAGACCTGATGTCCTATAAAACATCTAAGCGGTCTTTCTGGTGCTGTGGTGGCAGGGTATAGGAACAGGTTGCTGCTGCTTGTCCTTCAGGGGTTAAAGAAACTACAGTGAGGAAACTGCCTTAAAAACCTAGTCTCCTGTCTCTCCAACATTCCTCCACCCTGGTTGATAACTCACTGGTGTAGTTCATGTTTCCCAGTGGCCAGCCAATAGCAGGGGCATGCGTGTCTGCTCCCAGTCCCCAGCCTTGGTGTGAAACCCGAAGCTGGCCTGAGCCTGCGCTAGGTGTGCAGGAAGCACCCGTAGCTGCCTCGTAAGTAGTGCTCCTTCCTTACAAAGAAAGCGTACACCTTTCTTCTTTGAATGTTTGCAACCTGTAAAGTTTTTCACCTTTTGATATTTATTACTAAAATCCAGCTGTAGGGATTTTTTTTTTTTTTTAGTGCTTTTTTTTTTAAGCTTGCCTCTCCATACGGAAAACAGGATGAATATTTGTAACAGCTTCTTGGCTGATGCAAATCCGTGTCGTTAGGTGATGTGTGCTCAGCTGAGCAGTTCACTGGCCCAAGTCCTAGAGACTTAGAAACCTGAGAACTCTCTCTTCCTTCTGTGCACCAATGTAAATTTGTGTATTTCATAGACCCTCTGCTTTTAATTATTTCTGACAGCTACCCATTAAAACCTTAACCAGCGGTTTCTGCCTTCCCAAGGAAAAACTTTACTGAGCATTCCCTCTTATGCCTGGATCACATTTTAATCCCGCCTTTTGGGAAGCATCCCCCAGTAGAAAGAAACAAGGCTTCAGAACAGATGAATCACAGCTGGAAAGAGAATTTGTGATATTTTAAGCTGATGTTGGTCTCTTGTATGGAACACACACGTGACAGATGCTCTATAAAAAGAAAAGAGAGAATATATGTTGTGGGAGATAACAGTGTGAAACGTGCCATAAGATTAATCTAATCATAAAAAAAAAGTAACTAGAAATCTAAATGGAAGTGGATGCCCAGGCAGAGAGGCTTTAGAAGTTCCACTACGAAACACTGTTTTATCAACTCAGAAATGCCTATCTTGTCAAGTATTGCAACAGCATTGAAACTAATTTTAATCTGCACCCAAGTAATCAAAACCAATATAGTCTTTGCTTTCACAAGCTCAGGTAATACAATGAGGAATGAGATGTAATGGTATTTTTGCATCTTAGATGTAGTTAGATCGTCTAGGATGGAGTTTGGATTACGAATCAGATCCATGTCCTTCCCTATCTATGAGCTCCAGGCTGCCAGCGCGTTACTTCTGGCTCTGTCACGGTGTCAGAACTACTATGTGCTATGTTACATATGCGTTACCTGTTTCTGCAGAATCTCCTCAGCCCTTTAGAGGAATTTCCAACTCGGAATGCTAACAAACAAGGATTCATCTTTCTATAAAGGTGCTCCGTTCCTGAGAAATAAGGAGCATTGCAAATGACAAGAATGGTAAAAGTTCTAGTGCTAATGGGGAGACCTGGAGCTTATGTAGAGGCTTCCCATTAAGGTAAGACCTGCAATACAGCAATATTTAAATAACATGTATATCATGTGTTTTCTCTGTTTCACAAACAGGGCAGTACGAAACTAAGTGTGCATATAAGGTTTCTGGACTTAACAGCTTGCATGGGCTGCCAGTTGAGGCTAATTTCCTTTTTTCAGGAAGCGTTGATGGCATTGAAGGTTTAAAGTTCTCCATTTTGTATCTACTGATCTGCACTTCAAGCCACCTGAGTGTGGTGCTATATTAACAGAATAGTCCATTACAGTAAGTCAGTCCTAGTTTTCAAGTTACGTAGGTTGAGGGATGCTTTTTTTTCTTCATGCTGGTCATGTAAATCTGGGCCTGCTGTAGGAGAAGCGGTTAGGCAGAAGGGATGACTATGGTAACCACTGGCCTGAATCTCTGGTGATTCCTGCCAGGGATGTGCAATTCAGAGCATTTGTTCACTTGGTTTCTTCTTCCTGATTGTGGAGATCTGCACTCTCTGGTCTGAGGTTGCTGGGTTCAGGTTGCTCTCGCGTTATCCTCGTGGGACTGGCTCTTTTGATAGATTGCAGTGGCTCACATGAACCATAGAGTGTTTGCGTTTAGGTAACCGGGCAAACAAACGTTCTAAAGGCATCTTTTCCCTACCTTAGTGCCTGTTCTAGATTTGGACCTAGTAGCAGGACTGAGTTAGGCGAAGATTGCATCATATAATTAATCCTTCCATATCTCCTACCTTTGGGACTGCTTTTTAACGCAGCCTTTGCTGAAAGGACTGAAACCTCATTAATGAAAATACACCATAGGTTTGTTACAAGTTCTGATGGCGTTGAATAGCCCCAAACAATTGCTTTGCCTCCCGGCAGGCTGCTTCGAACCAGAGATGCTTGTTCTGTGTATTAGTAAGGAACATAAATTCAAGAAAACGAGACAGTTGAAGCACTTTATTGATTCCCTGCAGCCCGCGATGGAGGTAGGGATTCTCTCTGAAACGGCTGTTCTCATCAGCATACAGAGAAATCAGGCTTGGCTCTGTAAATTTTTATTTTTATAGCTGAAACAGGAAAAAAGAGCATTTTCCATTTCTTCTTGTTCCCAGTTAATCCAGCTATGGGGAGAGGTTCTACAGGCCTTGGGGAAGGAATCTGGTGTGGAAGGCTGTGTTCTTTGCTTTGATCAGCTTCTGAAGCTCTCTGCCCAGCTGCCAAGTGGTTAAAAAGACCAAGATGTGTGAGAACTGGCTCCAGCCATCACGGGCATTTTCAAACTTTGTGTTCTCTTACTCCAGTGTCTTTTTTCCAACTTCAATTTTCAACAGATTTTACCACCAAATCAACTAGTCTAAACCAAAAAAAGGCTTTGGCTCTTGAGAAAATGGCCCTTTAATCTTCTGAAGGTGCTAAAGGTTTGCTGAACTTAGTAGCAGAATAAAGTATGTGCTGCAAAACTCCCAGGAAGACAACAAAGCTAAACCAACTCACAGAAGCTTCCCCTATAGAGTTCTCCATCGAATTGTTCCCTGGAGAAGAGTTGGGGAGAGGGAGTGTCCGATGGGATTATTTTTTTTTTGTTTGATTTCATGGTGCATGTTTGCAGTGCTGATAGGAATTCTGATTCTCACTTAAAACAACAGTTATATCAGGGAGTTGAGGAGCCCTAGACTATATTAGCTCTGAAGTGGGGTATTCATGTTAAGAATAGAGGTCAAGAGACCATGTGTAGCCTACCTGTTGTGAAGATGTGGGCAGGATATATAAACAAATACATGAGGGAAGTTTATGTGGGCTTTCAGAAATCCTGGAATGAGAACAGAAGCCATGAAGTACCTACTCGGTCCCTCCCAATTCAATGATGTTTCAGTGGGCTTAAAGTTTCCCCCCAGTTGTACACAGGAAAAGTGAAGTGAAATCCCTACTACCAGAATACACGCGTGAAAGCTTTCCCCTTTTAGAGTTTCAGGCAATTCTTAGTTTTCTTTAAAGATTAGCTATGAAGACAGCATAGTGCTTAACCTTCTTGCCCTGATTAGAATGGAATGTTAATTAATACTCATTCACTACTTAATATCAAGTTCTGTTGAATGTGCAAAAGAGCAACATGAATGTGGTTCAAAAATTATGATAATCAGGTTCTTCAGCTGGAACCTTTGATTTTACTACCGTTATAATACCCTAGGTTTCTGTTAATATTCTAACTCATTAGGTATGTATTTGATTTTTCCAGGCAATTGCTTTGCTTTGAACGTATGTGCTAATCTTTCTTAGTGGGCTAAGCTTTCGGAGGAGTTAATCTTGTCAAATGTAGTGGCCACTTACTTCAGCTTTTGTAGCACTGTTCATACAAAGGATGCTGTAATTGGTCTCGAGTGGAGCATTTGGATCAATTAGTTAAGAAATTTAACTTCCAGTTTTTCCATCTAGCTACCAGTTTGCCAGGATACCTCCATCGTGGAGAGTGTTACTTCTGCAGTCCTTAACTCTCACCCAAAGGCACAGCTGTCTTCCTCTGTTCTTGCATTAAACATATCTGCTGCCTTCTTCCTGTGCCTTAACTGAGCTCCGCGGAAGGACTCTGCTCCTAGCCCAGAGCAGTTCTG
>NW_009260796.1:1182374-1185278 GCF_000687185.1 Egretta garzetta
ATATACCTTACATGTGCTTATCGTGCTTGGTCTCTCTTTGACTGACATAGCCCCGTTGGCAAAAGGCTGACTGCCTCTGCGTGTGAATGTAGGTTTGGAACTGCAGTATAAAAATGAGAAAGCAAATCCCACATATCACACACTGTAAAGGGCCAAACCTTTGGCAATACTGATTTAGGAAGGGCAGTGAGATGTTGGAATGTCAACCTCCAATCAAGCAACGAAAGGAGTCCAGTACAGACAGGAGATAGAGGATGGGTAACTCATTCTTTAGTGATTCCATGTATTCCTTTTCTGCTAGTGCATTAGCTTTCATAAGAGTGTTATTTGAATCGTGAGTGAAATAGTTCATATAACTGAGGCAAGGTGTCAGCTGATATCACTTCTGTTGGGAAAGGTTCCTAGAATTATTCAAACTGCCTCTAGATGCAAGCCTGGCCTTCAGTCCATTGCATTTATCCAGTACAGCAAACTATACCATTAGAATAGTAAATCCAGTCAGGGGAGACACGACCAGTGGGTATCATTGGTAATTGTAAGGTAAACACTCCGGTAAGGGCGAAATAGCGAAGTGAGGGGTTAATGTGCTGTAGGTCAATTTTTTTTTTTCTTTCAGTTCAACCCAAACTGCCAGTGAATCCGGTTCCAAAGCTCGGTTTAGTTCCTGCACAACCCCTGATTAAACAGGAAAAACCTGTGAATTGTTGGCTTTGCATCCTGGACTGAGGACAGGGTGCACTTGAGTAACATGCATGCTTCAGGGTTTCATTTAAATTTCTAAAGCTTCAGAGGAAAGGGAAAAAAAAAAATCTTGGTCTTTCTATAAGAGGGGAAAAGATCTAATCTGTTTACACCCTGCATTCCTTACGTTCCTTTGATAGTCTGCTACTATAAAAGCCCTCAGTCCCACCTACAGTAGGAGTTTAAAGGAGCTACAGAAAAGCTAAACCTTTCTGTAGAGGCAGATACGACATAAGGTACCTAGAGGTCCTGTCTTCTTTAGACACCAGTGCATCCAAATTGTGTTTGCCATTATTTAGTGCTCTGAACAGATCTTGTTTTTCTGTCGGACAAGGAGACAGGCACGTACCCACCTTAATTCAAAAGGGCTCCTTTCCTTGGTATGAACTTAAAAGTGTCCAGGTATGGGAATGCCCTTTTTGGAATACGAAGCTTGAAGCTCAAGCTTTTTTAGGTTTGGCTTTTTTATTTTTTTTTCTTCTCCTGTTTGAACGTGATGACTCAAACTTGGTGCAAATCCAAGGCAAATAAAAGGTGCAGGCGCCTACAGTTGCTTAACTCCTGAGTCGCTGTAAGTAGAGATCATGAAGGAGACTAAAACTGCTTCCCATGGTGTGGGCTCCCCCCCCCTCCTCCCCATCCCTTTTCAGGGTACTGTGGTCTAGGCGCTCTCCTGAACATTGAAGGACTAGATGGGAGTTGAAGATTTCTTATCTTCTGCTACTTTGGTTATTAAATCATCTCCTTTGCTGCACTTTATCGTAGTGGTGGAGTTAACAGCACCTGGCTGGCTTAGGTTTACTTTCCCATGTGTACTCTTTCAGGATGGAACCAGATGTTTGGTTATTTTTGTGCATGTAACCCCGTTGTGTCGGGCCGTTGGAATCGATCAACAGTGGTATGCCAGTAGAAGTTGGATCAGGACCCATGGAACGTGAGCATGGAGTGATTACTTCTGCCACATTCAAACCATGGTAGAGTTTTAAAGACTGAAACAAAATATTTGGAAACTGTTTTGGTGTGTGGGGAAGGGGCAGCTGAACCTATACCTGGCCTGGAGCCAGGACTCACAGCCTTGAGGACAGATCCAAATATTTGGATCAGGAAGCCACCAAGTCTTCGGGGAGGGAGCGAAGGTGATTTAAAGGCTGCAATCTAGCTATTGCTAATTAACTTTTAAAACACATGATCTCCATTTTCAGTAAATTTCACTTCTCCTGCTCCACCTGAAGGATATCCAAAAGATAGGTGTAAAAATAAAAACCAAACCCCCAAACAACCCAAAACCTTAAAGTCCCTATCACCCTGCCTAATATCACCTCTTTCATAAGATCAGTCTGGACACTTCACGCTTGGCTGTTGTGTGTGTGTAATCAGTTTGCAAGGAATTGCTGCTAGAACTGAATAAACAGCATCTGGAATGCTCAGAACCATATATCATAGAGCTGAATAAGGCAAATCTCACCAAAGGGTCGGAGTGAAGGGGAACACTTGATATGCTTTGGTCCAGTTCTGGTAGCAATGTTACATTTAATGAGATCGTGTGGATGCTGAAGCACTGAAGCGTTGCTCTCTGAGGGGGAATTAGCTTCTTCATCTGCTCACCTACCACTAGCAGCAAACCAGAGGCTCTTCTTCAGGTGGTTGGAGGGAAGGGGAACCAAAAAAACCTTAGTAGCAGTGCCATAAATGCAAAATTAAATGTCCCCAGGGGGTATAATATAGCTACAGCTTTAAAGTTCTACAATATTTAACTCCTTGCTTTAAAAGTCAGTAGTACATTTTGTCTATCTTTAAACTCACAGGGGCAAAGAGATTAACTTTTACCTTCAGTGAAAGGACATAAATCTCACACGTTATACTTGTCTGCCTGGGAATATCTCTCTGACTTTGCTTTGAGAAGTCATTGAAGAAATTGTGGCTGGAAAGCTGCCTGGCAGAAAAGGACCTGGGGGTGCTGGTCGACAGGCGGCTGAATATGAGCCAGCAGGGTGCTCAGGTGGCCAAGAGGGCCAAGGGCATCCTGGCTTGTATCAGGAGTGGTGTGGCCAGCAGGAGCAGGGCAGGGACCGTGTCCCTGTCCTGGGCACTGGGGAGGCCGCCCCTCGAATGCTGGGGTCAGGGTTGTGCCCCTCCCTCCCCGAAGGACCTGGAGGGGCTGGA
>NW_009260796.1:1185294-1189558 GCF_000687185.1 Egretta garzetta
CAGGCCAGATTTAGGTTGGACATTGGGAAAAATTCCTTCCCCGCAAGGGCTGTCAGGCACTGGAAGGGGCTGCCCGGGGAAGGGGTCGAGTCCCCATCCCTGGGGGGATTTAAAAGCCGGGCAGACGAGGTGCTTAGGGCCAGGGTTTGGTGGTGGGATGGCAGGGTTAGGGGAACCGTTGGACTCAATGATCTTGAGGTCCTTTCCAACCTAAACGATTCTATGAGAAGAGTGGCTCTAATAATTAACATTGGAAATAAGGACTTTGCATAACTAAACATTAATATCCTGTCAGGTGTCCCTGAAACAAAGACAGTATGTGGAAGAAATGGCAACAGAATATCAACAGCTCCCATCAGAACTAATCTAAACTCAGCGATCAGCATTTCATAACCAAAAAGTGATTTGAATAGTGTGGCCTTGAATCACAGCTTCCCTCTGTGATTTACAGTAGCTCTGATTTTATTTGCAAATGAAGGCATAAGCACAGCAATATTTGTTTTAATATTAAAATATTTTCCGGAAAATAGACTGAATATAATGGAACAAATCTTCAAGGTGTTTTAAAAAAAAGTCCAAGGAAACTAATCAAAAAGAAAACCCCTCTTTAATTCTATGCAGCTCAACCTTCTTGTATCAGCGGTGGGACATGCTCGTTCTTTTTCCTCTTGCCTGTCTTTCCCTTTCCCTGTGCCTCCCACTACCCCCCTTAAAAATCAGGAAGATAACATATAGTCTTGCATGGTCTGAGCTAGACACGTTTGTTCCTTTTGCACAAGTCCTCACGGAGATTCCAGCCAGGCCCCAGGGTTGTTTTCTGTCCTACCAGAGCCAGGGAAGGACCATAGAGTTGTGACCTGTTGTAACAGTTTCTTATCTTCTGCTTTGTAAAGAAACCTATTATTTTGAACTATTAACGTAAGCTGAAGAATCAGTCTGTGCCTCTCTATGGTTTCCCTCTCAATTGTCAGAATTAGGAAAAGACCTTGTCGCTTTGAAGGGCTTCTCCACAATTAAGGGTGCGGAACTGAGACTGGGAGAAGTGCCGCTAACTGGGGTGGGGGGCTGTAAATGGGGAGGGTGGGAGACTGATGGTGCTTCCCCTGGGCTCAGCCTTCCCACCCAAGTTCAAAAGTGGGTGGCAGGGGTGGTCGCAGCAATGGAGTTGCTCTTGGACACTCTTGAAGAAACCGTGTGGTGATTGGGTCAGTACTTAGCAAGCTAGCGAGAGAGAAGTGTTTTTAAAAAAAATCCTTTGCTGCACACCTAGTTCAAGAAGTGCTTAGGAAGTGTCTTCCCTGCTGGGACGAGCGCTGTAACACCGTGAAGCTCTGCTGACACGAGAGAGCAGTGCTGGTTTACACCAGACGCGAACCTTTGACTGAGAGCGTAGCGGTGAATTAATGGGTTTGTAGCTGGGGGGCAGGGGGGCTCCCTCAGCGACGCAGATTCGGGTTTTTTCTGCTCCGTGTTTATACTCTTAAGCTTTGGTTTTACTCTTTGTTTGCATATCTGTGCTGCAGCATTCCAACCGTTCAAGCATCTTCTGCCTCAGTGCGTAAGGCTTCGGTACAGGGTCGCCCATTAGCGAAGCTGCCGCCTGAGGTGCTGGGAACAGGTTTCAGGCCAACGAGACCCCGCTAAGGGGGGGCTGACGGGTGTTGCACAGCCCTGACACAGCCCAGGACCGCTGTGTTTCTCCAGTTCAGCCGTGCCTGGCACGTCGCGCTCAGCCCCGTGAACATTACGGGAGAACACACTGCCTGGCATTCGGGGCACGGAAAGGGTTGCAGAGATAAGCTGCAGGTTAATGAGTTATAGAGGCAGTAAGAGATGATGTAATGAACCACAGGAGACTCATGCTAGTTAAATGCATTACTTAAGAAATTTATTTATTAGTCAATCTGAATAGAGAGATGTTTCCCGGAACTCTTCATACTCTCAAATAGGGTGTTTGGGGGATTTTTTTTTTCTTTTTTTTTTTTTTTTTTTTTTTGTTTTTGAGGCTGTGATCTACATTTTTTGTCGATGATTCACAATATTGTCACCTGATACTTCCTCCTCTGACTGAGGGTTAGCTCTCAACCGCCCATCCTACCAACCTGCCCGTTTAAGATTAGCCCTGTGCCTTTTTCACCCTGTATGTAAGGACTTTATGCTCTAATAGAGGACTCAAGAATAAATTGGACTGTCGGCCCCCTGTAAGCAGAGGGGGCTGTGGCAGACAGCTCACCAGCACTGCCTTTGGTGCCTCACCGCTTGCAGGGCAAAGGCAGTTTTCATTCATCTGCCCCTGTGTGGAAATGGTGTAGGAAAAAGTGTTCTCCGTCACTGGCGAAGCGAGGCTTCCTGGAGCCATGGCTGAGCAGCTGCAGGGGCTTAGCTTGTTTCAAGATGAGCCGATTGAGTATATTCCTGGATTTCCGAATTCAACTCTGAACAGGGCGTCTCTCCCTCACGGTTGGATGTACCAGTGCCGCTTCTGTGCGCTTCATATGGACTGCCACATCAGTTTGCCGCTCAAGAAAGGTCCGGTCGGACATTTGGTGTTCCTACCGTCTCTCCTACGGATCCTGTGCGGATTTCAGAATCGTGCATGGCCAGTAGATGCAAGTGTTTATATTCCCTGCTTCTCACTGAACACAAAATTTGTAAGCAGGACTAGAGCAGCAAATTGCAATAGTATTGAGGATTACGGGGCATTCCCCATTCCGTAATGTGCTGCTTGCAGTGTGTGACAACATCCCAATCTGCTATAGCCCTGTAAAAAAAAAGAAAAAAAAAAAAAAGAAAAAAGCATTATTTCTAATATGAATGCTTAGATGGACTTGTCTAAAGCCTTGTTATGCATAGAAAATTGGATAACATACAAGAGAAAAATCCAGTCCTCAAATCCTGTTTAACTTTTTTACAGCATTCTCCTTGTTTCATCATTTGCATCCCTTGGCTTCCATTTGTCATTTGTTTTGCTGCTTCCGTTTCCCCAAAGGTACCTCATCTCAAAGGAATGAAATGTTTTGAGCCAATGCCTGGAGGCCCTGTGTTAATTTGTTTTATGGCCCTTTTCTCCAAGCTCAGCTCTCCTACTTTCTGCAAACAGAAATTCCTTTTTCATCCGGAGTAGCCGTTTGAATCAGCAAGTTGAAAACATCACCATCAATCAAGTTCATGTTCAGTCTAATTTTCAAGCGTCCAAGTGATTTAGAAACTCGAGTTCTATGTGTAGAAGTGATCAAAGCCCATATGCCAGATTTGAAGGCATTTCAGAGGTTACATCCATTGATTTGTAGGAGAGTTCAGCTCCTGAACACATCCTGTAACGATTCCATGCCTTAGGGCTGACATACTCTAAGGTATGCAGCTTTCCAGCACCTACTGAAATCAGGGATGCCATGAAAAAAGAATCTGGGAGTTCCAAGATGCATTTTTCAACATTATAGACTATATTCAGTAACTGAGACTTTTTTTTAAGGTCCCAGGATCTACAGTTAAAATACATAAATGTTAGTGCAGACAGAAGTTTCACATCTCTTTCTCTGCCTTCAGTCTCTTCCCAACTCCCAACTTTCCTTGCTAGGAAATATTCGGATCTTGGGGTACATGGAGAAATACTGTCCCCTAAGCTCCTATTTCAGACCCTAACTTGAAGGGGCTTGTCTTTTCTGCTCGAAGCGTGTGGACTCCAACAATCCAAGTCAACCTCTGGCCTCAAATATCTAAAAAAAAAAAAAAAAGGTGCAGTATAAAATTATTACCTTTGCCTGGGAGCTCTTTACAAAACAGCATTATGCAATTTATCGACGATAATTTCTGTGCTGTGTGAGCATCCTAATTTATTTCTTTCTGGTTTGGACTCTGCAGACGGCTCTTCTCAGGGAGTGCTGTTTAATTGCTTCTCAGTATTACCCAAGGTTTGGAAAAGGTAGTCTCAGGGCATGCTAGGCAGGCTTTTCCTAAGTGGCTCAGGCAGCTGGGCACTCAGCCTCAATTAAAACCACCTTCTTAATGCTAGGCCGTTGTCCCCTCATACAAGCAAGGCAGGCAGCTGCCTGCCATGGGGGAGCAGAGGGGCCGTAGCCCTACTTGCCTACTCCAGTTCTGCCAAAGCCCTGGAGATGTAGGCTGGCAGCAACTCTTCCAGAGGTGTCAGGGCATCAAACACTCCAAGAGGAGGAAGGGAGACAGGGGGTGTATAGGAGGAGGCCAGGCCTTCCTAAAAGTGGGAACTTCCCATAAAATCCTGTTTTCTGGAGGTGTCCGGTTC
>NW_009260796.1:1189586-1207908 GCF_000687185.1 Egretta garzetta
TCAGCAAGCCCATTCTCCAGGTCAGCAAGCCCATTCTCCAGGTCAGTTCAGCCGTTTCCCCTTCACCTTGTGCCTTCCCTCTGAGGAAGAGGAGTTCTTGTTTCCTCCTGCCTACCCTTCTGAGAAAACTCAGCTCAGCCATGGGAGAGCTGACGGTCCCAGCTTACCTTTGTTTTTAACAAATATCTATCTGCTTTGCTGTTGCTCCAGAGTGAAAGAAACAGCATCACCTGTAGGCAGGCATCAACTGAATAGACCTGGAGCCACAATCAGAAACGTACCAAAACTTCACCAAAACTGCTGACCTGGGCGTTTTGGCTACAGTCATATTGAGTTTGAATATTTGATCGATTAAAAAACCCAATAAAATAGTGAATTCAGCCACAGTGAGGCATAATCATACTCTAAATGATTAATAGAATGAAACCCTGTTGCAGCTCCAAGCTGGCGATTGGCTCATCTGTCACGTCCAAGTTTTACTTTGTCCTCATCAATAAACTACAGCTTAGGAGGAGGTTTTGAACCTATCAGACCTCTTCTATCTGATATAAATCACAGTTTGTAACCCTTACAGCAGCATGAAAATAAAATGGAGCATAAATTGGTAAAAAAAGTTAATTTTCACTTTTCTTAAGGAATTAAAGTGGTAGAAGATTCCATATCATTGGGACAACAGATTAAGAACTGGATTTCTTTAAAGGCAGCATGCACATGCTTTTTCACTGGATATGCAATTGTAAATGTTAGATGAATAGGAATAGTGAAAATACTTTTTTTACATACTGATAATCTGAGTTGTTTTCCCACTTAGTGAAAATTTTCAGCAATTGGTTAAAAAGGAAAAGAGTAGAATGACTTTATATTTTATTGGTTGTGCTTCCTCCCTTTGGTTCTTTCAAGGAGACAGGGAATCAGGTGAAGTAGCGAAAAAGAAATCTGTGTATTTCGTGAGGTTTTAATAATCTTGCAGCACTTTATGGAAATCTTGCAGACCCTTAAGGAAAGGATTGCTTTACAAATAAAACATAATAATCCCAGTGCATTGCAAAGAGAACAGCCAGAAAAAGATCCAGTCCCCACTTACAGCTTCTATTGCAATGGGAATCCTGCGTGCTACACAACGGCAAAGCACGTTTGGGTTACTGCACGGCAGCAAAAGAAGCTTGGGGGGGGAAGTAGCAAGATGGCTTGGTGCTAGCTCTTGGCAAATTCATTCCCCAGCAGCATTATTCCTCATTTACATGTTGCCATCAGCTAACATGGCAAAATCCAGCAAGCAGAATGTGCCTGGCAAGTGGTAGGCTCTGCTTGAAAGGGTGAAGCCTGCTGCTGCAATAAGCAAAACAGCAAAGCAGTGCAGGAAAATGATCAGAAAGCCATGGAATGAATGACGAAAGGGACAGGAGGACCTTGGGAGGTCACCTCGTCCATTCCTCTGCCTCAGGTAGGATGAACCGTAAAAACCATCCATGGCAGCAGACCTTTGTTGATGCCAGCGACATCTTTCACTGACAGGTATTTTGCAAGATGACCGTAAAGTCAGTGCTTTTTCAGAGCAAGTGAGCTTTCCTCTTTTTTTCTGAGGAATGCACAAAAGAATACTTGTGCATCATCTGCAAGGCCATTGCAGGTGTCTCTGAGGCGAGCTGAAAACACAACGCTCCTGGAGTTCTCATAGCTGAAGAACTGCGGAGACTGTTGAGATGATCAGGTGGGGTGGGCTTCGGCTGTCTTCAGCACCGTCATTGCCCTCTGGCCCAGCCTGAAGTTAGACTGATGGAAGGTAGAGAAACAAACACTGGAATCACGTTGGGTGAAAATATTTCAGCTTGCATATGAGGGGGGAGAAGAATAGGAATAGGGGACGTATACATAAATGTTTTGTAAACGTTTGGGGACTTTGATGGTAATGCCTACCTCCAAGTTTTATTCCTAGCATCTGTCCAGGGAGCAGCTTTTGTAAAGTGAGTTGTTTCATCATCCAGACTGAATTTTTTTTCCTTTAGTTGCAGGTGACCTCACACCTGGACGTTGATGGCAGGCAAAGCTTTCCCAAAGAATACCTGTGTGTCTGACCCCCTCTGGTCTCGGGCACAGGTCGTATGCTACTTGCATCATATTCTCCTACCCTTAGAGGGGCGAACTGCCAGGCCTCAGCTCCCCGTCCCCTTCTCCCTGAATCTGAGGAATTCCAGGGAAAAGAAGAAAAAAACCTGCAGACAAACACATGGCATTTTGTTCATGTGGCGTGGGACGTTTTTCTAGGATTTTTCCTATAGCTTATTACTGGCGTGTAAGTTGGACCATGACTAATTTTGAGAAAGTTGGTTTTAAAAGTTACTTAAGTTTGTCAAACACCATGTTAAAGCTACCTAAAGGTTAATAATGCACTAGTCACGCTTCCCGTTTGATAGTCAGGAATTAACAATCATTGTGGCCAAGACCACCTCAGATTAAGCAATCAAGAGGCCATGAAGTGATATCTAATTTCAGTCATTAACGTTTTAGCAAATTTACCCACAAGTGAGAAAAATCCATTAACTTCCGCGTTAACTCACCTTGCAGCACAGAGAGCAGGTCGCTTGCACTCTACGCGGTAGCCGTGGTGCGCGTTTCCCTCTCAAAAGATTTGTCCCTCCTTTATGGTAGCAATGCTAATATTTCTCCGTGATGAGTCGAGGACAGGATTCCTGTACACACAGCGTTCGGTGCAGCCAAGGGCAGGATTTCTTAACCTCTTGCTGGTGTCTTTTGTAAATTCGGTACACAGCCTGGAGGAACATTTGTGAGCACTGAAAATGCTTACAGTGCTCAAAATCATAAAATGATTTGGGCAAAACCGCTTGAATCTGATTTTGTCCAGCTGGGTGGCAAATATTTGCTTTTCCTTATGCTCTTCATTCTTTTTATTGCAGTCGTTTTCATTATAATCATCCTCCAGTCTTTAAATGCAACTAGATGTCTCTCGACTTTCAGTTTTAAAATCTCTGCATTCAGTTAGCTCACCAGTTCTTGCCATTAGTAGAGAGTTTTCAAAAAGGTGGTGGGAGGAGTAGTAGCACAGAGCTTGTCTAATGAACGAAGCTCAGCAAGGCCATGCCAAGGTTATCTAGGTATGGTTGGATTTGATAATGACTCATCCAGGGAGCTTCCTGGCTGGCCAACACCTTTTCCTACCAACTGCTCTGGTGGGAAGGATGACTCAGGGTGTGCTCAGTGGCACGCTTGCTGCTCTGCTGGGAACCGTGCTCCGGTGCCCTTTCTATAGGGGCTATCTTGGAGGGTGCCAAGAGAGAAGAAGACATGTTCTAACTAGCTGGGGGTTTTTGTGAGTGAGGAACCTTTTAAATAGAGATTGCTTTGTTCAAAATTGGAAAGTAAACCAGGAAATTCAGAGTTAAGGACAGTACTTTCTCCTGATCTGAACCACCCAAATATCTTGACCTTACAGCTCTTGACCTCTACAACTACCTGACAGGAGGCTGTAGTGAGGTGGGGGTCAGCTTCTTCTCCCTGGTAATGAGTGATGGGACAAGGGGAAATGGCCTCAAGTTGTGCCAGGGCAGGTTTAGGTTGGACACTAGGAAAAATTTCTTCACAGAAAGGGCTGTCAGGCTCTGGAATGGGCTGCCCAGGGAGGTGGTCGAGTCCCCATCCCTGGGGGGATTTAAAAGCCGGGCAGATGAGGTGCTTAGGGACAGGGTTTAGTGGTGGGATGGCAGTGCTAGGTTAATGGTTGGACGTGATGATCTTAAAGGTTTTTTCCAACCTAGATGATTCTATGATTCTATGATCTGCTGTATCACACCAAAACATGAGCATTCCCAGCAGGTTCAGTGGAAATACACTCTCCTTATACTATTAGCACAGTGCGGATGCTCTCACGTGGCCAGCTGGGCAACCCTGCCTGGCCAAGAGCAAGGGAAGGGAGGGTTTTTCCCCTCACAGTTTGCTTGGATTCACACTGTACTTGAGGGGAGTCTGTCTGGATCTCAAAAACTGAAATCGTGTCTCTGTACGTCTGCAGTGAGACGGTGTGGGATTTAAGGGTAAGAGCACCTGGACTTTTGTCCAAAGGAGTCACTTCAGGGAAGCTGCTGTTGATCTGCACCTCCCCATCTGTAAAATGGGAAGAATGCTAATTTCCCTCATGGAATGGTTTAAGGTCTACCAGTGATGGTGGGCGAGGTAGATGGTTCAATAGCTGATGACAGTCATCCCACACAGGACACAAGCAACTCTCAGAAAACATTAAGTTGTAATCACATCTTCCTGCAGGAAAAATAGCAGTTTTAAGACAGCCCTTTTTTCTCTCAACTAAACTTGAATGATGTTTTAAGAACTTAAGGGTTGGGCTCCACGGATGTAATCGAATTAATGAAGAACAGAACGTATTTTTCTAGAAAATGTTCTAGAAATACGCAGCATCAGATGAGATTTTTTTTTCAGAAGCTGGACTGAAATGTCCCTGAGTCTACTGGCCCCAAACTGTTGCCTTTGGCAAATTAAATGAAACATTTTTAGAAGTTACAGACACTAAATACTGGCTTTAACTGTGCTGTTTTAATCAACAAAATCTGGACACAAACCTTCTTCCCTTCAGAGTTAGTTGTTTATGGCTTTTCTCCCTTATATTTTTTTTCTGTTTGGTCTTTTCCCAGATTTTTCTGGGTTTGATTCCTACTCCTTCCGACGACCACATGCTTACAAAGTTTGCTATAAGCATAGTTCTGTGGAATTTGCTTGTACCATCTGCCTTATTAACTTGGCAAGTTATTGAAAAATCAGATGAAAACAGGCTCTGTATCTTAGCCTGGCATATAAACTGATTGGTGCTACGCCACATCCCTGGGTTTTTTTTCCTGGCTAGAGAATTTCTAGGGTTTCAGAACTGTTGCAGTATTAATAGTGATATGTTTTGGAGCCAACTGTTATCCTTGTTTATGTGCCTGCTCAAATCTAATTAAGGCAGAAGGGAAAATGCACTCAAAAGATGCACTTGTATTCTGGGAAATAAGATAGCGCTTATGAGAAATTACCCAAACTATTAACCTTAAATACTCCACGTTGGTGAACAGATCTTTCGTTATGTGTAGAAATAAAAAGTTACCCTGAATATTGGGAATACTGGAGTAGTTCATTTAATCGATACTTGCATGGGCTGAGCTCTAAGCACAGAGTAACAGCCCCCGGGCTATGCAGCACCAGCTTCAACCAGCGACCGATGTTTGCACATGTTCGCTCACTGGCAGTGGTTTGGCTGTAATGTGTGAAAGAAAGAGCTGGAAACAAAAAAAAGGGGCTTGAATCAAGTCCCATTGCAAGCAAGGGCAGGACTGACCATAAACATTTGGGAGCAGTTTTGGTGAGTGGCTCACAAGAAAGAGAACGTTCATGGAATTAATCCCTTCCCCTTTTTTCCCTTCAGGAAATAGTAATTAGAACATTTGTGTTTAGAGGGGTTTGCATCTCTCTGTTCCAGCGTGGTCCCTGTGAAACATCTCCAAAATCAGTAGATGATGGGGAGGTTTCAAGCGACGTTCACTAGCTTAACTTAGCTATCTGTTGACGTTGGTCGCTCTTAGCATAAAAACTTTTCAGGATGGATACGCCCTGTGCGCTACTTTAAATACTGGTATAAGGATACTAAACCCATGTTAAGGCAACACCTCTAGCTGCTTCTGAAAGCTTGAATGCTTGAGGGGGTATGGTAGCTTCTCCCCTACACCGGCCAGCAAAGCTGATCCCGCACCCTTGGGTGCCTGCTGCAGCGCGCCGTCAAGACGAGAAGATGCTGCGCTGGTGACCCTGTCTTCTCACGTAGTTCTCATAAGAAAAGCGTGCCTCTGCGCGGGCGTATCCTGGCCTGGACTAACCAGCAGCATGTGGAAGGTTGTTCACACCTCAGCTGGTGAGACTCAAATCAAAGCGCTGTGGAAGTGGTAATTATTTGAGAACCGAAAGAAGGATGCGTTATAACTGACTGGTGCGGTTCTGCCGTTTTATTGAACTGCGTGGCTATTGTCCAGGATCTCCTGTTTCAACATGCGGACAGCACTCGGGGTTATGCTGCTGTAGTCTTTTTCCTAGAGAGTTTTAAAAATATATTTATTTATTTTTTTTTACACGAGCGCTGATGATTTAGGCAGCACGTTATTTAACTCTTTTATTGGCAAAAGCTGCTGTGATGTATGTTTGTGTGGCGGAGGCTGGGAATTTAACGGTCTCCCCATCTGTTTGTTTTAAAAGGAAAAAAAAAAATAGATTAAACTCCATCTCACAGCTGATGCAAGGCTCAGCCCTTCTCCCCTCCTCCTCTCCCTCCCCAGTAATCACGTTATTCACTGGGACGGAAAAAAGAGTTGGTGTTCATTTCCTCCATTCCCACACCTTGCAACCCAGCGCAAGTTACTGCCATTCCCCGTCCTTCAGAGACCAATTATTGTAGGTGAAGTCAGGCTCGGGAGCGGTGTTGCTAGGAGTGGGAAAAGGGGACTGGGGCTTTATGCAACTTTTCGAGCCTGGCAAGATGCAAAAAGCTGGATTGACCCTTTGTAAGCCTTGCAGAATGGAAACCTTGGGGCAATTTGGCAAGTGTGATAGCTGCTAGGGAACTGCCTGAGTCACGTCTCGTGTATATGGTGTCCTATAGATGTAAGCCTAGAAGGAGTGCGAGGGGTGATGTCTGGATGGGGCCCTGAGATGGCACAGCTCACGTTATGCCCTCCAGGTTCTGATACGGCTTTGAAGAGAGATGCCATGGAGGATTTGTCTAACACTAAGGTCCTCCATACTTTGTTCTTGTGGATTATTTAAGTCCTGTGGTATTTCATATAACAGGCTCTTAGCCCCATGACTTACGTGGCCTGTCTGTTCAGGTCCGAGCATCCTGGCTGGTGGCCCAACATGAGATGGGTACCTTTCCTGACAGTCTGGGGTGCCCCACTCCTGCAGATACACAAGAGCCCAATGGAAAACAAACCTGTGTCTTGGAGAAATGACAGAGCAGAGTCCTATGGTAAGATCACTCTGGTGTGGAAAGAGGATTCAGTGAAACTCTTGATGAGGTTAGCACCACAAATGGTTTCATCTTAACTGTATGCAAGTGAGTTTTTGCTAAGGACTTGGCAGCACATGAGAAGACATCTGTCATTTCTCAGGTTGTTCTGTTAGCAGCTCTCTTCCTCTTTCAAAGCTGGATTAATGCTGCTTGTACTTGTAGGTCAAATTTTATGGAAGGAAAATGCTGATATTGGAGGAGCCTGCCCTTTCCACTCCTTGCACCAGCAAAGATGGTCCCTGCCATCCAGTGGCAGTGCTCTGCAGCAGGTCCTGGTCGCATAACAGAGCAAAACAGTTCCTAGTTCTTACTGAAATGGTTTTGCTTTGTCCCAAGATGGAAATCTGTCAGAATCCAGGTGGTCACAGGAGCCAGTTAATAGGTAATCAAAGATAGGCTTAAATAAATGCATTGACCTCAGTGTATTTAGGCTCCTGCCAGCAGCAGCAGCTGTGCTTACGCAGTGGTGGAGTGACTCGTGTTCTTCCTTTCGTGCCTCTGCCCCTCCTGTTTCCTCTGGCTGAGAAGGTAAACATGAGCTATGCCTGGTTTTAAAAAATGTCTAAAAGTGGCTACTGTGGCAAGAGAGATCCAGGACGTCCCTGCATCTTTCTTGCTGCCGCTTCATTTGTCCGCGTTTGTCCATCTCTTCTCTTAGCGTAGGCAGCGTGGGCACCCCTTCCACTCTCTAGAAACACATTTTGCATTTTGCTCTCATGTGTCTGTATCACAACTTCTTTCTCGAGAAAAGGCCCCCTTTTCAGCTTTGTTCATGTAATTACAGCGCAGCACAGGATAGACTGGGAGAGAAGAACCATAATTAGGATTTTTTTTTTTTCAAAACCCATTTCCTGTGCTGCCTCCTGATCTCCTAGAGTCCTGCCACTGCTGTCTCTTGAATAATACCTGCCTCCTCTCTGTACTCAATGCCACCGAGGGGGCCAGCTGTCAGCAAGGCACAATTTGCCTCCTTTTTTGCTTTGTAAAAAGCTTTTTTTTTTTTTCCCTTCTTTTTTTCCCTGCCCCTTTCCCTGATGGTGCTGTCAAATGAAGCTCACTGTCAAATGAAGGTGCTCTGTGCTGCTGTAGCATTTTTCATCTCAAGCTTTAATGTTCTGTGCAAACATTCAGTATGAACTAGCTATGGCTTTATTTTTATTTGTTTTCTGGATGGGCAGACTTTCTCAAGGTTTTTTTTTTCTTCAGCTACATCTTTGGAAACGTTAGGTACCGTTCTCTTTCTGAATAGCTCCTACTTGGGGGTGAGGGGGGTTGGGAAATGTGGTATTTGGATCCCTTGGAGAGTCCCAGTGCTAAAAAATTCCGTCAACAGTATCTACCTGAATATACTCCTTTCAGAAGAGATTTGCCATGTTGGCAGACAAATGATCATTCTTGGTTTTGCAGCAATTTCCAGGACAGTACAGTAGGTTTCCAGTGGAGTCTAGAACTGAGCCCAGTAAGTCTAAACAGTTCCTTTTTCCGAATAGCTCTGTTCCAGGTTTCTGGAATGACAAATCCCTGTCATGATGAGAAAAATAGAGAGGTCTTCCTCAAATGTAATGCCTTTGGGACAAGTTAACATTTGTGATTTATAAAACTGGTGTACCATTTCCCATATAATGATCATTTGTTTCAATGGAAAAGAAAAACTAGCCTTGGTCTTCTGTTGGTGAGCTGAAAACTTTCTCTGTTGCTGACCACATCTCTAATACTGTATTGTGTGGTTTGTAAAATGATACACTTGTGTTAATTAAAAATATTTTTAAAATACGCTTTGATACAAAGTTTTTTCTTTACTGCTGAATTTAAGCAGACCTCCAGCTTGCTGGGCCTTCATTCTAGATTCTTACTGCTCTGATTAATCTAATAAAAATAATCCTTTCTATTTACTTCTACTTCAATACACACTTTGGCTCTAGCAGTACGTAGACCAAAGGGTCAAATAGCCACTATTTCTCTGTGATTCCTTGTACAAAGTGCTTGTTTTTTCCAGTCCAGATTTTTTTTTTTTTTCCCAGGAAGATATTAACCAGGATACTGGGGTTGCCCATTGCTTTCCAGGAAGACCAAAACGATTCTTGCACTCTGTCAGGCCGGGTAGTCTGAGCTAAGAAGAGAAGAGCTG
This sequence comes from Egretta garzetta, assembly GCF_000687185.1. NCBI lineage: Eukaryota > Metazoa > Chordata > Aves > Pelecaniformes > Ardeidae > Egretta > Egretta garzetta. Next base: position 1,198,775 of record NW_009260796.1, read on the forward strand.
TCTGGGGAGCGGCTGGGAACTCACACGCTCTCGGCTCCGTTTGCCTCCCATCGATGGCTGCCTCCTGACTTGCCTGCCCGGGCAGGTCCCGAAGCACGCTGTGCTGCCCGATGGCGTACGAAACTGCCAAGCGCATTCAGACCAATGCTGTCCTGCTCTCCTGGGTGCTTTTTTGGCTCTCCCAATTGCTGTCTTGTCAGGACAGTGCATACGGTTTTCGGTGAAGCTGCCTGCATTTCTCAAAAGGCTGCAAAGACATGGCTGCAACCTCATCTTTGCTGATACTTTCCCTAGGTCTGATCAAATGAAGTTCTAGATGATTCAAATAACCAGAGAAGTGATGGGATGCCAGATCTCAGGGCGGGGAGAGGCCAGCTGACAGGTAGAAGTGCATATTCCCCACCTTGGAGCAGGAAGGAAAAGCATTTACATGAAGTGTAAAATTTGATTAAACAAAAAGCTTTTTTTTCCTAACCAATTCTACCATTAAACGCTCAAGTTCGAACCCTGTAGAAGGGTCACTGTGCATCAGTGTCCTATTGCTGAGTCTTTGGTGATGATTTGTGGTGTTTTCTCTTTACAGCCTCCTAGGATCTGCTCGGTTGAGTTTGTTGTGGTTTTATTGTTGTGTTATTTGGCATTCAAATGCGTGCAGTTGGTGAAGCCCTAGTTGGTTTCCTCCTTTGAATTATCCATGCAAAGTTGATCTCTGTTTCTAAAATGTCATTTTCCTCACTGGCTCCTTGGCTGTTTAGGGTCCAGAAGATCTAATGGAACTGCGGTGTTGCAACTGAAGTTGTACCACAAGCTCTCATTTCGTAGGCATCATCCACGCTTTCTTCAGGGAGGAAGCAGGAGTTGGTCACCAAGTATAAATGTAGCACAAGGACTGCTATGAATGTACCAGCTTTTAACATCTTGTTTTCATACGGTATGGTTTCGTAAGGACCTAGGAAACCGGTCCTATTCTTGACATCCTGGGTTTCTGCTCTGTAGCGCGTTTATAGCTGTGATTTTGGTCTTTTCAACCCTATTTTTTTTTTTCTTTACCACCTCTCTGAGGACAAGACTTGATACTTGTTGACCTGGTGATGTGCTCATCGTCTTAAAACTGTGTGAAGCAGATATAAAAGGCACTATGGCAGGTAGAGTTTTTGTCCCGTTGTATAGCTGCCTTGCTAATGCTCCTCACAGTCTGCAGTCAGGTCTCTGTCAAAGCCAAGCTACCAAGATAGTTGACGACCCACTCAAAATTTTGGGGAGGTTTTCCACATCTGACAGCGGGCATTTGATCAGGTTTGCCATTGGATTATTAGTTTGGATTATGCATTTTTCTCTCTCTCATACTGCTTTACATGGCTCTGATTAGCCCACTGGGCACTAGTGTAACTTGCTTGCGTTGGGTGCATTTACGTCAGTTCTGCATGACAAGTCAGAATGTAAGTGGTATTGCCACTAATTTTAAAATTTGGCTGGGATAGGTAGAGATAACTGGTAGCTCTTCCATCTCTCCCCTTAAAATTTCTCCTTGCTGCCATCTCACCCCTCCAGGACCTAACAAAACACCATGTCCACGTCACCAAGAGATTCTCTTCTGTTTGCCTTCTGTGTTTGTGAAACTCTTTGAGCTTGTCTAGGGAAACCAATGTATTTGTCTCATAAATGGGATGGCAGGAAGGAAACTCCATCACATGCACCTTCCTTTTGTATTCGCTGACATAATCGTATAATTCCTCAGGCCCTGGCAGCAGCCTTTGAAACAGCTCACGTCTGCTGCTGGAAATAAGGTAAGAGCTTGCAGGCACCAAAATGTGCTTGGCTACTTGATCTTTATCATGTCCCTGCCTGCTTAGGGGATGCATCCAGCAAGCAGTGACTGTCTTGCGGTATTCCAAAATTGGCTGGACTTCCTGCATCTATTGAAACGGATGCAGTTGCCAACAATATGGGTCGTAATAGCAGGTAAACAGGTGCAAGTATCAGAGATTAGGAAAGCTGTTTTAAATTTAATAGCTTGATAGTTGGTTGGAGTTGAAACCATCCCAATAGAAATAATCTCCTACAAGCAAACCAAGTCTACAAAGGGAAATGTTATGTAGCTAACAGTGGCCCTGATATGGTACGGCTACGCTCAGAATTTTTATCAGAGAAGTGATTTTTCTGGGGAGGTGGCACCCCTGTGCTGTAGTCATAAAAATTCCTGCGTGGTACTGGTGGGAGATACCTGCCTATGAAAGCAGCAAAGCCGAGGCACTGCAAAATGTTTATCCCCTGAAGCTACTGGGAACCCCCCCCACACACACTTTACATTTCACATGAATCCCTGGATGCCTGCACATATCATTCCAGGGGTCAGCCTCCTGTACCTTGCTGCTCACCTACAGGGATCTGATATGTAGCTTTGCTATCCCCACCCTCCACACCAAAAAAAAAAAAAAAAATAACCAGAGCTGGAAGCTTTGCTAGCTGTAGTTGGGGTATGCCATTTGCTGGCGTGAGGTAATGCTGGTATCTTCTTGCCCTTTGCATATATTTTGCACTGTATGAGATGGTAATGTGGCTTTCTTTGTATAGGCCTGGCATCTCCTTTGTAGTTGCATGCTTACCATCACCCACGTCCTTGCCACTTGTGATTTGAATGAGTAATTCCTGACATTTGTTTTCAAGCAGGTGGCTCTGACACACCCTGACTCCTACATTCAAATACAGGAGGAACATGCATACAGGAAGGGACGTGGACATCACCTCATTTCATGGAGCTGAACAGGAACATCAGGCAAATGGACATCAGGTAAATGGAGAAATGCCACTGCATGGCTGTGTCTCCTGTTGCAGTAGACTGAAGGGATACATGCAGTTGAAAAAAAGTAAATTACTGTGGAAAGAGTAGGTCTTGCCCAGTCTTTGTTTTTACATTAAAGACAGGTTCAGATCAAAACTCACATCAGACTCTTGGCAAACTTTATGAAGTTTTGTCACCTCCCACAAAACATTATCTGGGCTTGATGTCCCTGAATATTCATAACTTAAACCCTTTGCCTCTGTCACATGAGTAGTGAAGGTATTCAGCAGCTTGGGGCTGGAGTTGTGGGGGTTCTTTGGAATAATTCTGACTGAAACACTGCTGTGTCTTCTGAGCATGCAAGTAGGTGACCATACACTGGTGAAGGAAAGCTGAGCTATTCCATACCATGGAACAGCCTCATGACTGTGAGATGCTCTCAAGTCCAGCAGATGTGCATTTCTCAGCACAAAATGCTACCCTGGAATACCGTGACCCATGACTGACCCTTACAGAAATTGCCTCTGTGCTGCATACTCACAGAGTCATGGCCTTTAGAGATTGGGAAAGCTCATTAAATAACCTAGATTTTACAGATGATGTTTGGCTCCTATGTGTCTTACTAGTAAATTGATTTTTATATACCATTCTCTTACATGCTGTCCCATTTCTGTGATGAAGACTATTTCAACGGCCGGGTTCTGTGTGCTGCTCTGGGTGTTCCCTTGCTGCCTGAAGAGATGGCTTTTTGCCTACCCACTGACTACTCTTTCAGCGTAGAAGATGGATGTGGATCTGTATATACTGACAACTTCTTGGGGAATGTTGCATCTGAGCCATAAAGCAGGTGAGTACTGTGGTTTCCAGCCCAGCCCTGAGACGAGGAGAGAAAGCATAAGGTCTACTCATTCCACTTGATGCTAGAACAGTGCCAGCTTGGCTCAGCCAAAATCAGGAGGCTTAAATTAGGCCACTCATTACTCTTGCAGACCAAAGGACTTCTTCAAAGCTAACCAGAGAGTCTGTCTGCCCCCAAGAGAGGAAGGCATCAGCACATTAAGTACACACAATGAAACCCCACCTCAGCATGAAGGCACCTTTCTTCACCCGAGACTGGGTAATCAAACAATCTATGTGTGTATTCAGCCCAACCCAGAGAAATAATTTATAGAAAATAAAACAGCAGCATTGCCTATCCAATAAGGCAAAGCAAATTTTTTTTTTTCCCCAGTTTTCAAGGGTTTCTTAGCACTCAGTGCTAAATGCAGCTGATCCTTGCTGTTCAAAGCATGAGGTTAATCAGGGTGTGATCTGGTTTTGCTACACAGGAGTCTGTTGCTTTAAACAACAGTCTGTTGTATCAGACTTGGGTAAAAATCTACCAGGAAACAAGTTTTTTAAAGCTGCTCAGGAAGACAATCTCATGTTTGTTCAGCACCGCATGGATTTGTGTGTCAGAGTTGATGGTTGCATGCATTAAGCCAGAAACGAGACTAGTTTGTTGTTTCTTTTGCCTCATCATTTTATCATGGGTCGAAATTGTAGGGACAGAGCTTTGAATGTATCAGGGACATTGTTTAGTTCCTTTGTTTCTGTCCTTGCAAAAATAAGATGTATTTCCATCCGGTAACGTAGGTGGTTTCTGCCTCTTCTGGAGCACACAACACTGGTGCTGCAGGAGTCACAAGCAGATCTGTTTGCCATGTTAGCGGCAGCACTGAAAACCAAACGGCCAGCCTTGGGGGTGTCACTCAAGTCTGTGTTTTCTGTAGTGGCCTGGCCACTGCGTATAAGATGGAGGGCAACCAAAACCTTTGCCGTCCTGGCAACACAGGCCAAAAGCTTTGATTCAATTCTGAAGGATCTGATCTGGAAGAAAGATGTCAGTTCTTCCTCCCAGTTTGTTTCTAAATATTTACAGGTAGGAAATATGCCATGAACTGCTTATCACTTACAGTTGTCTGTGTTGTGGGTGTGAACCAAGGTTTAACCGCACACATTTGCTTATCCACGAGTATCTGAACTTAGGAAAAGAGCAGGCAACTTCTCAAAATCAAGCATGATAGGTTTTTCAACATCTGTCTCAGTTGTTTCAACACCGTGTTCATAGTTCAGCAGAGCTTTTGATGGTGAGATACGGCCCATTGGAGCATTTGTCCTACCCCAGCTTCCAAACCAATATGCTATCGACAGCTACAAAAAATAAATGGGAGCAGTCCTCAGTGTGAACAGGCCTGAGTGTAGTGACGTAGCCAACATCACCTGAAGTGAGAAAGCTTTCAGGTGGGTGGATTTTTTTGCCACTAAGCTGAGCACAGGGTCTTTTATGGTATATTCTGGGTCCTGCACCTGACTCTGCATAACAAGATTCTGCTCCCTCCGGTTGCTGTATCCCTACTCTTGCTGTAAGCCGGCATTTGCCTGCTTTTAGGAGTGAAAACGATGCCCATTGTTCTAGTTTTTGTGGGTGTTTATGCTGTAATTCACTGACTTGATCTGCAGCAAACCTGTTTTTAACTGCAGATCTAATGTGGGAGATTGTTCAAAAGGTAAGGTGTGTCTCGCTGATTAGCTGAGTTGAAGTCACCTGACCCTGAACAAATAGTTCCTGACCTGAATTTTATGTTGGCTTTATTTACTTAATATAGAAACGTTAAAATTGGGCTGCAGCGAACTGTGTCTTTAACCATTTCCTTTCTTGTGTAATTTGTAGTTTTATAGAGGATCCAACTTAAGAGTCGGTGTTAAGCCTTGAATCACGCTGTGGATTTGGCGCTATTGCTGTTAGGTCATTTTTCCTCCTCAGCTTCCCAGGTGCAGGATTTGGAGAAGCAGGTACATATAAAGTTGTTAGAACATGTAATGGAAGTGTGATGGGAGGGGTGGGGGAAGGAAAAAACTTACTCACTGAGGTGTACCGTGGGCTGGTGATTCAGAAGCCTGCATGCCATTAGCTCTGCACAGCAAGCTGCCGTCCGGAGGCAAGACACTTGCAGAACTAGAGGGCTGACTCTCCTCTTCGTGCTCACTCCTGGCACGAGATGGTGGTGAAGTCAGGGCTGTATTTGCACTCTCACGCCATGCCATTAGGGAAGAGTTTGCCCCAACGGCCACTGCAGGCCGAGCTAGCGAGCGTGTGTTAGACTCGAAGCCATCTCTGTGTGGGCAGAGGTGTTGCCAGTGCGACTGTGTTGCCCAGTAGGTTCCTGATTACAAATTAAGCTGGTCTGAAGGGAAAGGGAATACAGTTTGTCCTGATAAAAAGATATCGTTTGTGAGCGGGGAGAAGAAAACTGGATTAATGCTGAGAGGTTCTGTGCTAGACTGGGACAGTTGGAAAAGCGCTGCTGCTGCTAATTCTTGAAAGGCTTGGTAGGGAAATAGCATGTAAGCCGTTCTTCCTCTCATGACCTTAGCTAACTGGCTTTTCTCTCAGTCTCTCTACCTATAATATGTGCTATAGTGTTTGGAAAAGTCACTCAACCATTCCAGTAAAATGCTGTGGTATTCTCAGCTATTGCCTTTACTTAGACTAAAGTACAGCGGGTATGTCCACACAGCCTTTTGCAGGTTCATGCCTCTTGACCCTGCCAACCAAACAGCCTTGTTGCCCCACTAGTTCAGTGCATAACGTGACCAGATGACTTGACCAGCCTGTGGTCTGGTACCAGCCTAACTGCACTTCCCTAGCGGCTACGCTAAACTCGTGTCCCAGCAGCTCCGAGCACGAGGAACTGGTTCACGTCCGCCACCAAAACATCCTAAAATCTAAACCCCAGCATGAATCAGGGCTGCACACTAATGGTGACTGCACAACTTTGAAAGATGGCGCGTCTGTTCAGCTGCAAGAAAGGACTCTGTGTTCGCAGTTGTGATTAAATTAGATCCTTGAGGGGGGGTGGTGTCTGCCTGTAAAACTTAAAATCTGGGGGCTGGTGGCATTTGCAAATTTGTGCTGCTAAAACAAGCCCGATCCCATTTTGTGAAATTGTGCGTTACATGAGCTCTGCTGGACCGATCATCTCTAGGGCTATGGAATAATGCAAGACGACGGTATTATTGCCCTGGCCTTCCCTGGCATTGCATTCAGGAACCTGCCGTGTTCCACAAATGGATTAAATATCAGAGCTTCCCAAAGCAGCTCGAAACCTCACTTCATGTTAGAAATCCTCCTTTAAAGAACAAAGGTCTGTGTAAGGGTGAACTGTGAAGAGGGAAACAACACAAAATGAAACGGCGTGCAAAAGGCAAAACATTTAGCAGGGCTCCTGTACGGAGCCATCGCCATGGCTGCCTTCCATGGCTCCGTTTACCTGGCTGGGACACAGGAGCAGTTGCTGGGCCCGTCTGAGAGATTAGCAGGGTAGGAAAACACCTGCTTCCACTTAACTGATCTGAGAGGAAACAAAGGGCAAGAAAAGCGATGGCCTGAACAACACAGCATTGGATGAAAACTAATATGGAGCTTCACATTGGCAGTTGGCAGCCATAACCCTCAATTTAAGCAGCTGAGAGTCCCAACTCTTTAGATCTAAAATCTTGCTGCTGTGAAGATGAAAGACTTTGTTCCACATATCCCTCCCCCCTTCCCCCTTTTCCTTTTTTCCCCCTTTTTCTTTTCATTCGACTGTGTCCAAATGGGGAGTAGGCAGATGGGCGTTCAGGCAAACCCAGATGCCAAGCTGCCGTGCTTTATAATAAGCGGTGAGGAGTGGCAGACAACTCAGCCAGAAGGAGAAGGTGGAAACTTTCCGAACATTGTTCAGGAGCTCGGTGACCCCCTTTAGTTCTGCCTCAGAGGAAGGGGGGATTGGCCGGGACTCACTGACGACGAGCACAGGATAGGCTTCAATTCAGATACGGGATTGAAATCCTGGTGATAGGAAAGCAGGGAATGTGGTGCTTTCATTGATTCAGCGAGGGCTGTTGCTCAGCATCTCTGCAAGCAAGGTCTCGGGGAAGGCTTTTTAAGCTGGCTTCTCAAAAATTATGTGCTCAGTCCAAGACCATTTAGAAGGTGAGCAGAAAAGCTACACAGTCATCATCTGAGGCTCGGTTTCATTGCTTGCCTCTGAGCTGTGGTTCATTCACAAACTGGACTTAGCTTCATTTTAAATACACTGCCATTAGGCTCTTTTTTTCCCTCCGTTTGCTTTAAACCACGCTGTTGTGCAGGGATTAACGGGACAGCTGATGGCCTCTCGTGGGGCTCTTCCCAGTGCCACGTTGCTGTGGGGTTTGTCTAATATTTTACCTTTTGCTTGTTCACTGGCTTGTGCCCTACGGAAACGTAACTTAAGTCTGGCAGATTGGATGGCCGGCCTCAAGTTAGTAGGTTTACAAAGAGGAGGGCAAAGAGAAGGTAAGGCTTGTGAGATTATAAAACTTTCTTTTCATGTTCAAAGAAACACAGCTTAGGCCGACTTGCCTGCCCACTGCTTCTGTCATCTTCCAAGCAGTAGAAAAACAGTGAAACGCACCCATGACCTTACACACTAACACCGGCAAAACATGTTTTAGCTGTGGATGGATTGCAGGCAAGCAATCCCTCCAGGTTATTGTACATCTCCAAACGCTGCAACGAGCAATATACTTCTCCCCTCCTCCTTTGCTTGCTTAACTTGTTAAGACATGGGAGGTTACTCCTGCTATGACTCCTGTTCCTGACCTGACAGGTGGTGCCTTGAACTGAACTTTGCTCTCACAAACACGGTTGGGTTTCGCCTATCAGCCTACCATTTAGTGGACTTGCCCATCTGCACAGAATTTAGTAATTCTGGCAACGTGTGCTGCTGCCATTGTCTCGGGTGCTGGGTTAAGGAGCGCTGCTGAGTGCGGGGGCTTGCTACACAAATAAATGAGGGCCGAGGATTCCACACGGTTAATCTCATGCCTTTAACTCTGTAGGTTGTGCAAGGAGTTGCTGAGTGCAGGTAAGAAGATGAAAGAGATTGAGGTGATGTAGGAAGTGATTCTAATGGCTATAGCTCTGCGATGAAAGGAATAAACACCTTTATGGATCTGCACTGATGTGACCCCTCTCTGCAGAGCTGCACTAGGAACAAGGCTTTGCAATGGATCTGAAGTCCAATGTGGTTTGTAGCCTGTTTTAAAGAACTGGAGCTGATTGAAAAAAAGTGAACGAACTGCTATGAAGAATGGCTGTGAAATGATTCTTTGATAGGAGATGTTTATTTTTCATAGAATCATAGAATGTTTTGGGTTGGAAGGGACCCCTAGAGGTCACCCAGCCCAACCCCCCTGCAGGAGCAGGGACACCTTTAACCACATCAGGTTGCCCACAGCCCCGTCCAACCTGGCCTGGAATGTTCCCAGGGATGGGGCCTCCACC
>NW_009260796.1:1208015-1230844 GCF_000687185.1 Egretta garzetta
CCCCTTGTCCTGTCACAGCTGGCCCTACTAAAAAGATTTTCCCCATCTTTCCTATAGGCCCCCTTTAGGTACTGAAAGGCTGCAGTCAGGTCTCCCCGCAGCCTTCTCTTCTTCAGGCTGAACAACCCAAACTCTCTCAGCCTGTCCTCATAAGAGAGGTGCTCCAGCCCTCGGATCATTTTAGTAGCCCTCCTCTGGCCCCGCTCCAACAGGTCCATGTCCTCCTTGTGCTGAGGGCTCCAGAGCTGGACGCAGGGCTCCAGGGGAGGTCTCACCAGAGCAAAGGGGCAGAATCATCTTCCTACTCTATTTCAGCCAGTGCTTCTATTGACAGCCAGTGGATTATACTGCCCTATAGGACTGCGAAATTAAAAACAATTTTCATTTCTATTTTTCCCAAATTGTTTAATGCTGAAGCACCTATTTAGGTTAGAAATATTGATGTACTGGCTAGACCTAGAAGTACCCAAGTTTTCAATAAATGATTTACAGAGCACGAATATTAAGTAGCAGTGGCATTTCATGGGATACAATAACGCAGCAGAAGACAAAGCCATACAATACCAACTGGTGCCTTATAGCGATCTGGTCAGTTGAGTTTCTCTTATAACACAGCAATAGTAAACAGACCTTCTTCTGGTGTTTGCAGAGGTGACACTGCTCAAGGGCTTTATGATCTTTGAACATCAAGCTCGAGATTTCATTCATGGAGCACTGTAATGATGTGTTTATGCTGCAGGTGTTGGCTCTGCATTTTATAAAGCTCCATGAAGCACAGCAGAGAAGACCTTGTTATGTGTTTTTCATCTTGGAAAAGATTAATGTGTGACTTACTACACTTAATGCTGAAACGTTCATTTTTGTGGTTATCAAAAGAATCAGCTATATCTGGGCCATCAATACTCAACAGCAAACCAAATCCCCACATTAATAATCCTTCCTCAGGTAAATGCAGATAAGCTAAAGTGAACAGAAATTTTTTTCCAAATGGCAGTTGGGCAAAAACTGCAGGATTTAACCCAAGAAATACAAGTATACAACAGATTGGGGTTAGAAGGACTAGTATTGATAAATACTGTGTCCTGGGGTACTTAGTGACTGGTACCCAGCTGCGTAACGAATTCTACTTTCACAATACACAAATCAGGGGACAGGCTAGCACAGAATGGCTAAGTATTAAAAATGGGGATGATAAACTGGGAAGAAGGAAAAAAAAAAAAAAAGACTAAAACCAGACACCGTTAACATAACGACACTACGGGATGTCACTGACACCAGAAGTTTGGTAGGAAACAAATGATCAAATGCAAACACTGAACAGGGCTGTAGGAGCCCATGGCTTTAGACTGGATAGAGGAAAAAAGGAGGCAAACGCTCCTTGCCACACAGTTCAAATGTAGCATTTCTCGTGTTGAAAAATGCTCCGAGGGCTGGAGCCCCTCTGCTAGGAGGCCAGGCTGGGAGAGTTGGGGGTGTTCAGCCTGGAGAAATCAAATGTGAGAAATCAAAGTACTGGGCTAGAACATAATAGCTTGGATAGTCTGGCTCTACTACAGATTTTTCTATATGATCTTGAGCAAGTCACTTCAGCTCTCTTAATTTCTCCCATTCAATTCCTCAAGTATAAAACCATGTGCTTATTCTTTAGAGATGTTTTCTAGCTAACATCATGACTTTTGTAAGGAACACAGATACTGTGCTGTTGGGCTGAAAAATATCCAGACGCTAAGTTGAGACTCTTTGCACAGATGAATCAGTGGTCAGTCATATTGCCACAGATGAGGTTTTCGAATGGGAGCTTCAGAGACGTTAAAAAACTCTGTAGAAAAAATTAATGTAACTCTCTTGATACAGACACCAGATAAGTCTTCCTGACCCGCACCTTGTAGTGTGCAAAAGATGGGCTACTGTTCATAGCTTGAAACAAGGTACAATGGCCACACAGAGATGGGACTGATATGGCAGAGAAGAGTTTAGGATTATCATCAAACAAGTATGTCATACGTAAATATGCTGTCTTTGCCATCAAATGACTCCTGTGTATTAACCCAGGATCGGGTGCAGTTTATTGCTGATAATTAATTTTTGTTGCTGATAACAGAGAGGCTCATTTGCAGTTATCTGATGACTTTTTAAGGAAAGATATGATTGCCTTATTCTGTCACAATAAGTCAGTTCTTTGTGTGTTGTCCCTCAAGGCCAGCCAGAACATTATAAATAAATGGAGGGCAGAAAAGTACAGTTGTGGGGAAATGGGGTTTGGTTGGAAGAGTTCCTTGGGATCCTTAGGCTGCTACTGTGGGAATTATAATTACTGTGGCTCAAACTTAGGGAGTGGCTTGGATAGGACACAGAAAAAAAGAATCGGGGTGTCTCTAGGCAGGTGCCTGTATAACAGGGAGGATGGAGATGGTGGTCCATGGTGGTTTATGAAAGGAGATGGTGGCCCATGGTGGGTTATGAAAGGAGTTCATGACTTAGGCAGTACAGAAGGAGAAAAATGTGAATTTGTTTTGGCCAGCCTCAGGGAGGAGACCCAGGTTTTGTCCAGACAGGCAGAGAGAGGTCAGGAACAGATGTACGCCTCAGAGAATCAGAATATAATTCATGTAGCTAAGCCACGTCCTGGCTATTTACTAACACAAGAGAAATAGGTCTGCTTGGGCATCAACTAAGTATTGTTGATTGGTTGAATGGTCTGACTATTCATGAACTGCCTCAAAATTTTTAGCGATGGATGCCTCAGAGAGAGTACAGGAGGGTGATTTCTAATAGATCAAAGCAGCTGATGTCCAAACAGCTTAAAATCTCAAATAAATGTCCAAAGTGTCCAGGTGGCCTGGCCTAATCATGGATGCTGGCCATATCTGTATTCCAGTACAAGTTGGTGTTGCAGCACATGCTGACAGACTTGTGCTGGTTTTATTCAGTTGGGTGTTGAATCACTGTCAAGACACAGCTGAAAAGATCAATGAGACCTAATCTTGGAAGAAATGAAGGACACTGGCACCAGGATTTTACCACTTGTGTTGTGGCCAAGGTGACTCTAGCATCACACCTACAAACAGCAGCTTAGACATGCCACCAGACTTCTGTCATGTCTCCCAGTTGCAGCGTGTGCATCCCAGTGGGGCAGATTTTTAGGAGATTGGTAGTTTTCTATATTTTATAGGTGCCATTTATGCTAACTATGCCTGCCAAGGCATTGGACACAGAAATCCTGTATTTGGAAAGCTATTTATTAACTTCGACTTTTAAATTCTTTTGAGGGTACACAAATACAGACTCGGTTATTTCAGTTTCTTCTCCAAAATACTGGGGGCTAGACTTGTCCCAGGCAAAAATTTGGGTCTTGAAGCTCCAGCTCCAGCAAGTAGGAGATGAAAAGGAAGAAGCCAGCTTGCTCAGAAGCGCGTCTGACTATAATCGAACAGCGAACTCTGTAATACCCTTGCAGGAGAAATCAGTCTTTCGCAACTAAAGGTTTCCAAGGTTTCTCTTGAGTTAGTTGTGAGGATAAATTGTGTCTTAGGGGAATTCTTCTGCCAGTTGGGCTAATTAACATGATAATTTGTTGTTTCATTAGCTACATCTTTCATGGGAGATATGAGTGCATTTCCTTCATAACAAGGAGAAAACATTTTACTTGTTTTTCTTTTTTCATTACACTGATGAGAATTTTCTGAAAACTTCCTTGAAAGGGGATGAAAACAGTATGATGTAGCCAAAATAGGGACCTTTTTTTTTTTCCTTTGTCTTTCCCATATGTCCACATAAAAAATGGAGTTTCTACCTGAAGAGTTTCTACCTGACTAATCTAGGAGTAAATACCATAAAAATATGGGCTGAAGTGTCCTGTAATCATTGTAATCTCAATCGCGGTGCCCGTGAATGGACATAGGAATCCAGGTGTAGGCCTCTGCTTTTATTAGCTTGTATATTGGCAGACCTGAGTTCTGGTTAGACTTTTTATTGGTTTCTGAAACTATTTTGCATGTCAAGACTAGGTGGTGATGGGATTCAAGCTTCTGTTAAGTTTCTGAAAAGTCAGCTTTTGTGGATTTACCAGCAAAATTGTATGGATGTCCTTCAGCAAGTCCTTGCCTCTGTCTGTCTGTGCCTTGGATTGACTCTGTGTGCGTTGCATCTTTTGTTTGGAAAAGCGATCACTGACCCCTCGCTGTCCCTGCTGTTCTGTTGCAGGTTAGATGACCTAGGAGAGTTCCAGTTAAATAATCTCATCTCCAATTCAACAGGAGTCATATTCTGCTGGGCTGAAAAATTAGTTGGCTTTTAAAACATCAGCTCAGCAGTATGGTAGTGATGGCAGTGGGCAGATGGACATTGGTTTGCAATAGAAGAGCGGCTGGAGGTTGCTTTTAAAGTGAGAGAAGAACGCCCCTTCATCCTGAACTCTTGGGTGCCAGTAGACTTCTGCTCTTAAGCAAATCTTAAGGGCGTATAGCAGGAGCACGAGAGATACTGTGGAACAGCAGTATCAAATCCGAACCTGCGCTCGGTAAATAATTCATTCTTTGTTAAAGCCGCGGCGGAGGTGGGGAGCCCAGCAAGCCCCTCGAGAGGCCGGTCTCCAGCACAGCACGTCTGCAGCACGCAAGCTGGTTTCGCCCTGGCCGCTCCCAAAAGCGGAGGACACACCTGTTAATGGCTAGAGGCACGGAGATTGGTTGGGTGTAAGGAATGCACCTGCGCAGGGAGGGGTGAAGGACTACATGTAAGACGAGCCTTAGACACTCGCCGTCTCTTCTCAATTCCAGCTTAAACAAGCAACATCGCTCTGGGCTGCGAAGAAAACCGTGCACGTTTTAATCCTTTGCTTTCCTTTTTTTGGTTTTGTTTTGTTTTTTGTTTTTTGTTTTTTTTTTGAAATTTGGTTTTATTTCAGTAGTCTAATAGAATTTAGAAGTGTGTTGTTTTTTCAGGTACAGTTATATTTTTGTCTTCATTTGTTTCATGTGAATTTTCACTGCGAAAGCCTCTCGCTCCAAGTTCGTCTTTTCCAGGACACGGAAAGATCAGAAGATGAAAACTCTTGTGCGCGCCCTCCTGATGATCATTACCTCCTTTTTGTTACCCACTTGAAGGCTGATGATCTTGGTTTGGGAGAAGGTGGTTGTGCTTCCAGCACTGAAGTTGCTTGCGTGTGTGTGTGTTCATGGTCCTGGTAAGCCATAGCGTCCAGGTACTGTGGTAAAAAGTGATCTAACTAGCCTGAAGAATGACTTCTTTAATGCTTTTCCTAACTCGTTCAGCGATATTCTCCTCTCGACTTAACTTTCTATAGGACTCTGTCCTCTTTTCTCTTCCTCCTTCTTTCCCCAGGTAGATTAAAGAGGGTTTTGTTGTCCGTATCAGGTTTTGTCTGCTCAGAGTTATGGGGGAGGGGAGAACAGCGCATGAATTCAAACGTTCATTTTACAACTAGCCAAACCAGTCAGGGCAGGTAAAAGCAGAACCAAGACATTGAATAGGAGGGAGCCAGTGGGGGAAGGCTAGTTTCACCGAGATGTCATGGTGAGCTTGGAAAAAAAAAATTCGTCTTTGGAAAAGGTTTACTGTGACTAAACCAAAAAAGAGTATAAAATTGAAGAGCGCACTCTCAGAAGAGAATCTTCGCGTTTCAAAGAGGATCCAGCTTTGGTACTAAGAGCAGACGTTTCTAAATGCAAGTATGCTATCGTCTCCTTTTCAATTTCTGTGTAATGATTGCCCTTTTTCAATTAGTTTTTAAATTAACTGGCATTTTAATGCACGTTATTACAATTGCAAAATGCCCAGTCCTCTACTTTTAGTTTCTCTACTGCTTTGGAGCCAAAATTGATTCCTCAGATAGGGTGCTGGAAGTGAAGGAAACAGATTTGGAATTTTCCAAGGAACGCTTTTGTTTAAACCAAGTGGAAGTCAAGGAAAGACGTGGTTCTGTTTAGTCATCGCTTTCCGATCACGGCATGGAGGAGCCATTTTGGGTTCGTTTTGTTTATTCTTTTCTTACCTGAGGCTTTTTTTTTGTGCATGACAAAATGAGCATAATTAAGTCTTCTCTTCACTCTCGTGCTAGTTCGCTCTCGTTACGGAGCTACCCGTGCCAGCCGTGACTATGGTTTTATTTCAGTAGTCTAATAGAATTTAGAAGTGTGTTGTTTTTTCAGGTACAGTTATATTTTTGTCTTCATTTGTTTCATGTGAATTTTCACTGCGAAAGCCTCTCGCTCCAAGTTCGTCTTTTCCAGGACACGGAAAGATCAGAAGATGAAAACTCTTGTGCGCGCCCTCCTGATGATCATTACCTCCTTTTTGTTACCCACTTGAAGGCTGATGATCTTGGTTTGGGAGAAGGTGGTTGTGCTTCCAGCACTGAAGTTGCTTGCGTGTGTGTGTGTTCATGGTCCTGGTAAGCCATAGCGTCCAGGTACTGTGGTAAAAAGTGATCTAACTAGCCTGAAGAATGACTTCTTTAATGCTTTTCCTAACTCGTTCAGCGATATTCTCCTCTCGACTTAACTTTCTATAGGACTCTGTCCTCTTTTCTCTTCCTCCTTCTTTCCCCAGGTAGATTAAAGAGGGTTTTGTTGTCCGTATCAGGTTTTGTCTGCTCAGAGTTATGGGGGAGGGGAGAACAGCGCATGAATTCAAACGTTCATTTTACAACTAGCCAAACCAGTCAGGGCAGGTAAAAGCAGAACCAAGACATTGAATAGGAGGGAGCCAGTGGGGGAAGGCTAGTTTCACCGAGATGTCATGGTGAGCTTGGAAAAAAAAAATTCGTCTTTGGAAAAGGTTTACTGTGACTAAACCAAAAAAGAGTATAAAATTGAAGAGCGCACTCTCAGAAGAGAATCTTCGCGTTTCAAAGAGGATCCAGCTTTGGTACTAAGAGCAGACGTTTCTAAATGCAAGTATGCTATCGTCTCCTTTTCAATTTCTGTGTAATGATTGCCCTTTTTCAATTAGTTTTTAAATTAACTGGCATTTTAATGCACGTTATTACAATTGCAAAATGCCCAGTCCTCTACTTTTAGTTTCTCTACTGCTTTGGAGCCAAAATTGATTCCTCAGATAGGGTGCTGGAAGTGAAGGAAACAGATTTGGAATTTTCCAAGGAACGCTTTTGTTTAAACCAAGTGGAAGTCAAGGAAAGACGTGGTTCTGTTTAGTCATCGCTTTCCGATCACGGCATGGAGGAGCCATTTTGGGTTCGTTTTGTTTATTCTTTTCTTACCTGAGGCTTTTTTTTTTGTGCATGACAAAATGAGCATAATTAAGTCTTCTCTTCACTCTCGTGCTAGTTCGCTCTCGTTACGGAGTTACCCATGCCAGCCGTGACTAGCCTTTACTTGCACCGGCTAGTTGGACACCAAAGAGAAAGAAGACAAAACAAAGTGGTTTGCTTCATTTTTTTGAAGTGTGAAGTCTAGTTGTGGGTTGGAGGCGATAGCTGTGCTGCTTTCTCAGACTGGAAGATCGAGGTACCTAAAAAGCCCCTTCTCGTCTTTCATAATTTGGTTGGCAGCTGGGAGGTGATACTGTTGATGTGATAATTTTGGACGAGGAGTAAGAGGTGTTTTGTAAGCAAGCAGGCTTCTTGTATAATTCATCTGCTCGGATTCAGGAAGAGGCATTAGCCTGGCTTTGTCGGCACTAAGGGAGTCAGCAGAAAATGTTTGCTCACTCGTTCCCTCCACCCCTTTAGTAAAACAGCCTTCTAGAACGTTCCGCGAGGCACAAAGCTCGAAATAATTTCAGCTTTCGGCTGAAATAATTTCAGAGGATCTAACTTTTCCAAAATAAGGAGGCAAAGCTGCTCCCGATCTAAAAGCTGTTTGATTTAGTTTCAAGAAGGTCTTTAATAGCTCTTTTCGGAAACATTTTGTCAGGAATGCATGAAATATTGCTGGTTTATTTACCCCCTCATTTTCAGTGAGCTTATTTCTTGATTATTTGGGGTTTTTCCTTCTTGTAATCGCAAGTATTTAAATTCAGCTGGCTTAACTTTTATTTGAAAAAAATATGATTTAAATATTATTTTGCTTTATTCTAGACTGCTCTGTATCAGCAGATCAGTTTACGCTTGCTTCAATCTCAGATAACAGCATTAATATCGAAAAATTGTGTGCTGTTTTATCTGTAAGTAAATACCAAAACACTTAAGCCAGCTACAAGCTTTTATCGTCGGGACTAAACATTTAATTTTGACTTTGCAACTTCAGGCATGGTCTCAGGTTTTTTTAATTGGATTTGATACCTTTTTTAATTTGAACTTATGGTGCAGATTGCAAATGTGGGTGTCTGAAGCGAAGTGCCTACAGAGAACTGGAGGTGCTCCATGGCAAGACTTTTGAAAGCACCTTTGCTTTCAAAATTCATGGATTTATTGAATTATTATTACAAATTATTACTGAAAGAGAATTTGGGCTGTTAAAGACACTCTTTGGTATATGGGCAACTAAATTCAGGCAACCAAAATGTTACAGAAGTGTAGAAAATCATATGAATGCCAGGATTTTGGAAACTGTTACAGGTAAACACTGAATTCTGTCTCCTCTTCCCATTCTGCACAGCAAGCGATGATCCCAGTGAAGGTACAGGTATTTCTCACACGAATTAACTTGCTCGCAGTGGTAATCATGAACACCTTGGCTATTTTAATACCTTTCAGGAAAGCAAACAATCAGAACTTAAAAATCTGGCATCTTAAAGACGCCACTGAGATCTGGGGGTGACCAGCATGGAACTCAAAATGCCAGAGTTCAGTTTTTCAAATGGGGCAGGGGCTAAATTCTTCTGATGGTTATACTGGGCGGTCCTGGCCCGGAGCCTGCCCCTGCTTAACACCGAGATGTTGGTCCGTGCACTGAATGAGTTCAAAGGAGTGTGAGTCCCATCACTGACCTGGTGACACAGTTTTCCTGATACGTATTGCTGTATAAAAATTTAGTAGTATTTCTTTATTTCAGAATGATAAGAAAACTCCTCCCCGAAGCAGTGCTTTTAATTTAATCAGACTCTAAATCAATGAAAGGACACCTTAAAATATCTAACAGTTAACGCTAGTGTTTGAAAACCGTTTCACTTCGATATTCATA
The DNA here is from genome assembly GCF_000687185.1 of Egretta garzetta. Taxonomy (NCBI): domain Eukaryota; kingdom Metazoa; phylum Chordata; class Aves; order Pelecaniformes; family Ardeidae; genus Egretta; species Egretta garzetta. The sequence continues at coordinate 1,217,120 of NW_009260796.1, forward strand.
AAACTTTAACAATTCTCCTAGGCTTCCCCTTTATGGTGATGGTTTGCTTATGTGGGAAGTAGGGATTTCTTAGTGCCCTTCGTCTAAAAAACACGGAGGAAGTGATAATTTGCTGCATTTCTACTGAAAAGGTGCACGATGAGAAATGCAAACTGGACATAAAATAAATGCAATCAGATATTCATGTTAGACTTTTTTGTTTGGTTTGCAGAACAAGTTAACTGAGAATGTTCTTACCATGTTTTGGGCAGGGGAAAGTGACCCAAGGAAATGGCATTTTACAATTGGAATGCACATTTCACTTTAATTAGGGGTCTTTTTTTTTTTTTTTTTTAAAAGGCTCTGTCATTAGAGTCAGATAAGTTCGGTTTAGGGTCTTACTTTAATCTTAGGTGGTGGCAGAAGTGATCACGAATCGATAAGCAGTCTGAACTCTAAACCAGAACTTGGTTTGCACTGATGCTCTTAAGCTTTCCCATAAGCCTGCCTGTCCTTTCAAACGCCAGGTACAGCTTTTATCTGATGGAGCTCCAAGACATAAAGGCTTAAGTTTCACACGCTTTGTTCTTTTCATCGCCGTTGACTATTGATTAAGGCTCAGCCCTACAGGTTAACTAACAAGTTATTTTTCCCCCCCACTGGAGCTGCGTTCTTTTTCAGACCTGCAGCCACCTGGGTAAAAATGGGCACCCCTGTAGTCCCACTTGCAGGATAATTGAGCCCCAATTGTTTTAAGGCTGCTGGAACTTTGTCCTTGGACTTGAGAAGTGAGTGGGGGAGGCAGGTAAGGAAGTAGAAGAGGGGAGGAGAAAGAAAGGTAATATAGGTACCGAGCTAATTACTGGTGCTTTTAAAAAAAAAAAAAGAAAAAAGTGGGGGTGGGGTTCATTTAAGTTCCTTGTTTTCCACTCCTCTTCAGTCATTCTTTCCTTTTTTCTCAAGGCCTGAACATTGGTAATAATGGTGATGATTAACTAAATGAAGTCGGTAACCTGGGCGACCATTAGGGTGGTTTTATATTTCATGGGTACCGAATAGCCAGAGAAAGCACACTATTGAGGGCTCGGAAAAATGAGATGGGGTGTTTGGGGATTTTTGGGGGTGGGGGGGTTTTGCATTGTGGTTTTTTTTTTTTACTTTGCATTTTGTGCCTTGATACTTCACGACGGTAAGGTTATAACTACCTTCTTCCATGTTTCCCTTCTTCTCCTGTCTTTTTCATTCCTTCTCTTCTTGACTTGCCACTTTTTAAGCGTTCTGCATATGACTGAATTATAGTTTCCCCCTGTTTGCCGGCCTACCTGTAAAATACTCTCCTGGGGAGAAGAAAGGACGTGAAAGGGAGGATTTATTTCTCAATATATTAGGTAGATGCTAGATTAATTGGCTTGGAGCTTTCATTTTATTTTTTATGGCATATCTTAGACTTGTCCTGCTTCTGCCGTAATAACTTAGCGTTATTCTCTCCAGACAAAGCATTTAATTGCGTTTAATTGCGTGCTATGTCCGCACGTGTATCGAGTGTACTAAAAGCAAGTGCCATCTTCCACGGAACCCCCAAATTCTCCTAATTCTGAGGCCTCTGTGGGCATGAATTGCATATTTCACTGGCAGAGGTAATGCAAGCAGCAAGCTGGTTGGATGGTTTGCAATTTTTTTTTCTTTTTCTTTTGTTTGGTGAATACTAATAATTCATGTGCTTGCTAGGTATTAAATAAGCCTCACTCAAAACAGACTTAATAAATGAGCTGAAATTGTTTATTAGTCCAATGGGAAATAAGCATTTCTAACAAACTCTTTTTCTTTGCTCAGCGAGATAGAAACAAACACGTGGGATTTAGTATTAAAAAGCAAAAGTTCTAGAATTACTATCGGATGTGAAATGAGGATTTATCTGAGAAATGCGTGCATTTGAGGTGAATTTGGCTTGTCTTCATCGGCACGGAGTTGTTAATGGAATCCATAATTCATCTGTAGAGCACACCATGCCTTTTGGGGGGTTCCGTGCCTTATGGTTTGTCATTGCAAGCATAGCCTTGGCTAGCAGGTACGTTTATTATATAGTAGCTGGCTGTATCTCTGAGTCACCTTCGCGGGGAACGCTAAACAAAACATTCCTTAGTTTATGAAATCCTTGGCAGCTCCTGTAGTAAAGAAAAAGAATTGTGGAAGTTCTTTCCATGCTGTGTCCAGAGCTGCACATGCTAAAGCGACAATCAAAATGCATTTCTCAAATGAAGTATCACACAAAATTACACTTAACCATGTAAGCTAATTTTTATAAAATCATTTTCCTAACCCATACCAGTTGCTATTAAACTTATAAAGTAGCAGCTACACCATGTACTAAACCCGTGATTAAAAAAAACCTTAATTTTCTGCTCTCAGCTTTATGATGCTAAGAGCTATATAAACTGTTTATTTGGTATTGTAGGTACATAACATCTTAGGAGAGATCAAGGTTTGGTGTTGGGCTTTTGCCTGCTAATATAAGCACAAAATCGCCACATTTTTGTACATAGTGCAAGTTTTCCTTGAATTCATTCTCTGTAATTCACTTCTGAAATGTCTTGGGTTTTATATATAGAATCTCCTATGGTACTAATGGGAAAAGAAGTTAAACAGATGCAGTACTGTGCAGAAGACGACACAAAGGCTCTTTCTCTTGTGCTGTGACCTATTATTGACAGCAGTTAGGCAAACCAAGCAGATTATTATTATTATTTTAAGGGATTAACTCTGAAAGAGTTCCAGAAAGAGCCCTACGAAGGCCATAGGTCTTCTTGGAAACTATTTCACAGGTTTTTGTTAGATTTTTTTCGCAAAAGACGTCCTTCTCACTGCACACTGATGATGGATAGGCCGTAAGTGAGGCGAAGTTTAGAAAGGAAAATTCACCAGCCATTGTCGGGTTCCGTAATGATTAACGCAGCAGCGAGGCACAAGGATTGTTTATTGGAACTGCATTATGCAGCCAAGAAATCTGTGCCTTTGTAATTCTCGTGGCACGCTACCATTTCCCAGCTTAGAAACGAAACCTATGCAGAGGTGGGGGTTTTGGGTTTTGTTTTGTATTGTGGTGGGTGTTTTGGTGATGGTGGTTTTGGGGGGTTTGGAGGTTTTGGGGGGGTTTTTTGTTTGGGTTTTTTTGGGTTTTTGGGTTTTTTTAAATTCCAGATGCAGGTTCTACTGGTTGACTTCAGGTATTTAGCTCTCATGGAAGTCAATACACAACAAGGCCTTAAGAAGTGACTGTTGAAGCTCTGACTGGAAGTCAGTGTAGCACCGGGATGCAATTCTGAGACGTTTGTAAAGGTGGTGGTTTCAACTCCTTTGGAAGTGGCAGCTTCACCTATGGTGTCCTTACCATACTCTCGTGATACACCAGTCAAGAGGCCACATTTTCACTGGAAACAGATTTGGAGGACATTGCAAAGAACGTGGTTGATGCAGGGGCTTTCGGGAGCCCAGTCTAGGGCAGCCCTAGGGCACAGGAATCTTTTTGAGAACAGTTGGATGAAGGGCGAGGCATGGAGGAGGCACGGGGGAAGGACGGGATGACTTAGCAGGTCTGCTCTAACGACTCATTGCATCATATTACAGTATTGTCTTTTCATAGTAATACACCGTGAGGCAAAGCCTGCTCTGGGCAGCTGGACCTGGCGGGGCAATGACTTGCATTTTGTATTGTCGCTAGCCGTGGGGCGGGGAGGCAGAATGCAATTGGCCCCAACCGCTTCGCCCAGCCGTACCACGTTAAATATTCTGATTTCTGGTGTACGCCCGCTGTACGGAGATTGGAAATGGCCAGTGAGCATGCAGGCACTGCAGAGGGAGTCTGGACAGAGCAGAATGAATGAATTGTAAAAATTGTCAGGGGAGGAGATGGCACATTAAGGAAAGGAATTTAATTAAATCCACCTTTTTTCCATTCCTATAAGGAGATGTAGGAAATCAAATCACGGACTGAGGCCTTTCACCTTTCGGCAGTGAATTTAATCCAGACTGGTACTTTTTTTTTGTGTGTCTTTCTCTCAGCATGTGTGAAGGGAATTGGTTGATCCAATTTCATTTCTTTCGGAGCAGGTGTATTTATTTGTAGCAGCCCCCCCCCCAATAGATTACTTAGCCTTTTGTTTGCTATTGCAAAAGGCAAGGTAAGAAATGAAGCAGCTTTAAATTAAGATGGAGAAAGTGTGTTTCTCTCCAGGTTGTTGGAGAACAGCCTGAGCACCTGGGTGAGGGTTACAGACAGGCTCTGCCTGCCTGTCATGCAGTGCTGATGAAAAATGGCCATTGCCCCCTTCACCTACCTTGTGGGTTTTGTGCAATGAACCCCTCTAAAGTACTCACCTGGCTTCACGGACAAAACTTTGACCTTCCAAGAAGGAAGGGCATTTCTGGTGAGAGCTAGAGTTAAGCTTAGAGCTAATTTGACCTCAAGGGTTTTTCTCTATCACAAAATGTGTCAAAGTCAGGAGGGTGAAGGAGTTCTTAAAGGAGAAGGCCCTAACAAATTCCTCATTTACTATCACTTTTGCCTTTCCCTTTTGCCTACACCTATTGCAGAAAGAACCAACCCTTTCCTATTGAAATATCTCTTTATTTTAGGTGTTCTCCACCTCTGGTGAGCAGGAGGGATATGGGAGATGGTAGAACGCTGCTCGCTAGGTACCAGGGCACTGGCACTGGTTTGTGCATTCTGGACACAGAAAGAGGCGTCCTGTTGACTCTCTTGGCAAGATTTGGATTTTATACTTTTTAAGTGTTAGTTTGTGGCATTTATGTTCATGGTTTTTGGCTTCAGCATGTGTCTGGGCCAGTACAACAGCTCTGAAATTGTTGAAAGATTCCAATAGCAAGAAACTGTCTTGGGGAAAGATCCACTGAGACCTGGAAGGGGCAGGATTGATGCTGAACACCTTAGGGCAGTGATTAGAGTCTATTTCTAGGACATTTTTTTCTCTCATGCATGTAAAAGCAGGAGATATCACCTTCTAGCTGGGCCACAGATGAAAATACTTTGCATCAGGCTGAACTATTCCTGCACCACTGGAAAACAGCAGGATCATGCCAATACCTGTTCCTGTTGAGTTGGTTCCCGGTACATCAGAAATTAAGTGGTGATTGCCTTGAATTGCCCTTATGGCACCTTTGACGTGTCATCAGAAATACTAGACCATAGAAAATTTAGTTTGGGTTGGGCTGATAAAGGTAATCTAGTCGGATCTAAAGCTAGATCTGGTAGCTCAGGGCCTTTTCCAGCTGGGTTCAGAAGATCGGCAGGGATGCAGGTTTCACAACCTCTCCTCTCACCCTAGGTCTGATGGCATCACTCCATTCCATGGCAGGAGAAGGTGGGGCAGTGACAGTGCACTTGAATGCTAATGTAAAATATTTATGCATTTTTCCTTCTGCCCTCGCTATTTTGAAGTGAGCGAGTACCTTCCTGGCAGCTTTCCAAGGTTACTGTTCTATAAAACGTTAAGATTAAACCAAGGCCCTCTTATCAGCTGAAGAGGACATCTCAAAAAAAACCAAACCCAACCCTTCTATGTTCTCTATAAGCACTGATATCTCAGGTGTCTTCTACTCTGAGTTCAAGGGAGAAATGTTCCCTTTGCCTACCTCAACTGCAAACCATGCACTGGCAAACCATGCACGCAGCAGCTTCCATGTGCCACCAAGGGAATTACGTGTTGTACTGGAGGGCAGAATTAGATAAATTCAAATCTATAATCCCACGCCCAGTCTAAAGTGATGGCATATATCATATTATAGGGCATCTCCAGGGGACTAAGTTTCATGACTTTAGACAAATCTATGAACAGATTTTTCAAAGTGGCTTATGTGGAACAGCATCCTTTGCTGTAAGTCTGCAGTGTAACATCTCTTGTTTTGGCAGCTCTTGGATCAATGTCCAGACCACAGAGCTTAAAAAAAAAAGCTTTTTTGTTACTTAACAGTGAAAGGGAGGGCAAAGGGAAGGCAAGGGTTCAAGTGTGGCAACAGTAAAACTGATCTCTATTCTGAAACCGCCTCAAAATATCTTCTTCACAGAACCATAAAACTCCCAGTAGACAGGAGCCCAGAATCCACAGTTACAACCTCTCGGTGGGATTCTGCACGGCCGAGTGGACTTTTCTAGCAATGGTCTGGTTTAATTGTTAGGGGTTTTAGGTCTGACAATCCCGGCCTATTTACATGTATTCATCACCTTCAGTCTCTAAAGCCTTAATAAAACTTCAGCTGTTTAGCCTCCAGTATCGATGCCCCATAGGCAGGAGTCATTTCTCAAGGAGGGGAAGACATGGTTGTGCTATTGAAAAACCTGACGTGTCGGTACCAATGGGACATCAGCAGAGAATGTCTTGTTCTGAAAGGTATTTAATTCTAGTCATTCAGTGAGACTTTGTATGCTATGGCTTTAGTACGGTTGTGCAAACATCTACTTTTAATGCGCCTACCTTACTTGAAAAATCATCTGTAAGATAATTTATTTTTTTGCAATTTGAAAATAGAAAATCCCCAGATTGCAAAGAGACATCACAGGAAATGGGGGGAGCCATGAAGCTCTCTAAAATAGAAGATGAAGCAACAGAATGAGAACTTCAAACTTCTGGCTACTTCTGCTTCACTGTCCTAGCAATATGGCAGCAAAGAACCAGGCTGACAAATCTCACCCTGGCAAGACACCAGACTTGAGGCAAAACGGGAAGAATTAGCTAAAATCGTAGCTTATGCTCGAAATTGCTCTTGTCAGTTGGCTGGCATTTCTTAAGTCAGTCAGTCATGCGCAATTGAATATTTTTGCTCTAAATGTAACTAAGCATCATGGGATTTTTGTAAACTGTGGTCATTCTAGCAAATTATTATTATTATCCATATTAAACAGATAAGAGATCTGTTTGCAATGTGTCAAAACAGAGTTTACCGCAGCCTGGGGTTTTAGTGTTTAGAAAGCCTCCATTCTACCTACTTTTATTTCAGCTACAGCTATCACGTCTAACGCGTAGGGTACTTCAGACAAAGAGCTATTGTGTAATTCTCCTTCTCGTTGACTTTCTTTATTCCGTGTTCTTGATGTAGAAAAGACACTTTCTGTTCTAAGGGTTAAGTGGAGCGTAGCTGCTCGTTAGCAGCTTTAGTGGGGCTGATGAGGTTCAGTGTCATCTTGTTAAAAAAAAAAAAAAAACAAAAACAAAATGCAAAAAACCAACACACCAACACACATGCCAAAAAACCCAAAATACACCAACATGTTCATACTGAAAAAAAAAATAAATCAGTAATTATGATTCTTGTCAATTTGTTTTTTTTTGCAGTGGCCTACTTAGCTATTTGCAGAATGGCAACCTGAAATGGAGTGGGGGAGGCAAATGTGTGTTTGTATTCGAACGCCATGGTAAGGGCCTGGCATATGTGCCAAGCCTTTAAATGTTGTCTGGGGTAGCCCCGTGGAAGAGCTCTTGTAATATAACCCCTTTACATCAGAATTTGATGGGAATGTCTCTTAAGTGAACCTCGAGGTGGTGTTAAATCATATGTAGTGACCCATCTAAACTATCAGGTAAGGTACGTGACATGGCAGGGGGAGCAACCTCAAGCTGGGATGGGATTCTAGCTGCAACAATGACTTCATCTGTCATTTCACCACATTTTGTTTGAGCTGCTTTTCACTTTTTCACCATCGTTCTATTGGATGCAGTCCCGCTGGTCAAATGATTACTGTGCTGCCGAGCTTTTGGGAACAGCCTTCACCTTACTGCAGTTTTGACGTCGTCAATGCCCGCAGTAAGGGTGGGTTTGTTCTCACAGCTGTTGTAAATTAAAACACTAACGCCCTTCATTCAGCAATTTAGCCTTTCTGACCTGGAGGTACCTGGAACCAAATGAAAATTTCTCTTCCCCTACTTTTAGACGCACCTTTTGCAGCCCTCAATGCTTGCTGAGTTGGAGGTCGGTTTATTGTTGTACCCTTTCACGGATCAAAATGGTGTGCGTTTGGTTAAGAAACTTAGCAACCGTGCAGGTAAAGGAGGCAATGGGTGACAAACACCATCCCGTAGCCACCGGGCTGTGGAAGGTTTGTCTGGCAAACAGAGATTTCCAACGGGTTTCCAAATGCACGGGAAAGTATGTTTGCCAGGTTACAAGAGTCTTTTCAAGGGTATTAAATGTCAGTGCTGAGTTTCTCTGTGGTGAGCAAATCGTAGTAATTTGTTTAGTTGCTCCAGAGCTGTTTAGAGGCCCAGGCATATTTTTTAATGTATGTGAGGCGATATAATAAAAACCCACCCGTGCAAAAATCTTGTGAACATTAACAGGTGATGTGAAGAGTAAGAGGCTCCAAACATTCTTGGCATTTAAATATTCCCGGTTTCTTTGTAATAACTATGCTCTGCAAGATCTTGGGACTCCCTAAATACAAATCTGCTTAAAAGATGTCTGAAGGAACCAGCAAATATGAATTGCCTAATAAAAACCTAGATAAAGTTTAAATGGCTGGAGGTACTGGGAGAAAGGTAAGAGCTGTACACCCAAGTCTGCAAACCTCTGTTGCTTCCTGGACTTTGCATTTTTAATTTGCAGTCGCAGGTAGGGCATAACGTTGGCTGTATTTGCCCATACCTCAAATGCCATCTTGTTACATTTTTCAGTTCCTAAGTGCATTTCCTTAGGCGTAATATAAATAAGACCACTTCTTGGTAAGTGACAATTCTGAAGGTGTGCGCGGGGAGGCGGGGGAATGGTGGGAAAAGGCAGGCCCGTGGGACCTGTACAAATATTTCCAGGATATCTTTTCAGAACATTGTTGCTTCCGCCTCTCCCAAATGAATAGCGTTTGATAATTACTGAAATCACGAAGGAGGGACAGCTACAGGTGGTTCCCCCCCTCCCCTCTTTTTTATTCTATTCCAAATAGTGAGGCTTTCTAGCTTGTGGCATAGCTGCTGTGTGTAGACCGTGATCCTGAGATGCCATTACCATCTTACTGGGCAGCATTGGATGTTTTCTGTTTTTCTAATACTGCCTGGTAATGATGATGATGGTGTTTCACGTACAACGTGGAAAAGTTCAACAGCGAATTTGGAAACAGAGGTCAGTGGCCGATAAAGGAATCCATGCTTGACTGTCAAATTTCCCCAAGCATAAGTAAACTTAAAATGAAATGCTTTGGGTTCTAGATAAAGGGTATAAAAGCAAACATAAGAAAATCTTGTCCTTATTCTGGAATGAAAAGCTAACGTTAGAGTGAGCGTGTAAATGGGAAACGGTGCAGAATGTGGACCAGAGCACGTGTTTGGTACTGCGAGAATAGAACACGGTCCAAGGAGAAGGTGCATTTTGTAGCAGTAAGATGAACGGAGTTGCTCTGCTCCGAGCACGTTCTTTGTATTTACTTTTAAACACCAGTAGCTTTCCAGAGGATGGAAGTAAACATTTTATTGAAATGTAACATTTGAGTTTTCTTGTTCATAATTTTCTCTCAAAATCAAAATGTTCTTTTTTAAAATCTATATCTGAATATAAGATATTTTAAGACGTAGGCTGCCGAAACGTGGAGTTTACTTTTTCAGCTTTGCTGTTGTAACTTACCCTTTCCTTTTCGCAGCAATTCCTCTAGACTTCTCTTCTCCAGTAGAATGTTCTAACAGCAAAGCCATTTATTTTAAAACTTTGAACTTTTATGTAATGCATATGCTTTAAATTTTATTTTTATACAGATGTTCTTCTACATCCATTCGTCACTTCTCGGGGTGGGGGGGGGGAGAGAGAACAAGACTTAGCCCTCATTCCCCTTCACTGTTTTCATTACTTTAGGGGTCTAATATTATAACACATTTTCAAATACGATGGGCTTGATTCTTATTCTATGAGGTTTCTTTCCCAATTATTACCAATTACACTTGTTAAAGTCATCTTGAAAGAACTAGCTCAGCCTAAAGGGACTTAGTGGACGCGAGAACGTTGTCTTAAATGGTTCGTGGAGGCTTTTTGGTCTTTTCTGAGGATTAAAACCTTGCAGGAAGTTCTGCTTCCCAGTTATCAGATGTTCCAGGTACTGTAAATAATGATTTATAAAGGCTATCACTACTGCTGTTAGATGTTTTTATCTGACACATGGCTTATGGGCAGGTGTCTCGGCGTACCTGGCAGCTGTTAAGCACCAAAAAGCAGCAATAGCAGCGTCCTGCCCCCCTACCCTCCTCCTCCTTTCCCCCCCCCAGGCGCTCTCACTGGTGTGTGGTGCGCTGGGGCTCTTCATTGCTCGCACCGAGAAGGCTGGTTGTTTCCTTGAACCCTGTTCTGAAGTGTCAACTGAATGAGGCACTGAAGCATAGCTTGGGTGAAATGTATTCCTTTACAGTTTAGTTGGCTGGAAAGGCTGTGGATACACCATGTGCTGGCTCCACAAAGACGTAGGAGTATCTCCTGGCTATAATAAATATGACACGCGGTGTAACGTTACCTACACGGTAGAGCTTAGATCAGAGCGCTCTTAAGCCATCACGCAGAGGCCATTACTACCCCGAGAGATAAGATTAAGGATAAGGGGTGAAGAAAGAAAGACGAAACAAATCACACTGCCTTCCTCCGGGGCGATGGAGTGGCAGTCAGTGGCAGAGGCAGAAATCCAGAGGCCTTAGAGAGTAACAGCCCCTTAGAATGGCACGGAGCTCTTAGGCAGGGAAATGCTCAAGGTTGAGAAGCACGTGCTTGATTTTTACCTTTGCTGTTGTACAATGTGCTCCAGCAAACTTCCCCTTCTTCTGAAAAAAAAGAAAGCAGACAGATCCCTTACCATCGCTATCATTAGTATTCACTACACTTAATTACATTACTAACACCTAAGTCTCCTCTCACTGTCACTTTTATTTAAGACTCAAATTTGTCTGCATCCCTTGAACTAAAGCCAATAAAATAAAGTTTGTTGTTGTAAAAGCAACTGTGTTAAATGCTAGGCCCTCTTGGTCACTTTTTTGTGCCCTCCTCAGTAGTGTTCTCTTCACATACCAGGTTTCAGCACGTCTTTTTAACTGATTGGAAAGACTTGAATCAGTATTTTTGTGAATCAAAAGGGAGGAGGGAGGCAGGAAGCCAAGAAACAAAACACAACAACTCTTACTGCTTTTGCATCGTGTTGAAATAGAACTTAACCATACGTTTCTATTTTAGATCTTTATGAACTCATTTTCTACTATTGTTGTCTCCTGAAATCCACCATGATTTCCAAACTAGCCTTTAACATCAAATGTCTTTCCTCTCCCCATCACATAGTTGGTAAATTATTTATGCACCCTGTGACGTAAGGCAATCTTCCTCAAGCCATTTCTGTTAGCTTTTATGGAACACTCACGTCCCGAAGAATGTGGAATCATTAATAGATGCTTCATTTCTCCAACTGGACGGACTATGGTCCTCTGTGGGCATCTTACTAGACAGTGCTGGATTTTTTGGATCTACTCTAACACTGTCTGGTAACGATGTTTAAAGGGTGAACCAAACAACAGCATGCATCAGGAGGAGCTCTCACAAAAAGAGATTTTTTTACCACAATTTAGGTCAAAGTGGAACATTTGGACAAGAGGGTAAGGATGATGGCTACTGTGTTAACAAGTATTTTTAGATAATAATATTTTTAGATAATAATGGCTACAATACCAAATACTTCCAACAAAGAGCTTGGTGGAAACCCCTCTGTTAGGTGCTACTGAACCTTGATGTTGCTGTGAAGGAGGTGAGACAGGACACGGCAGCTCTAGCATACCAAACGCGTGTCTCCTCAGGGGCATGGGAATGCTTTCTTCTCTCCAAGCAGTGGCCAGAGCTGTGATGTATTTGCATGGCACAGCCCTCGTCCAGGAGGCTGAGAGATTTGCTTGTAAAGCTGCCATGCTTGGCTGTGAAAGGTGGTTAGGGCAGGATGCTGGTTGTAAAGGTCATTCTCCCCAATTACAGTTCAATTATACCTCCATGGTTGAACAGCCTGTGAACTTTCAACCTCAGAACCTGCCCTGGTTTAGGTGGTGCTTTCAGCTTATAGAACGGGGGGGCTGATCACTCTAATCATTCCATTAAGAAACAAAGGAATTTAACTTGGGCAAGGAACAACTACTTAATGCTTACCCTGCTCTACCGAACCAAGCAGAGGAACGCGAAGAGCCCCCACCTCACAAGAATTCATTCTAACCGCGTAGCAGCTCCCGTAGAAGTACGCCCCCACCTTGAGTGTGAGAATGGATGAGGTTTTGATTAGAAGCTGAGGCTCATTAAGGAAATAATAAGTACTTCTCTCAAATGACACAGAGGTCAGATTTGAACAAGTTTCCTGGGGTGACAGAGGAGCAAATGCTTGAGGAGACCTCTTCTTACTGCAAGTGTTATCATTGTTCAGGTTGGAAAAGCCCTTTAAGATCATCAAGCCCAACCGTTCCCCTAACCCTGCCATCCCACCACTAAACCCTGTCCCTAAGCACCTCGACTGCCCGGCTTTTAAATGCTTCCAGACCTATCCCGTCATATTTGAGCCACATAGTCCACCTCCATCCACTTCACTAAAAAAGCACCAGTTTCAGCCCTGCTGGTGGCAATATTGCTCGCTGTGGTGAAAGAGCTGATTCTGCAAGCAGGTTCTGGGATTGCTCATGCATCTAAACCAAAGCCTGTATTTGCAGGCCAAGTTTAGGGACTAAATTACGTGCAAGACTTGCTCTCCTCTAGTGATATTTAATGCCTCCTGCCTGATCTGCACATACACATTCAGGGCCAGTCTTTGCTTACCCTGCAGGTCCTTCCCAGGCCATGACAGATTGATCCAAGTCAGTATTTTGCAGACAACCTGGTCTCCCCCCCTGGTAGGGGATAAGAATTCATGGCAGAACTCATTAGCAGGCCGCCATACAAGCTGGGAGTCATCCTTACACAAGGAGCATTCAGACCGCCCGCACTTCTGAAAGACCACAAAATTTTAGGGCTCTTGGGGATCTGACTTGAGGTGGGACCTTGCACTGATTCTCCAGCATTGCACCCACTGGGTTTCGGCTCCTTTCTGTGAGAACTATAAGGCCACATTACACGCATTCCGACCACACGCTCCTCACCCCAGCTCTTTAAATGGATCCCCAGTATTGATTTATGGTTGAATCACACCACCAAAACTTTTTGCTCATCCTCAATTTAGCATTAATCCCCTCCCTCACTCCAGAATAGAACTGGTACAGCAACACAGTAGTAACACAAGCAAATTCTGCGTTCTCTGCCTTCGTCATGGCAAAGCTCTACATGTTTTTTTCAATGATTCCTTACCAAAACTGCCAGGTAATACAGGAACAGCAGGAAAAATTAACCAACTGGTTTATAACCTGAACTTGTTTCCATTGCCATGTGAACAGCTTGAAAGGAGCTGCCTGGGCTGACTCACTGCAACCAGCTCGGGTTTGTGTTTGCCCTTGCAGGTTGTAATTCTTAGGAAAACGGGAAAGAAGGAAGAAGCAGGGAAGCGTTCTTTGGGCATTAGCCTCCCTGTTAATAAGTAACTGGTTTGCAAGGGATTGAGGAAATGGTGTGAAATCTGAGCGACTCTGCAAATTGACTTTTAACAAGCATTTAAATAAGATTAATTGGAGCGCACACCTACCTCCCATCCATCTCTTCTTAAAACAAAGCGTGGGTCCTAACCTTGGATGGAGTTGAGTAAATAAAAAAAAAAAGAAGATAACT
>NW_009260796.1:1230865-1236360 GCF_000687185.1 Egretta garzetta
TGCCGCCTTAAAAAAAAACCAAAACGGAGACCAGGGAAATCCCGCTCCCCCCCATGATGTATGCGTAGGAAATGTCCGTTCGGTCTTGTCTCAGAGAGCACCACGAGAGCCGGGGCAACCCAGGAAAATCCCCTTCTGCCTCAAGAGCTCTCACTCCCTCCCCTTCTGCTGATTTTCATCTTGCTTAAATCAGCCTCTCAGGAGAGCAATTCCACGGGCAGTACCGATCCTTAGGACGGTTTAAGAGCTGTCGGAGGCCTGCTTGGCATCAGCCTTAATTCTGAAAAAGCTGTCTCACCGAGGGGAGTTTTCCTAGCGCTGAGGGCACAGCTGAAACGTGCAGCCATGGTCTTGCTGTGCTCCTCTTGATGGAGCCGCACCCGACGCGGGCACGGCGAGCGCTTTCACAGCACGATGGATGCGCCGGACAGAGCTGTTGGTAAGTTCTTTACCATTATTATTTATTTTTTTTTAAAATACCAGTGAACTGGAAAGAGTTGTGTTTTCATAATTGTACTGCCTCATAATCAGCAAGTATTCCGAGTTAAATATTTACTGGTTATTGCTTTGTCTAAGGGAGAGGCCCTCAGCCTTTCCCTGCCCTATCTTTTTAATCCTGGATCTGGAGAAAGTCCTTTAGTGCTGGTGGTTTCCTTTAGCCTGAGTGCCTGCTGATTGCTGTCTTACCAGGCAAAGTTAGATCTAGCTAATTTTGTCTAATACTGTCTGGTAATGCCGTCAATCGCATTGGCAAAAATCATCGTCTTGACAGAATATGGAGAAAGCAACCTTGCCTTTATCAGAAGAATCAATGAAGTCCGATCTCTGGGCCTTCTCACAGGGGTTTGGACTTATGTTGAAAGCTTATTCAAGTGCACTGGGCCTACATCAGTCTTGTTAACACCCAAACATGTACTGGAATGCCTGCAGAGGTATAGAGAGAGAGGAGGAAAGTCAAGAGAGGATGAGCTTACATGTCCATACTATCCAAGTAGGTCAAGTTTTCCAAACTTGCTTCCCTAAGAAACGAGGCTCTCGTACTAACCAGCTATCTGTACATTAGGAACTCTTGGACCTGTCAGACTTTCCCAAAATTTGACAGGGGCAAACGTAACAACCCGGCAGCTTTGCAGAAGATACGATAAAACTGCAGCAGCTAAGCAGAGACCATCATTGCTCCCCGTGCGGCAGGGTAAGCACGGCTGAAAACTCCCAGCCCCGTGGCATAGGAAGCTGAGAGCTTCTGAATCTTAAAAAAAAAATCTTCCTTGTAAAGAGATACTCCTACACGCAGGCTGTTCTGCTGCTGTTAAAGATGAAGAGAGTTTCTCTGGGTAAGCTCAGGCCGTTTAGACATCTGAAGTCGCTGCCGGTTTAAGTAGCTGCTTCTGTTTGGAAATTATTCATTAAAAAATGAGCAAAATTCAGCAACAGATCAGCGCTCCCTGTTGCTACATTGCAACTTTGACTTCAGTCTGCTTTATTATACTTGCAAAGGCATCTCAGAAAATAAAAGGGTTTGCAAAGCCCCTGGTTCAGCAAATCTTCTGTTAGAGATGCAGTTAGTCCAATCGTACGAGAAGAAAGGTGGCCTCCCCGGGAAGGGCTCCGATTCCCCACACGTGGCTACCAGCCCTTGTCCTCCCCGTACCGAGAAGCAGCCATAGCCCGTGCCCGTGCTTGGATTTGGCAATAGAGCACCCCTGGTTGTGCAATACAGCAGCGGTGGGAGGGAGTAGCATGAGAGAACGGATTCCTGACCGCAGCTGAGGAGCATCCCGCGCCCTCGGGCATGAGGATGAAGGTAGCGTGTTTCTCTACATCAACCAAGTCTCGCTAAATTGTCAGGAATTTCCCAGTTAGGAAATCGCCTTGCCCAAAACAGCTCAGGTGGTGAAGATGGTATCGACATCCCGGTTAAAATGACTCACGCTGGGAAGTCTCATTTTGCAGGGCACAAACGATGTTCCTTCTCAGAGTACAAGTATCTTATGGAAACTTGCTGCTTCTTTTGGTGTATTGCGGTGTCTCACCACGGCATCGGTCCACTGCATTTTATACTGTGCTATCCCTGAACATCACCCGGTGTATTCCTTGTTTTCCTTTCCTCTATACGCCTCCCTTTGTCCAACACTTGCCCTTTGGATTTCACAGAAGCTACGGTCTCTTACTGGAAGCTTCACTGTTCCTATTCCCATCTTCATGAGATGCTCAACATGATCAAGGGGGGTTTTTGTTGGAGTTACAGTGTTTCTTGAAATGAAACAAATTTGACCTTTCAGCAGCACTACCCTTTACTAATTATCTTTAAAAGAAGTGAAAACAAGAACTATGTGCCTTTTATTAAAATGTCTTCTTAGGTAAATTGGAAAGAAAAAAAACAAATGCAGCGAGATGTCCTGTGCAGCCAATATTAAAGGGTAGGGATGCGGAAAACGTTTGCAGGGAAGGCAAAGAGACTGAAGATACGACTCCAGTCCTTAATGCTGTGTTCACGCGTTCTGTTACCAGTACCTTACTGTAATTACGCTGCTGAATATTCTACTGCCACTGTTTTTATCACTAGAATCCCCAGGTGTGGATAACTACATACAGAAAGACTGTTTTCTCTGTAAGAGTAGGAAGAACACGTTCACTGGCTGCTATGGTGTACATACATTTGTATATATACATACATGCTCTTCGATGTGCCGTCTCACCGCCTTAGAGCTTATGTTTTTACTTTCAGGCATTTTAGTTGTGTATTTAATAAAAGAGTTGAATCTCAACCCGGCTCCTAGTTGTATTTATTTTGAAGCCATACAGATTGCTGGGTGTTTAAAGCAAGCGAGCGGTATTCCCCGGTGCTCGAGTTCAGCCTAACAACTCCTGACCACGAGCACTAACTCTGCTTCTCGGGAAGCCCCTTCCTCACGACACAGCACGGCTCTGGATGGAGACCCAGCCAGCTCCTCCGAGTATTCTCCACTGGTTTGGGGATGATGTGGCGCTGGTGGAGCTGTACTGCTAGCGCGCTCCAGAGCTCTGCCACTCGTGCATGTCCTTCAGCTGGGCTGCGTTGGGCTGACACAACCGATGGCCAACTGTCCAAAGGGGCTGCACCTCTGCGAAGCTGAGCCGGGGTTCTAGCCGGCGCTGGTGAAACATTGCCTCATCCTTGCCCCGATCCTAAAGTTCTGGCCAGCTGCACGAGGCTGAAACCAGCTCGGTCACATTGCAGCAAAAGCTGTACTTCGAAATAGCCTTGATTTCTAAACAAAGGACCTGCCTGTGTGTTGGGGTGGGGGCTGGCAGGGAAGGAGTTTCTCAATATGCTCCCACCTAAAAAAACCCCTTTATCCAGAAAAAACAGTCCTTACACAAGCCAGGAGCTAGTGTCCCTCTCAGAATGCAAGCAGTAAACGCTCTCCTGTAATTCCTCAACATCTATAGATCTAATGTTACTTGTCCTCCTGATTTTTGACTTGAATGCCCTTGAACTAGCAAGCCAGATATTGCCTTCAGAAAGGGGGAGAGATCCTGAAACAGAGCCCGCTCTGAGGAAAGCAAAGGGAAGGAAAATATTGCATCCAGCTCTGGAGCCCTCAGCACAGGAGGGCAGGACATGGACCTGAGAGGAGGGCTACTAAAATGATCCGAGGGCTGGAGCCCCTCTGCTCTGAGGCCAGGCTGGGAGAGTTGGGGGTGTTCAGCCTGGAGAAGAGAAGGCTGCGGGCAGAGCTGAGTGCGGCCGGTCAGGGCTTCAAGGGGGCCCAGAGGAAAGGGGGGGACAAGCTTTTTAGTAGGGCCAGCTGTGACAGGACAAGGGGTGATGGTTTAAACTGAAGCAGGGTAGGTTTAGACTGGATCTAAGGAAGAAATTCTTTACAACGAGGGTGGTGAAACCCTGGCAGGGGTTGCCCAGAGAGGGGGTGGAGGCCCCATCCCTGGGAACATTCCAGGCCAGGTTGGATGGGGCTCTGAGCAACCTGATGTGGTTAAAGGTGTCCCTGCTCCCTGCAGGGGGGTTGGGCTGGGTGACCTCTAGGGGTCCCTTCCAACCCAAAACATTCTAGGATTCTATGAAACACGCAACATCTATTTCAGCAAACCCCATATTCCTCTCTGTTTGGCTGGCATGGGAATGCCCAGGGCAGGTAACCTGAACTGAGTACCAGAGAGAGGGGACATGTATTGGTGTCAGCCTAACCTGGGCTCAGACGAGGTGAATACTGAAGCAATCCCTTTCTGCCCAGCGTAATTACCTCTCGCTTTGCTGGTTGAGGACTTACCCTAAGAGCAAGGCAAGCAGGAACCTTCCAGCCACTGGCAGTAGCTTCAGCACTGCTCAAAAGGCTCAGGAACTCCAGCGCAGCCTCTGGTTTCTAGGTACAGGCACAACTTCTCAATCTCTGCTTTCAGTCTTGGTACCCAGTAGATGTACATTTTTTTTTTAACAAAACTTTGTAAGCAAATTATTATATTGGGGCCAAAAGAAATTGGGCAAACTTTCACTTTGGTTTGCTTCCCTTTTATTGATCTTGGACTTAAAATTTTCTGGTGCTGAAAATTTTGAAAAGCAGTTATAAACGTTGGCTTTAAAGTTATGAAAAGGAAATCTTTTCAGCCTTATTTGTTATTCCTCTCAAACCCTGAAGCCCTTATTTCAATGTGCTTAACGTTTGAAGGTGATCACAGGTTCTCCTAATGTTAAATTCGAGAGCAAAATAAAATACCCTTTTACCAGCGGACAGCTTGGGCTATGGCATACGAAAAAAAGAAGTTTGGAGGACTCTTGCAACTACGCTTTACATGCCAGCAGGTAAAACACGCACGCACGTGTGCCCCACCAGGCACCAGCAGCCCCTTACGCCTTCGCATGATCAAGCATCGGGCCAGGGACTGCATTTTACCAAGCACAGCCCTCCAATACCTCCTGCTTGCTTCCCTCCCTAAGTACATAAACACTATTGACACGTCCTACTGCTGCTTAGGAGCGCTAGGAAGGGTTTCAGAGTCGGCTTTGCTACCCCGACGCTATACAGCAACGTTCCCAGGCTGTTAATGTTGTGCCCTTCGCCTGGCAAGAGCCACGTCCCCTTCTCCCCCAGACACTTTGCAACTCTTAGCTGAAGACAGCATTGCAGCCAAATTGCTGTGTATTACCTACACGTTAAAACTGGGAAAACTCCGGCATGCACAGAAAATTACTTGCCCAGACAGTTGCAGAAGAAAATAATCGAGAGACTTTGTTGTAGACTCCAAGCCTTTGGACTTCATATTTGGCTTTCACTTCCCAACATTAAAGTTTAACAGACCGGCATAGCAAAGTATGGGTTTAAAAAAAGCTCCAGCACCTCTCCTACAATTAACAGTTTTAAAAACCAAGCAAAAATAAACCAAACGAATCAAAAAAGGTCGGGGGGCAAAACAGCTGGAAGCCTTCTAAATGCTTCATTAGTCGTCAGAAGCAATAAAAACTCCAGTGCATTAAAACCGCTTCATATCACCCTTAC
>NW_009260796.1:1237177-1242704 GCF_000687185.1 Egretta garzetta
CAGCAGGAAGGATTGCTGAGAGCAATGTATGGTATGGACGTTCTTTACATCTCCAGAATATCAGCCCTAAACGTCATGCAGAAGGCCGTGTAGATACTTAGGTGGCAGGGAAAAAAAATGTAATACCAACCCCCTTAAACTTCTCCTTGGGAGGGGCTCTCTTCATCTCCCTTCGTCAGTTTATTTTAGGCACGGGAAGGTGGAGTCAGCTCCCAAGGCGGTAAATTTAACAAGCACCTCCTGGCACAACTGTTAAAATCTAAACCGATCCAGCAACAAAGTTCAAGACATTTAAACTACAGAAACGATGAACACATCATTCCATCGTTTTACCCAACAAAGTCGATTTAAGTATTAAAGAAGCTGCTTAGGGAGCAATACACGCTTCTGCCAAACTATTTACCTCTTTCAAGATTTTGGGTTTTTTCTGGATATCGTGAACTTGCTTTGAAGGTACCTGGGAGCACGGCTGGGTTGCGGGGGTTGCGTGCCTCACGTCACCGCCCCAGTCACTGTTAGCCAGGGTCACAGTCGCACCTACGGGGGCTGGAAGAACCAAAGGGGCCTGATATTTGGTAAGGATTCCATTTTAATTTTGGTGTCCAAACGTAAACAGACTGCATTAAACCATTACCTCAGTCCCTCCAACTGGGAGCCGAAGCCGGGGAGAGGCTCAGCAAACAGCGAGGAGAAACAACCTCATTTGGGTTGCTAATTCTATTTGCATACCAAACACTCCTTTAAACAAACCCATTTGGAGTTGTGTGTGCAGGCCCAGCTCATTATTCTGGGAGCCGAAGCCGGGGAGAGGCTCAGCAAACAGCGAGGAGAAACAACCTCATTTGGGTTGCTAATTCTATTTGCATACCAAACACCCCTTTAAACAAAGCCAGTTGGAGTTGTGTGTGCAGGCCCAGCTCATTATTCGCTATCTGCTACGGGGTGGCTCTGAGCCCATCCCTTCCTTAAACGCAGGGCGAGAGAAAAAAGCTTTGAGTACCACGGGAAAAAGGGAAACCCGAAAACAAACGAGGATGAGTTAACAACTCAGGCAGCCCTTCCAGCTGCTGACTTGTCTTTGGCCTTTATCTCCCTTAGAACAGGTCCTAAAATCAGGGCTGGTTTAGAACCGTTTGGGAACAAAGGAGCTGCCTCTAAATGTACTTTAAAAAGCAACAAGCAGAAGATGAGGAAGAGTGGGAGCTAACGGTGGTTGTATGGTGAACGACGTGCATTAGACACAGGCTGCATTTAACTATTGTTTTTTTATTATTTTTTTAATTGGATTTCTCCCATAGCTTTAATTTAGAAGTTTCAGCATGACTATGGCAGGATGGAGAGGCCTCCCAGTTCCTGCTAGATCCCATCTTCCTGGACAAGGGTATGGGGGTGTGTGTTTTGTTTTGTTTTCAGTATTACACTAACTTGGCAGCTAAATAAATGGTAAGACTTACACCCCACCCCACCCCACCCCCCTTCCCAGCTCCGTGTTCCTTCAGCCGCTGCGCTTTGCTGCCTCCTCACTCCTATCAATGCCAGCACTTGCGAGTCTGTGCTCTAGGACAGAGCAATAAAATAGAAATAGAAATAAAGCAGACTGGGAAAAACACTCCCCAACACACATCTTCCCTCTGAGTGGGAGGAAGAACCATTACATGGTGAGACCGGGCACCAAGGGGGAGCGAGCCAGGAACCAGCGAGGAACCCAGCAGGGCAGCAAAGCCCCTCAGCAAGCACCCAGGGACCAGCTCCCTCACCACGGCTGCACAACGAACCGATGCCCCAGCTCCAGCAACAGAAGACCGGTTAAAGACAGAAGCGTTTCTTACCTGGAAGCTCCTCAGCACCCTGCAGAGCTGCTGCTCAGGTTCTGAGCAAGGCCCCGATGCCTGCCCAGGTGACTCCCACCACAAATGATGGGAAAAGGGAGTCCCCTCAGCTGTGCTGCCCAGGGGCCCTGGCACCCAGGGCTGCAGCTCCGACCCAACCTTCTTCACCTTTCCTGAGTCTCTCTAAATTTGCCTGTGCCCTGGACTCCTAAGGCTTCCTATGATTTCTGTCCTAGAGCTGGCCCTAACTCTTGGTATTGTCTATAACACCTTGCTTGAGCTCTCCAAGTTCCAGCAATCTGTGTTTTGAACAGTTTGGAACCTTTTTATGGCTTCAGTCCAAATTAAATCCTGGATGAAAGTTCCCCACCTGCAAAGGCTCAGCACGTACACACCGTATGTGGTGCATGTAGGGGGTTTCAGAGGAATGGGGATGTCAGCCTGCCATGTCCCTCATTCCTGTTATTTCCAAGAATATCCCAATCATTTTCCTGTTTATACCTCCAGTGGCCCTCTCTGATATACTGTTACTAAATTCAGCTACTTCTACTCACCGGTAGTATGGTCAAACCACTGCTGATTCCAGAAAAATGTACTTTTTTTGCCAGTGAATGCTATAGGTTCCATTTGAGAGGTCAGCTGCCATCCTGTTGGGCTATTCCCATACGTACAGCGGTCTGTATGTGAATATTCTCACCCATTGACGTTTGTACTGCGAGCTGCATGTCCCTGACGCAGCAGTAGTGAAGGTCCTGTTCCTGCGGAAATGAAACGCAGCGTTAATAATTCCTTCAGTACTGTGAGACTTGAGCTTGGCGAGGCCATTCGAGGCCAGAGCTGTAACCGGCAGACGCCCAGTGATACCCAACCAGCCCTTCAGGGCGTCTTCATAACCCTGATAAATCAGAGACAAGTTCATCTGTCATCGAGCTATGTGGTTATTCGTAGCAGGCTGTGCCTTTCCAGTAAGGGGGGAGAATTCGGCGCAGGGAGCTGATGGAAGCAGGAGTTAGCTCTGTCTGCAAAAAGCCACCAGAATATCGAATGTTTTTTTTTAAAAAAAAACAGAATTTACAGGCTGCATCTGCATGCAGCTCAAAAACCTACATGCATTTCTTAAGGGAGCAGCCCACACCTATCCCAGGCTGCTGTTGCCAAAATCACA
Source organism: Egretta garzetta (assembly GCF_000687185.1). Lineage (NCBI taxonomy): Eukaryota > Metazoa > Chordata > Aves > Pelecaniformes > Ardeidae > Egretta > Egretta garzetta. The sequence continues at coordinate 1,240,172 of NW_009260796.1, forward strand.
GCGACCTTTTATTGGTATTTGGTGACCAGGGTGGAGCGAGGGTCGTTTCAGCCCTTCAGCCCTTCAGCTACCACGTCCATCTATGTTGCAAGGAGTCGAACCGGTAGATGCTAACCGAGGATCTCAAAAGAGAAGCCAAGTTCTGGAGCACCACAAGGGAATCTTTCCTCGTCTGAAGCTACAGCGGGGGCAGCATAAGCAGTTGGCAAACACCCGGCTATGCCAAAGAAATGGTTAAGTTGGCTGGGATGCTCTGCACAGGGAAAAAATAAAAATAGCTCCCAGCACAGCTCCATGGGCTGGTCTTTGCGGTTTATGCAAAACATGACTGACAACACACAGGGAAATTTGGCCCCAGCTGATCCTGTGAAGCAACTGCTTTTCTGCACAGCAACGCGCTTTGCTAGGCACTCGCAGGAACGGATGGGGCCCTGCCTGGGTTGTTACCGCGCACAAGTGGGTACTGAAAGAAGTAACTGGAAGGGCGTGTATCCCGTCTGATTGCCATAAACCTACTGAAACCATTGCCATAGTTTGCCTTTAGACTACTGGAATATCAGCTTTCACCAGAAATTAATTTCTGAGAGCGCCTGGGCATCCCTCTTGGCTTCCCAAGGAGGGTGCTGGGCGACGGGTGGAGCCTCCCGGCTTCACGGTTCACGGGCTCCACTTTAGAGTCCTGGAGGCATCCAAGAGACAGGTCCAGACTTGAGCAGCGGTGGATTCTGAAATGAAGCAAAGGCATTTTTGCAAGAGGACGTGTACCTAGTTAGCCTGACTGGGACAGCAGTGGGAAACCCGGTTAGACTCGGGGAAAGTCCTGCCAAGTAATGGTTTGTACTTCGAAAGCTTTTGAGAGTGGTATATGAAATAAAATGCCTGAAGAAAATACCACAGTAAATAAATGAACCCTGAAACTCATCTAGGAAGGCAAAGTATACAGCTCAGCGTAAGCAGGGATGGTTTGGGTCTGTAATATCTCCATAACACCCACAGATTGGCGCTCCGCTGGCAGCATCGGCGCGTTCGGGAAGCCCAGCAAGGTCACTGTGGTTGCCCCCGCTTCATGGGGATGCAGCAGGGTGCAGGCAGGACGGGGGAATTCACAGCCAGTGTGTTTGAAAGAGCCGAGGCAGCAAAGTGCCCATATCAAACTGGTATTCAGTGGGATTTGGGTGCTCAACACCCCACGACCTTTGAAAATACCACAAATGATTTGCGAACCTGTATCACTCCGCTCGTGAATCAGTCCAGGTGACTATTTTATAACGGCTTCATTCCATAACGATACGGAATTTCACCCTCACCCTTCCCCTGGAGTTTGTATGCATCGAGTGACCAGGGCAAGCAAAGGCAACTGGGGGGGGGAATGGGGACTTTGAATATTATGGTGACCCTTTTCTGTAGCAAGAGGCAAGAGCAAGCCCTTGGCAGCAGTTCATCCTTAAAAAACAAACAAAACAAAACACTCTTCTTCATTCCCAACTCCTACTCCTGCTCATGCCCATCTTGACATTCCTAGGAATTCTGGAAGTGGGCTATCCCGGTAAGAAACCGAAGGGCAATCAGTCAGCCCCCCAGGTAGGAAAGTGGAGCCCATGAAATCCCGTGCGATTTGTTCTCCTGTGAGTAAAATCAGAACTTGGTCCTTGTGCCTTACACTGGTTTGGGGTTGGGGTCTTTTTTATATATTAAAGTTCTTGTTTGGCGTTAGATCCAGCTTTAAAAGGCATGACCATATAGATATATATATATGCACGGCAGTGAGTTGCTGAAGTTATTAATTTAGAGATTTCCCTGGGTGCAAAGATGAGCCATGCAATCCTATGACCTTCCAGGTGGCCCTGAAAATGCAGGTCCCTGGCTGAGGGGGACGCGGCCCTGCCTCCCCGCCGCCAGAACAGACGGGTGGCATTGCAGGAGAGCATAGCCTTAGCGTCCACCTCCACGTGTACCTGCGATGGCAAGTAGGTTTGGTTTCTGTTACTGAGCTTATTTCAAAATATTTGTAGCTCATGAGCATTGGCCCAAACCCCTGCCAGTGCCAAACCTGTGGCGGTAGTTCACTGTTGCTGGGTACCTGTAGCAATTCATTTCATCCTTTAGGATTCCACTGCAGCTTCTTAGTTCTTCTCTAACTGCTTCCTCCAGCTCTTTGCCAGTTCCTGTGAGTTATTGCCTTGTGGGGTTTTCTGGTTTCCCTTCTGGCACAACATAACACGGGCAAAGCAAACAGGTGGCAGGGAAAAGGCTGAGCTTTATTTCTTGCTCTTCGGTACGTGGCATACATTGTGCTCGCCGAAGCTCATAACCCTGTTCTGTAGCAATGGCAGTAACACCCTGGCTTTTGGTGGCTGGTTTTGTCTTTCTGGGGACCGGAGTGATGGGAAAGCTGCAAGCCAGGGCAGTGGCTGGAAGCTGGCACAGGCTAGGACTGCTTTTGCAAACCCTGAGACGCGGTGTTAGTTTGCTGGAACAGCAGACTTGGCGCGGAGCAGCAAGCAGAGGTCTGTGGGAAGGAAAGCAAGGACCT
>NW_009260796.1:1242716-1251095 GCF_000687185.1 Egretta garzetta
TGCCTTTGTTAGTGCAAACCACGCATTAACAGGGCTTACACACAGCCCAGTCTCTGCTTTCCCATCGCCACCAAAGGCAGAGGTTCTGCAGCAGCATTCTGCACTCACCAAAGCCCGCTCCGCTTGCACTGGAAATGGGCGTCTGCTGTCTTCTTCGCAAAGCCATCATCTGTTGTGTGGAGACAACTCAGCGGTGGAGGCCAGCGCTCTTGAGAAAGCTCAGCATTTCATGTGCCACCTGACAGCCCAGTCTCTGCTTTCCCATCGCCACCAAAGGCAGAGGTTCTGCAGCAGCATTCTGCACTCACCAAAGCCCGCTCCGCTTGCACTGGAAATGGGCGTCTGCTGTCTTCTTCGCAAAGCCATCATCTGTTGTGTGGAGACAACTCAGCGGTGGAGGCCAGCGCTCTTGAGAAAGCTCAGCATTTCATGTGCCACCTGCAGCGATGCACCTGCAGCAGCAGGGATGCCTCCGGCACGGCCAGCCGCAGATCCAATCCCCTGGAAAAAATGCCAGAATAAAATGCCACGGGATCCTCACAGTCCACCCAGAAACAAAGAGCCTGGCAAGTCTTCTGTCAAGGACCAGGGTCAGTCACAGGATCTACCTTGGATGCTGTGTCAAGAGGAGGTCACTTCCTTACCTCAATGGGAAAAGCCAGGGAACAGGAGGGAAGGGCAGGAGTTCAAACAAGGAGGGAGCATTTTTAGAAACATCACAGTAAAACAAAGGCAAAAGCAGGCAGGGAATGTGACGATTTTCCAACACCTTTTCCCACATATTCTCTTTTTTTTTCTCTCAAGAGAGTAGACGTCCTGGCTGCAGCATGGTCCAGCTCCACCAGAAAAAAGCAGAGCAGGGCACAGGACACAGCTCAGCTCTGCCCCAGCTTCGCCAGCCTCTCCCACCTTCGTGGCCTGCAGCCTGCAGCACCCCATCCGCCACAGCTCTGTCCACCGTCGGGGGTGAGGTCCAAGGCTGGACTGGCCTCAGGGCTGGTCTCTACAGGCAGGTCCTGTGCTCTTGCTGGTGGATGACAGCTAATGAGGGGTCGGGAGGTAAAGGGCTGGAACACGCTCAGGTGAAGCCCTTGGTCTGTTTTTGGAAGAGGAGAGCACTTTGGTTAATTGCTGGTGGGAATAAGGGGGGGGGGACTGGTCACAAAGTCCATGCTTATGGCGAGGAGGGGTGGGAGCTTGCTGGAAGCCACAATTTGGACAGAGGACTGACTACCTGTGTGACTCCTGGACCGAAGCACTCAGTGATGGGCTAGGAGGGTGCCACCCAGCAATACGAGCCTCTGCGGATCTACCAGGGAACACCAGCCAGGGCAGCTGATTCCCACATAACTATCGCTACTGGGTTTGGAACACAGCAGTGGGAAACCTGGGCAAGTGAGAAGGACCATGTACAATGGCTGTTCGCTTTACTTCTTCCTCACCTTTCTTTTTCCCACTGCCACACCTGAGACAGTGGGTTTGGGTTTTGCTTAAGCTGGGCTGGCTGCACCCAATGCTATGCCAGCGCCTTGCCGCTGCTTGGGTCGCAGCTCCAAATCAGGACAAAGCAGAAGAACGAAACATCAGAAGCGGCTCAGCACAAAGCCAAAGCAGCATCCACAAAGCAACAGAGGCAGGTGAAAAGGGAGTGCATTTTCTAGGAAATATTCCCAATTTCCTCAAAATATTGATACAAAGCCAGATGAAACCCTTGGAATCCCCTTTTCTGTGACTGACAGAGTCTTGCCCCTCACAACTCTTGCTCTCATGAAGTGGTGAGCTCCCGTCTTTCTGTTGATTTCAAGCAGGGTTGGAGGTGCTCAGCAATGCTGAAAACTGGTCCTGTAGCGAGAAACTCATTTGGTGAAATCATGGTGCAGAGGATTCAGCTCTTGATCACAGGTATGTAGGTGTAAACTGGGATTTGGCTGAGCGTCTCGGTTCCTCTGCTTTCTCATTCTGCTGCAAGAAGCCCTTGTGGCAGGGGGACGGATCAGTCCCCTTGCACACGCAGGGTTTCTGTGATAGGTAACATGAAATGGGCACTGGGGCTGGACCCGCCACAGTTGCAGGGTGGGTTTGAGTGGCCTCAGTGCAAAACTGTGACAGCAGCCAGCCAAACCCCTTGGATTTCACGTTTGAATCTAGAGGGTTCGTCTCCTCCTGATTCCATGGCTTCGTTTCAGAATTGGGGCTTAATCATTAATTTCCCTGTGTCTGCAGCCTGCCTGCTGCGCAGGGAGAGGCAGGGCCAGACTGACACGCTGCTTCGGAAAAGCCGATACGTGTTGCACTGCCTCCCATCACTCCCCCCGGTACTGACACACAGCCTACACAATCCACGGCTGCGGCTTCATTCCGGGTGGGGACCACACAGCTCACGACTGGGAGGCCCAAGGATGCCTTGTTTAATAAACATATCAAAGACATTTATAATTAACCTGTTATTGTTGAAGTCCACAACACGTAGATATTGTTTTTTCCATCGTACAGGTGAGAAAATGAATGTCTAGAAGAGCATATGAGTTTCCCCTGTCTCTTATGGTGGCGTTCTTGCAGGAGCAAGGGGAGATCGCACTTTCTGACCCCTACAGCCGTTCTGCACGCTCAAGAAAATACGTGTACATGACCGGGCATAGCCCCCCCCGGCTGCTTCCACACGCTGGGCTTCTCCCTCCCAGATGGTGCTGTAAGCCCCTGTAAAAACATTCTGTAAAAAAACCCCACTGCTACTGTTGGAAAATAGCAATGCCAAGCCAGGGGGGGAAAAAAAAAAAAAAGGCATTGGAATTGGCCTCATCTCAGCTCCAGGGGGACTTTGGGAATTATTCTGTTTGTACGTGCAGGAGGCTGGGGAGAAGCAGCCTGCAAACACGATTAGAACATTGTTTTGTGAGAGACGGGCTGTTCCGACCCTCCGGTCAGCTATGGAAAAGGGCACTTGGCCCATATGCACCACCAGCACATGAGTCACTCCTCAAAAATCTTTGAATGAAAGAGATCGTCTCGATAGCGCCGCTCTCCCACGGACAGCCCGTGGTGGAACCTCCCCTCCGTGCGGTCGCCTCAGGGCTGAAGCTGGTAGCCAGCCCCGGCTGTGCTGAGCCCAGCCCCGGGCGCTGGTTTTGGCTCAGTGGCTTTTGGAAGGAACAGCGCTGCTCACCTGAACGCAGGGACGATCGGGAGCAGGAGCTGCTAAGGCGTCCCTCATAAGCCACTGACACGGGAATTTTCTGTCCTCAAATTGCATCTATTTATAGAGAGAGGCATCAAAAAGCGTAACGTTCCTGCAGCAAAGCAAAGATTGTTTTCTTCAGCAAGACAATATTGCCACGTGTTTATGTAGCTCGCTTCCTTCCACAGTATGTTTTGCAAAATAAATCCATTAGGTGGTCACAAAAACCGAGAAAAATTCAGACCCTCCGAGACCCGCTGTCTTCCCTACCTGCAGCGTGCGTTGACGTGCGACGTGAGCGCTCCGCTCCGTTGTTTTCCTGGCTGTGGAACAGCACGGCTCAGTTGCTTCCTTCAAGGTTCTGCATAAGGAACAATGTGGAACATTTATTTTTTTTTAAAGGAACTTTCTGTGGTTTAATATTTGAATTTTTACCAGGTTTTGTTTGATACAGCACTCCTTGCTCTTGTAGCTTGGATTCCATGAGAACCTTGAAAAATAATTATAACCTTATTATTGCACCTTCTATAGTGCAAATATATTTCTTATATAAATCTTGATATATTTTACAGTTGAGGGACTGGTTTGTTATACCTGTGTTTTGTACGGATCCCATACGACTTTCAGAAATACGGAATGCAAATGGGCCTTTCACATGGAATCACAGAATTATAGAATTGTCTAGGTAGGAAAAGACCTTTAAGATCATCAAGTCCAACCGTTAACCTCGCACTGCCATCCCACCACATCAAACATTCCAACTGTATATGCTTAAACTACAGACCAAATGCAGCAGCAAGCTGTCCCGCTGCTGGATTCCCAAAACACGGACGCAAAAGTTGCCCGAGTAGCTAACGAGGCCACAGCAACTCTTTGACAGAAGAACTACCTTGAATTAAACACGTGCTGTCTCTATCTGCACCCGTGCTGGCAGTACACGCTCTTTTCTATTGCGTGTTATTTTTGGAGCCTGGCTTTCCAAGATAATAAGGATCACACAGTCACTTTGTCATTTCTTACTCTAAGGACTTCTAAACCTATTGGTCAGGTTCTACGAAGCTCAAGTTTTTAGAGGCCTCCTCCGTTCCTGCAGGTTTCACGTGAACAGGCGGCTGGGTAGAAGAGGCGGCGAATGCCCCCTCCCGCTCCCCGCCTCCTCCGAAGGAAAACCCGCAGCGTGCTTTGCGTTACGTGCTTAGCACTAAGAGATTCAAACAGAAAAGGGCAGGAAAATAGGTGGCCAAAGTGCATTTAAAATAGCCTGTGTTAGGATCTCAAAACACAGGGCAAACCCATAGTTCAGTCTTCTCTGGTCCTTCTCTAAGGAACATCTCATTTCGCTGAACGCGACGGAAAACGGAAGCAGCACCTATTAACGTCTCCGGTGAATGAAATGCCTCCTTTGACTCCACAACTGCCAGCCTCTCCCCTTCTCCAACCATTAGGCAATATTTCCTAGAGGGTGTAACGTTTGCTGAAGGTATTTGCAGTGCCGCAGGTTGCAACACTGCCGTCCTCCCACTCCCTGCTGTTCCCCGTGTGACCAGAGAGATTAGGTGGGGTGGGTTGGCCGTGAGAGGTAATCCAGGAAGGTTGAAGGTAAGGCAAGGGCAGGATCCTGAGCAGCTCTGCGTGAGCACCGGCGCTAACCAGAGGCATTGTGCGCCAACAGGAAAATACGGGGAACGTTCTTGAAGGTCACCGTGACCGCCGGGGAGGAGTGCCAGAGCATTCACACCGCCTTGGCACGTCCACGCCGGGCCAACCCAGGGAGAGGTTGAATCCAAGCCAAATTCCGCCTTCCATCAACTTTTCTCATCTCTTTTGGTTGGGGGTGGCGGTGGGGGAGTTACCATGTAAGAAACCACAGGGCTTACTGCTGGATTTTCACTCTTCCTCCCTTGTAGCTTTAATTGTGAGGAGCTGTATGGGTTCCCTGGATCTCTTCACAGATGAGATCCTGAGATTTCAGCATCTCGGGTGCTGCTGGTAGATGTGTCCAAAGTTTTCTTTGTGTACATCCAGCTGCAGTCACCAAAAGAACCCACCCAAAACCACCTTAGTTTTTGCTCCTGCATCTGAAGGACAGAAAAATCTATATAGAGAGAGGAATTTAAGGCTACATAAATAGCCCCTTTAGCGATGTATGTTTGAGGGAGGCTCTGAAAGTGTCAAAACCCTTTATTATTGCCAGTTTGGTAGCACACAGTGGCTGCCTGAAAAAATCAAGGCCCCATCATTTTAGCCACTTCTCACCGCACTGAGATAATTAATGGTCTAATAAAACCAAAAACACGAGGGAGGAGAGACTTCTATAGAAATCGTGATTCTTCAAAGTCATAAAACAGTTCATTTAGTCATAAAACTGGCAATGGATGCACTCCCATTTGGTTAGAACCGCATTTTTGAGAAACACTCCAAACCATGGAGTTTTTCCTTTTCCGTACTTATCCCAGCATTCCCAGGCTCCTGAGAACACAGGTAGGACCTTATGAGGTTTGGGATGAAGAGAGGAATGCAAGATTCCCTTCCCTTTCGTTCCCTTTCCTTTCCACCCAATTAATCTCTGGCTCAGCTCACCAGTAGCTGCAGCTTAGTGACAAAGCACAACTGTTCAAGGGATTCATAACCAGTTATAGGGAGTCTTCTAAGAGAAATCTCTGTATTTGGCTGTTACCTCATGCTATCATCTGCTTATTCCCCATTTTTAAAATATGTTTGAATTTATATACCTCAGTGTCATTTGGGTCAGCGTGAGCTGTGTTCTGGCAGTGTCACTGCTGCCTTTTTTAATGGCCACCGGTGAGTTTGCAGGTGTGCTTTTGGCCACGTCTGGCATGCGATTTTCACAGGAATATCATGATCACCCCCCCTCAGCTGGCTTCGGCTCAACCCTTGGGTGCAACCTGAGCTGGATCCTGCCTGGAGGGAGCTGAAGCAGGGGGGGCACTCGCCCTGCCCCACCAGTAATGGAGGGCACTGAGGATCTGATGTCCACATGGTATGGAAAAGGCGTGCTCCCCTCTCTCCAGACCCACTTCTATGGTGCGGGTACATTTGCTGGCGCAGACCTCGCCTTTGCACAGAGCAGTTTTGGTTGGCCCTCGGGGGCTGCCACAGCAGCTGCCTTTGGCCTCCGAGTTGCTCTTCAGAACTTTGCAGAAGGATTTGCCTCTGTTCACTGAAGAAACAGAAGGACTTATGAGGATTTAGGATGCTAATTTTGCCAGGTTTTGTGATTTGATGTAGTCTTGGCAAATTTAACAGCGCACACTGTGCTGGACCGACTCCAGTGCTCGGCATTAACGGAGTCCAACAAAGTACTGAGCTACGCAAACTCTGCCTCAGAAAGGAAAAGTATGTTATAGACAAAGTATACATTTGAATGTCTTTAATCTGTTGTCCTATTGGTGACTGTGCACTGGAGGGAATGCCGTTGGACTTTCTGGTTTGCCATTCGGAGCAGTGCGAGTGGCAGGGGTGGCTCAAGCAGAGGTGAAGCCTGACCTTTAGAAGACTCAAGGAAAGCCACAGCAGAGCGAGCAAAAATATGCCAGCCAGCAGACACCCAGAGAACTGGTTTTCCCATTTTTCTGTTACGCAACCCCACCCCAAAACACGCAGGGTGATTTGCTCGGCAGCCCTCCTGTAGCGTTGCCGCCGCACAGCTTCGTCTAAAAGCACACACATCTGGAGAAAGCCCTTTGTGTTTTAACGGCAGAACCCCTCGCGTGATTGCCAACAGTAGCCTGGCAGCTGTTGCCAGGGGATCAGCCCGTGTTTATAGCACTGAAGGCTTCCCAACCCTCCCAGGCAGGCACATCGGAATCTCCGTATTTATCAAGCAGGAGCAGGCTGGGTTTCCGAGCCCCCGCTCGCTGTTGCGAACCCCCCGGTTCCTCAGCCGATGGCTTAAGGCAGTCTGCACTCATCCAGAGCACAAACCCGCTCCAGCACAGGATGGTTTGGTTCTTTAGAAGCTGTTTGTGGCCTGACTAGGAGTCAACGCAAGTTCTCCCAACGGAAGGCAGGGCAGGGAGCAGTTAAAGCTCTGCTAAAGTATTTAGAAACCGCCGAGCAAAGGTTAGAATTTCCATTACTTTCTATTAGCTTAAGATACGGTTTTAGCCCCTGAAAGAAGGGGCTAAGAGGCCAGAAGATGTGGTTGTACAGATTGGCTCTCTAATCCCCGTGAAGATGCGGTGCGGAGTGATTTATCAGTAAGATGCCGAAGCTATTTTCTGTCATCTGATGACAGCAGCGCCGGCTTACGAGCTAAACAGCTGTTTGCATCTGTGTTATGGTATCTGGAGTGAATGCTCCAGGCCCTTACTCCAAACACGATGTGGCAAATCCTCAAAGCCTCTTCTCCGAGATCTCATCCGACCACCAAAACTGGGCAACCTGCTGTCATCAGATATACTTTGGTAAAAGCACTGGACCGTTTTGTTGAGTTGCTGCAGAACAACTAGGGAGCACCTCTCCAGACAAACAAGATGATGCCTAAAATGTTGTTCTTTGATATAAAAGGCTTTACATAAATTCTGGATGCAGCAGCACCATCTCTTTATCATCACCTGCAATCCCTGTGTGCATTAGTGCCTGTGACTAAGGACGTGCCACAGAGACAGTCACCATTAAAAGGCAGGAATAAGGAGGAGGCTTTTTCTTACTGCAGACGTTTCTTTCTACTGTTTTTAAGATCCTTTTACTTTGCCAGGAGAGTGCATAAATCTGGTGTCTGGATGGAAAGACACACACAAACTGTGAGGCCACTGGGTGCATTAGGTCCTCACAAGCCGATATTTGCAAAGCTCGAGTCCTTCAGCCTCACAGGGAGGGGATGGGTAAGTGCTCAATAACACAAGAAAAGAAAATTCTGAGAAGCGTTTATCCTAAAATGAAACTACAGGAAGAGGCTGGGATAAGAAAAAAACAAAGAGTAGAAGGCCAGCAGAATGGAAGAGCTGCTTTTGGTTGAGAGGAAGATTTCTGCTTTTGACCATAGAATCATAGAATGTTTTGCGTGGGAAGGGACCCCTAAAGGTCACCCAGCCCAACCCCCCTGCAGGAGCAGGGACACCTTTAACCACATCAGGTTGCTCACAGCCCCGTCCAACCTGGCCTGGAATGTTCCCAGGGATGGGGCCTCCACCACCTCTCTGGGCAACCCCTTCCAGTGTTTCACCACCCTCAGTGTAAAG
>NW_009260796.1:1251268-1274174 GCF_000687185.1 Egretta garzetta
CCCCCTTTAAGCCCTGAACAGCCGCTCTCAGCCTTCTCTTCTCCAGGCTGAACAAGCCCAACTCTCCCAGCCTGGCCTCATAGCAGAGGGGCTCCAGCCCTCGGATCATTTTAGTAGCCCTCCTCTGGCCCCGCTCCAACAGGTCCATGTCCTTCTTGTGCTGAGGGCTCCAGAGCTGGACGCAGGGCTCCAGGGGAGGTCTCACCAGAGCAGAGCAGCACCACAGCACCACACAGGGACCACTGAAAGAGGAACATAAAACTAAGCATCTCCTCAGCATGATGAGGATTTCTTCATATGTGTTTTACGATGACCTCCTTGAGCCTTACTCCATGCCTGACCGGTGCATTCTGAGTGCAGGAGAAAGCACTGCGAGAGTCCCTGCTGCAACTGGACTAGCAAATGCAAACGAAAATGCAAAGCTCCCTGAACACAAACCACCACGTACCCTTCCTGTCCTCCACTCCACATGTTCCCTCTTTCTCTACAGCTCCACCCAGAGCAGCCTTTGCTCCCAGCACTGTGCTGGAGTCATGACCCTAACCTCAGCCTAACGACTTAACCCCCCTTTCGCTGTCAGGATGCCTCCCAGGCTGAGGGCAAGAGTTGTTCGAGGAATAGCTGCTTATTCCCCATCACCCTTCAGGGGATCCTTACGGCTTCGTCCCACTGCCTGCAAAAGCCCTCTGCCAGACTCCCTCGGTGACCGCTGCCGTGCCTTACGCCAACCTGTGCTCCTCCCCTTCCACTGGAATCTGAAAGATCCCTTTCTCCTCCTAATTCCCCCTTTGGCTTTGCCAGACTGGGGTTTAGTGACAGGCAGGTGCCCTGAGGTTCCACAACACCTGCCTGTGGCTAAACATTGCATTCTATTGCTACATGAGAATAATTACAGGACCCATTGCTACGTGAGAATACTTACAGGACCCAACATTTCTGCATTTGTCCTTCTTGTGGACTTCAACCTACGCAGTATGCATGCTCCATTTGTTCGGTGTTCGTAGACTATGTGCTGCTTTTGCTTGTCACAGTAGAAGCAGCAAACGTGTATTTCCCTAATTCTGCCTGATGTTTCAGCTGCCCCACGCTTTCTAAGGTAAGCATCCTTCCCACAAAGCAGTTGCAGCCTTGACACAGAACAAGTCCTTTTTTCCAACTGACTATTCCCAGCATGAGACTTGCTGAAAATATTCTGCCTATCCTGTGTCCAACAATTACTCGGGATTATGGTTTCTGTCTCCAGATAGAAGATCTCATTTGTTGTTTTCATATGCATTGCAAAGACAAAAAATGGCTCTCAGCTTTCAGGCTCCTGAAAAGAAGCTCATCTTTTATCCCAAGGCTCAACGACCAGAGCCTGATGATGCCATAGACATAAATACCAGATATATCTGAAAACAGCTCTTGGACACTGCTCCACCGTGAGCAACAGCCTCAGGGAAAGCACCCCATTACTTACAGCAAATTTACAGGGCAACCCAAGACCTACACTGAGTGCTGCCAATGGGAAGAGGGTAGGAAGAGCACAAAGATTAGATGCAGAAGCACTCCGATCCCCAGCACAGTCACCAACAAGCTTCTCACTAGAGACCACCCGTAAGAAGCCGCAGATAGAAAGTAGAGCCTGTGTATTCCCAGCTAAACAACTATGTCAAAATAAAGATTCTGAGGAAATCAAAAAACTGCAGAAGATGGTGAAAAATGGCAATCAGCAGAGAAAAAGGCATCTTACAGACTTTCCCTGATCACTCGTGACTGGCGAAGTGGCTGATGATGATCCTTGCTTTCGCAGGCTAGGCTGAGATGGCCTTTGTGCCAAGCAAGAGGAAAAAGGACACCAAACCCACGATGCAAGGAAGTAACCAACAACAGGCTGGATCCTTACCAGCGGCCAGAGGTGAATCTGGTAGCCTTTGCTTTTAGCTATTAATTGTGCCGAGCCCTGTGACCAGGTTCTCAGGTGATGCCAGTATCAAGGGAGTTATATCTGCTCATACTAGCCAAAGGGCTGGCCGCTAGCAAGTTATAGACGTATCGCACGTAATTTACACCATTTTTATTTAAACCCTATGAAAATAGAAGCCCATCCCTTTGCTTCTAAAAATAACTCAAGACAGACATTATTGATATTGGCTGACAAACAGTGAAATGAAAATATTTTATAGTAACTTCTAAAGCGTTTTGTGGAAAACATGAAGAAAAATACAAGCAATCCATTAGCAAGCAGTTCCTCCAAAAAGAAACCATGACTTTTTTATGGAGAGATAATTTGGCTGAAATGCCACAAATCTTCCAATGACAAACCCAACGGCATTGTTTTTCTGACACATTCACTGTCGAACTCAGCTCTGTGCATTGGCAGGAAAAATATATTCATTTGTTTCAAATGAAAACCTTTTTAATGCAGATGTAATCTTTAGGGCAGTGCTTGTCTTTAGAAAGATTATTAGGTCAGTTAGCTTTCTTAAATGAAAATTTCAGCCAGATTGAAGCCCTGGATTCTACAAAAATCAGTCAACTACTATTCTGTTAAACCTTCCTTTACATGGAAAAGGGAAAATGGAAGTTCTGTGTTCTAAGCCCCGCTTTTTTTTTTCCTTTTGGTAGCAAATGACACAAAGCAGACTGCATCTCCCTGCCAGCGCGCTTATCCCCATGTGCACTGAAAGCAGAGCTGAGATTAGATAGGGGCTGCTTATACAGACACCGCCAACACACAATTCCCAAAGAAATTAATGAGCCGAATTCAAAATTGTCTCAAGAAATGTAATTTACTGGCTGCACCCGCTGTGAAGACAATCTCTGTGTGGGCTCTCTGGGAGGGAATCATACTGTTGAATTTCATGCTGCTCGTTTACGTGACAAGTTAGAAGGCTCTTTCCCCAAGGGCTCTCCCCCCCTCCCCACCACAGGTACCTTCTGGACAGAGGGAGGCTCTTTCACAGGGCAACGTGGAACTGAGTTTGGACGCACAAACTCAGCCTCTGAAATATCCGCTCCTCTCTGCTGCTCAGGTCTGCAAGCCAAGCCGCTCTGCCTGTTCTCTCCTAAGAGCTCAAGTCCCAACAAGCATCTAATCCCACCTCTGATAAACAAGTGAAAAGGCCCTTGCCTGAAATTTATGCAATCAGGCAATGGGAATAACCCTCTCCATCCCTGTCTCTCCTTACCTCTTTAACAGTTAACCACCTAAGGCTGCAAAACACGCGAACAAATGAAGACTAAGGGGACTCAGGCTTAAATAATACATGTCGAAAGATTCAAAGAAATGAAGGTTCATCTTTAATACTGGGAGATTCCATAATTAGACAGAAAAGAAGATAAAAGGCTCCCACCCCCTGGGTTTCTGTATAAAGATTAGAGAGGGAGAGACAGGTACGTGTTCAGACTAATGGAAGAATACCTTACCGACACTTCAATCACTGCAGGCTATTTCATGTGTCCGTGTCTCACGATAAATGGGACTGTTTAAAACTGGCTAATTTCTTAGCAATCCAGGCAAGGACGGAAGTGATAAAAGAGCCAAAAGCTCTCGCAGGAGGTATGAATGAGCAGCTAAACATTAAAAGTAGATAAATAAATATTTACATTCCCATATCAAAGAGTAACAAGAGCAGCACTGTAACACACCTCGCTAAGGCAGAGGAGCGAGATCAGCCTCCCTGGTGGAAGAGACCAGTAGCTGGAGGGGTGGTACTGCTTTGCGGTACAACCTTTTCGTAAAATGCATTTGGGCTAGGAAAGAGAGTTGAGTGGTGCTACTTTTCTGCATGTCTTTTAATTTGCCCGATGCTTATGCATAATGCATTAACCCTGCCTTTGAGCTACTTTCAAACAGTTTGTTCAAAAAATTTATCCGAGTCGCTACTGACAGTTCCTCTTCTAGAGGAAGACAGAATATGTTAAGTTTTCGCCTGGTCTGGTGCTGTGATGACAAAAGGAGATGGTGACCAAAGGGCCAGGCGCAGGTCTCTGCTGGAGAGTCCCCCCCATTGCAACTGCCCCACCATCCTGCCAGGAGCAAGCCTAATCCCTGCTCCATGAACCAGGGCAGCTGGAAATTATTCACCTCGGAAAAAAGCTCATTTCAGTTGGTCATGAGACATTGCCGAGGCAGCGTTCTCCATCATGGAGGTTTTGTGCCCTGGCTTGTTTGAACTGGTTGTTTAGGACGGGGGTTTTTTGTTTGTTTTGGTTTTAATTTAAGGAGGAAATTCAAGGCAGGAGTCCAGGGATTAGCACTGATAAAGCTGCAGTTTGTAACAACGCTAGGGCTTTTACTGTTAGAACCCTTCAGTGCCAAGTACTACACGAAGCAGAAATTGAAAGCAAGTCCCCCCTCAAAGAGTTTGCAATCTACTTCCTTTATTCCAAAGCAAACTGAACCAGGTGTGTGAGCCCGCTGGGAAATTCAGGAACTGTGGGCACATGGTTCACTGTGGACTGCACCTGCCTTCATAGGTGGAGTGCAACAAAGACATAAAACAAATGCTTGTAAAACAAGAGAGAACCTTTGCTCCACTTCAGTCAAAAGGGTTTTGTTGCCAAGGTGGACGTTTTTACTCATGTGATCACAGGATGTACTATAATAAATAACAATAGAAGAGCAGTCCAAAGAGTAGATGGCTCCAGCCTTGCCATCCGCTTGCTTCCTGCTCCCTCCTTCCAATAGGAACAGAACCAGGACAGAGTGGACTTGTTCTTCTAATCACAGGCTTTAATGTTGCCAAAAGTTTTGTGCGTAGCCAAGTTGAAGAGAAACCAATGTATAGTTTCTCAGCCCCTGGAAGTACTAAGCCTATGTATGTTTTTTATAGGGTTGGAGCCAGTGATTTGGGTAACAACATCCCAAACGTTAGCTCTATAAGCAGCCATGGGCTGCTCTGGAAGCAAGTGCCAGACTCACAATTCCTATGAGTTACCAGCCAAGAAATCAGACCACAAACTGAACTTGCTAAGGCCAAGATAATGGACAATAAATCCAGCACTAGTTTCGAGGCTGATGACATCATTACATCAGATACTACTCTGAAACCATATGTTTTGCCCTTTTGAAGTCCTTTACCAGCAACCATATTCAAAATAAAACTTCCCATTACTGGCCATTGTTTCATTCATATCCAAATGTGATTCAAATTCCAAACCAATAATGTCCTTCGTCTCCCTTATGTATTACAATGTCATCGATCTGTTTTGAGAGTATTTGAACAATGTGAAGGTTGATCAGATAGAAATTGCTCAGATACCGTATTTTTTTCCAACAGTACCACAGCCTATGACAGCCTAGTTGTATCAGGCAAGACCCTGAACAAGTTTTGCTACTTTAGTAAAAAAAAATAATAATTATGAAGCACAGTGTTAGTCCTCTTCACCTGTATCTCTGTCAGGGTGAGATGGTACTTGAGTTGCTTCAGATACTTTTGAAGTATCTTTATGCTTTAGAGCATGACTGGGGTCTGCACCAGAGAACTCCCTGTGCTGTACAAAGAACATCAGAGACCTGAAATATGGACAAAGTATGGGGGTGGTGGGGAGAAGTCATGGAGTCTCATTTTGCCTTGCAAAAGAAAAGCTTTTACTAGGTATTGTACAGAGAAACCTCTTGACAGAGGAAGATCTGGAGGTGTAGTTTATCATTCCTAGAAAGCCAGGAAGCTGAAGTTCTTCACAACCGCTAAAGCTAGATACAAGCTCTGCCGTTCTCCTCCACAAATAACCCAGCAGCACTTACTGGTTAGGCAGATCCCATTGACTTTGTACTGAAAAAAAATTGTTATCCCCTACAAATTCACCAGCTTTTGAGCCCTGGGATCTGAGAATAAGTAACAGAACCATCGCAAGCCTAATGTGATTAGTTACCAACATGAAGCAGGGGGTTCCCATTCCCACCCCTTCAGTCATTGTCACCACAGTTCACGTGTGCCCTTCCACTTTGTGGCTGCCTGTCGGAGGGACCTCAGAGCTGTCACGTCCTGGGCTTGTCAAAATTTCTATAGGCCTTAACAGTTGAAAGAACTCTGTTTCGATGTATAGGGTATGGCTAGCACTTCTTAGGAGGCTCTTCTTGCCGTTCTCCCTTTGTACCTCCATGCCTCTCTAGACCTTGCAGTCTGTCAGACTCTCCCACAGCCACCCCCAGCTTTCCACCTGGATAGCTGCAATGGTTTGTACTCAGCTTGGATCCACCTAGACATACCTGAGAAAGTCCTGTGAAGCAGGAACTGCCAAGTAAAAGAACACCATTTAGCATTGACAGACTAGGGCTGACTGGAATGTTCCCTTCTACTACATACTTTATGGTATTTCCTCTGATTTTACATTAATATAGCAAGGTAGCTGCTACCAGCTTACATCAGCAATAGTTTCTCAATTTTTTTAAGACAAGGCCCCTAGCGATGGCTATAAAACCAATGCAAGCAGTCCCTTACCTTACAGTGTTTTCTTCTGTAAGAGCTGTCTTTCTAGACGTGGATTTTGTGGAGAAGATCCCAGATGATCTGAAGTTTCTCAATTTCCAATTTTACAGCTGTTTCTACCAACTCTGAAGTGGAGCATGACAAAGCCAAGCCTAATGAGAATAGAACACAGGGTAAGGCACGCCCTCAAGAAAAACAGCCAGAAGAAGAGATACCAAACGTACCAATGGGACCAGGACCGTATTTTTATATCAGTGGATCTAATGGAGCTGGGCTGTAAGTAGGTCCTCTCAGCAGACTCATATGAACAGTGGTATGACCAGATATGAAGTCTTGCATTGTTATCCGTTATCGATGGCCCTCAAATAATCTTCCTTTGATTTGCTGTCTTTTTGGAGTGGTACAGCTAGGGAACCATTTAAAGATAATTCAAACAGAAAGGATCCACTGGAAAGCCACCTGTGGTAAAGTAGCTAACTATTATATCATTGGAAAGAAATGAAATACTTCTGTTTGTTTAATGGAAGTTTCTCTCTTAGGGCTGTTCAGAAATCACTTAGCTACCCCATGTAGCAAATCTGCTAGCGTCATCACTAGAGCTATGAACCACTGTCTGTTGTGCTAAATGTAAAACAAGTGAAAAATGAGAGATTTCTGCCCAAGAAAAACTGTCAGATCAGAAGGTCCATGCATTCCTTTCTGAGTTCTCGCCAGCCTATTGGCCGCCTTCCCTAGATATTGTCACCAGCAAGCACCACAGAATCTCTGCTGCAAACAGCACTTTTTCCTTGCTATGTTTCCATAGTCTTGTCTACAAACAGCTTTTTGTATCGCTGCTTGTCATCTCTTCCTAAACTCCTCAGCAGAGGGGCTCCTTAATAATTCTGGACCCTGACCATTTCTATTCCATGGGTATCAGTTGCATTCTAATTGGAGAAACTCTGCTTAGATGGTACAAGTTCTCGTTAGAGCTGCTGAGTCACAATGTTCTTAGCATCTTCAATTACTCCTCCCACCCTCTCAAGTTCAGACCAGCAGGTCCACCAGCAGCCATTCCAATTAATGCTTCCCAACTTATCACCCACCCAGGGGCTTCCGGGCACGTTCAGTCAGGCTCCCAGAGAAAATTATTAGGAGTTGAAGGGATATGAGGGAACGAAGTATTTGTTAACAGAAGGGAGGCTACTTTCCTGTTTTGTTTTCCATATGCAGTGTGAGCATCTATTGCCAGAGCAGAGGCTGGCAGCGTATCTATGACAACAGAAGAGAGGATTATGCACTGAAATGGTGTGAAATCAAGTGCCGAGAGACCTATTACCATTTCAAAGAAGGTAGAGGTGCCTGTGGGTCTTAAGTGGGAGAGGGTAGTGGGAAAAACTTGAGAATGCTGGACTTGTGACTCCCAGGGCAGAGGAGGTCACCTGGGGGGAGGAGAAATGGGTAACCTCCGCTTCTTGGCAGCCCGCAGAGGGACATCAGAGCTGGATTGCCATGGTGCTTAAAGAAAGGGGGTTAGACAAGAAAACAGCTTTGTGAGAAAAGATACCATTGAAATGAACTCAGTATAGTGGAATGAGCGGTGGAGTGATTTAAACACAAGCCATCACAGTCACTTTTGAAATGCAGTCCTCCCTCCTTGGATTTGAGCGCAGGCTGCAATAGGATGGGGCACAGGGACAGCACGCAGCCTAGGTATGGGGCACAGGGACAGCTCGCAGGCTAGGTAACGGGGCACAGGGACAGCACGCAGCCTAGGTACGGGGCACAGGGACAGCACGCAGCCTTGGTACGGGGCACAGGGACAGCACGCAGCCTAGGTACGGGGCACAGGGACAGCACGCAGCCTAGGTACGGGGCACAGGGACAGCACGCAGCCTAGGTACGGGGCACAGGGACAGCACGCAGCCTAGGTACGGGGCACAGGGACAGCACGCAGCCTAGGTACGGGGCACAGGGACAGCCAGGGGCAGCACCCAGCCTAGGGACGGGGCACAGGGACAGCACGCAGCCTAGGTATGGGGCACAGGGACAGCACGCAGCCTAGGTATGGGGCACAGGGACAGCTCACAGCCTAGGTACGGGGCACAGGGACAGCACGCAGCCTAGCCAGCATCTCTCAAGCACTAGTCTAAGCCTTGCCTATAGAAGGTGCCTCCCATTTAAGGACACTCCCCACAGGGGAGGTGGAGAGAGGAGAAAGGGAAGGAAGGGTGCACTTGAAGACAGAAGTAAAGTAAGCCCAAGATGGGTCACCCCGTACATCCCAGGCCCAGCTATCTCTACCTGGGAAGAACAGAATCACTAAAAGCCAAACTACTCCACTGTATCAGCAAGCAACTTTTTCAGTTGCACTCTGCCCTTCCTCTCATCGGCTCATCCTGACTTCACAGGGCCCAGCCAGCTTTCCCACCAGGAAAGCATAAAATCAAGGACTCCCACAGCCATGCTCCTGGCTGGCACCCTCAGAGCAGCACTTTGCATAACAAAGACAAAACTCCCTAAGCACAGCCCCTGGAGCAATTCTTTTACTTCTGGGAGCTGGAGAAGACCTGTGGCCTGGCAAGCCTGAGCATCGTGGCATGGAGCTGCAGGCTTTCCCGAGGCAGAGGAGCATGTTGTCTCTCCCATGAACAGCAGCCACCATTCCCCTCCTGCCAGCTCTGATGGCAGTTGTGGTGGCTATTTGCCAGGCTGCACCATTTAATATATGGCGGTGCGGACGGGCTATGTTTCAATGCAATTCTGCAGCTGGAATGGTGTGGGCACCTTTGGAGTGGGCAAGGGATGCACTATTTCATGAAACCCCATCAGGTCGGTCTGTTCCGCTGCAAGGTTGGACAGCACCAGGACAAGGGGCAATGGGCACAAACTGAAGCAGGAGAGGTTCCAGTTGAACGTGAGGAAGAACTTCTTGACTTTGAGGGTGCCCGAGCCCTGGCCCAGGCTGCCCAGGGGGGCTGTGGAGTCTCCTTCTCTGGAGATATCCAACCCCCGCGTGGATTATGTCCTGTGTCCCCTGCTCTGGGTGAGCCTGCTTGAGCAGGGGGGTGGGACTGGGTGAGCTCCCGAGGTCCCTTCCAACCCCTGCCGTTCTGGGATTCTGTGTGAAACACAGCTACAGCAAGGGATTTCACTGCTCTGTGAGCTGTCACAACTGCCTTACAGCAAATTGGTGGAAGTCAGCAGTGACAAAACCAGCTTTATCCTGAAGGTTCTGCTGCAGGGGATAATGAGGGCAAACTTTTTTTTTTTCCCTCTCATACAGGTGAACAGCTTCTCTATCAGATTCCCAACAACGGAATCCTCACCAGTAAGATAGGGCTTTTATGCTGCCTGAGAGAGCAAGAGCGGGTGATGAAAAAGATCACGAGGAGCTCTAATTCCAGGTAAGAACTCTCACCTCTTTGAACCTTGACCAGAAACAGGCCAACAGAAAGCGAGAGCACGTAAACAAAGGACCAGTTTCTTCTGGATGCATAACAGTACAGGATACAAAGTATATGAGGTTTTATTTCCTTCTTATCTTCTAGAAAAACCACTTTTTTTTTTTTTACAGAAGTACACACATCAGAGACAGAATCTCTTCTGTGTCTGGCACTGTAGGAGTGCCAGGTCCCGCAAAGACAACAGTCATAGTATAATTCCCCTGGTTTGGGTACACTGTCCTACTGGAAAGGCTGCCACTTCTTGTGCCATAGACACTCTAAATGTAAGAGAAGCTTATTGCCATCTCTGCTCCTATATTTTTGACCTACCAAAAACCCAAATGGCAATCCTGTACAATGATTACCTGCAGCCATCTCAACGAGTTTTCAAAAAACTGAGCATATGAAGAATGTCTTAAGGCTAACGTACCTTCTCGAAAGCTTATGGAATGAGGTAGCTCAGCAAAAACATACAGCAAGCACACAACTGTCTACAAGCGGGAAAAAAAGCCATTTCTGAGGTTTCTACTTGCAACCATCCTTTCTGAAAGTAACAGGGATGAACACATTGGATAGGGTTTTCAACTTGTATTTGGTTCTCCCTCAGGTTACTGAAGATGGAAGAATTCTTCCCAGAATCTTTTCGCCTGGACTTAAAAGATGAGCGAAATGCCTTTTTTGAGCTTTGCAAAGGTGAATGGTCTTAATCATGGTGGCAACCAATTTAAATAGCTATGTGCTCCTCTAAAATGTTTATAAAAGTATACACGGTAATACTAATTGATATCTATATGCGTATAGATACACACACGTTCAAGGGAGCAGTTTTCAGAGCTCACTAATGGGCACATCGGTGTTTCATACCCCACACGTTACTGTAATAGACTCATTCTCTCTGCAGAAGAAGAGATCTGGATCTGCAAACCAAGTTGCTCTAACCAAGGCCGAGGAATTTTCCTGCTTAAAAATCCAGCTGCTGTCAACACCCTTCAAGACAAGCTCCACAGCACTGGGGAACACCTACGCAGTAAGAGGGTGCCATACAAAGCTCCCCAGGCAAGAATAGTACAAAGGTAGAGACCGAAGGCTGGGAATTAATGTGTGAGTAGTGTGCTCGATGAAGCACACCGGCCTCAGAGAGCTGAATTGTTCCATAGGTATTTAACGTGGTTACAGCACATCTCACCAACCTGAGAGATTTCATTCTGTGGGAGAGAGGCCGTTTCTCTGGTTAGTCTGTCTTGCATCGGCGCTTCGGTCATTTCAAGGCAGATCTTTTGTCATCAGAAAGATTTGCATTTACCTTTGAATGACTTCAAAAGGCCAGATGCTGCAGTTCTGTACATGAATGCTGTGCAGAAAGCCTTCTGCAAAGCAATTTGAATTAGCTATTATCCCAGCTTCTTACACAAAGCTCGCATTTTACAAATTGTGCAGCTACAATATCCATTCCACACAATCTAATAAAGCCCCCCAAATATCTTCTTAACTCTGCCTCAATGCTGCAGAAGTCTCTACCTCAATCGACAGGCAGTGGCTAGCAATCACTAAAATTTTGGGTTAAGGTTGTTTTATTCCTTGCATAAATAAAAGAACCATGAAGGTTCTTCTTTGTATCATAGAATAGAATCATAGAATGTCCAGGGTTGGAAGGGACCACCAGTGGTCATCTAGTCCAATCCCCCTGCAGTGAGCAGGGACACTGCCAACTAGATCAGATTGCTCAGAGCCCCATCCAACCTGGCCTTGAATGTTTCCAGGGATGGGGCCTCCACCACCTATTTGAATTAGCTATTATCCCAGCTTCTTACACAAAGCTTGCATTTTACAAATTGTGCAGCTACAATATCCATTCCACACAATCTAATAAAGCCCCCCAAATATCTTCTTAACTCTGCCTCAATGCTGCAGAAGCCTCTACCTCAATCGACAGGCAGTGGCTAGCAATCACTAAAATTTTGGGTTAAGGTTGTTTTATTCCTTGCATAAATAAAAGAACTATGAAGGTTCTTCTTTGTAGAATAGATACCCTCTCAGCCACCGCTCAAATGTTCTGTAGAGTAGCAGAACAGCAGAAAAAAGGAAGGGAGATACCCTCTCAGCCACCGCTCAAATGTTTTGTAGAGTAGCAGAACAGCAGAAAAAAGGAAGGGAAAAATAAAGCAGCAGAAGTCATGAGAACAGTTTCAGCCACCGAACGTTGCTTGCTTACTCTTAAGCAACTCACTCGACTTCCCTTTGCCTCAGTGTCCCTCCCTCAATTGAGGAATGCATTGTAATTAAATCACTTCACTGCTTTGAGATGAGTGAATAACTTTCAAAGAGCAATGCAAAAAAGATGTTTTCATTATTTATCCTAGGAGCTGCAGTTCCCAGCTGCCTTTGATGCTGCCTTTGGGGTGTACAGCTGGGCATACAGGGCACTCGAAACTTCAAGGTGCCCATACACGCATGATGTTGCCTGGCATTGTCGTGACATGCCAGCAATGACAATGTGATACGCTCGTGACAACGCTGTGGTATCGGCATGGCAAAAGCAAATTCGGCCACATAGTGATCACTGCATGTCCTGGCAAAGTGATGACACCAATTCCTTACACTGACCCTGTGCCCCTTCCCTGACATTCTGCTATCCTGGCTTGGCATCTTTATCTTGCAAGAGCACACAGCGCACAGCAACCTTTCCAAGGCAATATTCCCTGCTTCCCTTCAGCCAAACACTTCTTTTCATAACAAAGGGAGTGGTTGGCCTCATTGAAAAGGGTGAGAGAGATCTGTAAAGTGGTAAACTGGAATAATGATCTTAGAGGCTTTCTGCAACAGGCTGGTCTGTGTTTATGCAGCAGCCAGTGTGCGGAGCAAAAGGACGACTGCCTGACAGAATGAGACCAAGAGCCTTAGTTAGACCAATATGTGGTCTTTGGCATGGACGAGCAGCAGTGCCAGGGGAAGAAGAGGTTGGACCCTATCTTAGATCTCATCTTGATTTCTATTAGCGAGGAATGGCTTATGCTCTGAAGAATGACGCCCCGTATTCCTTTGAAAACTGTTGTTAGCATTGATTATTTTAACAGCATATCCTTGTTATTTATGTAGACATCCAGTAACCTTTGATGATAAAGGGAAACAATTCCCAGATTACATCACTCTGGCAATAAAAACAATGGTGCTGTATGAAGGGCTCTTTGTGTTCAGACATAAACTTCGTATATTTTCCAGTAAATATTAGTAAATCTTTAATTATCTCCCAGTCCCGAGACTCAGCACAGCTTCGATTCCTCTTGAAAGGAGCTGTTCTTGGCATTTCTACCCTCTCCTACAAGCGCCCTCTGCTGCCACCCACCTTAAAACCAGTGCTGAAAATGGGACAAACTGGTTGGTTCTGTGGTGTGAAATGAACCGGCTGCGGGGTTTTTGTGGGAGCTTTGAATTGCCATGTGTTACGGCTAGTTGTTGGTGACGCGTGTTGAAATCCTGCTCCGACAGGTATATTCACCAGCCTCTGCTCCTGGAAGGGAAGAAGTTTGATGTCCGGTCTTACCTCCTCATTGCCTGCACAGCACCATACGTGTTATTTTTTGCCCAGGGTTACGTCCGGTTGACCTGTGTCAATTATGATGCCGCTTCCGATGATCTGACTGTTCATCTAACCAATCAGGTAAACTAAGGGCGCTTAGTTCAGAAGAAGGGGAGGGTGTGGTTGACAGAGATGGGGAGCAAAAAAGACTCTTGAAAGGCAAAAAATAAATGCCTTGTGCATGCAAAATCCATGCACCCAGGAAACGGACGTGGGCTTATGGTCAGGCGAGGCAACAAGGCTGAACAGAAGCTGTACCGGGTAAGGTTCTGTTCTCTGCCATGGACTAGTTCTCTGCTTTAACCTGACAATTCCTTTCCCTGGACCTCTTTTCCCTGCCGTTATTCTCTCATGTATCTGTAGACCATTAAGCTTCTTAGGGCAAGAAGCCTTTGATTGCAGCTACCTAGCACAAAGGAGCCTTAATCTTGGCTAAGGATTTTGCTGATCCTGTTGTGCTTAAACACAGCAATCATAACGATGTAAGATGCAGGTGTGTTCTTCAAGAGCCATCAGTTTTAAACCTCCATCTTGGCTTGTCTTGCTTCTCAAATGAGAGCTGTAACAGAACAAGACTGTTCTGGCTTGTGCCCCCCTACATCTCTTGTCGTGGAAAATAGAAGCCTGCCTTGCTCAGATCTACCTGTGGTTTTGCTTCAAATGAGGCCCTTCAGTAGTTCCAGCTGGCCCTGATGAAAGAGAATTAAAAGAATCAGAAGGAAGAAAAAAGCTTGCTTTTAAAGCCCTTGTCTCCTCCCAGTGTCATGCTGTGTTCCGAGAACCAGCAAAATACGCATTAGAGAGGTATCAGACAAGCCCCCTTCAGTTGGAGTTTTACAGTTCCTGTGAAAGTGCAGTTCAGGACAGCACATTATAGCTGCTCCCTGCAATATATGCTATTATCAGCATGCCGCTGATTTTCCTGGAATAGTTTGCTTGCTCAGCTATCCACACGGGAATTCAGGTGCTCGGATAGGATCCTATGGCACAAGCACTATTAAACAAAAGCCAGGTGTTTATTAGCAGAGCATAAATTATCTGCGTTCCTGCTGGGAGGAGGGAAACTTATGGGAGCGGCTGGTAATAGGCCAGACTTCTTTAAATTACAGCTGAGTCTGCTCTCATTCCCTTCCTACCCTTTCATCCCACCTGGAATCAGCCATTTTCCTCCTGTATTTCCAAAAGACAAGAGGCAGCAGAGACAGCATCACTAACCAGAAGCTTTGCAACCTCACCGTTACTGTACCACAGGTGGAGTTGCAGCCAAGCCCTGCTGTTTCGCAGGGAAAGGGGACTTGCCTTCGACGGAACAATGTCAATTATTGATAAACTCCAGCCGACGTAGGGATCAATGAGACAGTGGGAGAGAGAAGCCCTCACCTTGGCTTCCTCTGGGGATACATCTATACATCTCTCCTAGATGTGCTGTCCTAGAGGCAGACAGACACTGGAACTGGATTTAGCCCAAAGAATATCATGACTGTGACTTGAAAGCACCTCTGCCTGTCTGCCAGTTGGTCCAGACATATCACACACAAAAAACCAACCCCATTGCTTTGACAGAGTCCATGGGTAATTAATTGTCTCTACAATGTCCATGCGGGTCAGGCACATTTCTGCCTGTGGCGGTGTTGTGCAATGGGAGTCAGCACATCTGCTCCAGTGTAGCTCTGCTAGTGAGGGGCTCCATTCCCTCCACCTCTATAACTTGATCCTGGGGTTCTTCCCAACTCCACATGCCTGGAACAACTCAGGGTAGCTGGATGTCTGCCACACAAGCCGGTTCCCCGTTAATCTTCGCTGCCAGAAATCTAATCCTCCCTTTGCTCTGTTTCCCCACCTCTCAGTACATGCAGAAGAAGAATTCCCTGTACGACCAGTTGAAAGATGAGACAGTTTGGCGGATGGAGCACCTCAACAGCTACATTAATGAGAAGTTCAGAAAAACCAATGGCCTCCCCAAAGACTGGGTTTTCACTGTGTTTACTGTAAGTGCAAGCAAGTGTATGGTCTGCCTAATTAGTGTGACAGAAATAGGGAGAAAACCCGTCAGTTCACCGGAGCCCCCAAGGAAACACATACACTGAGAGGTATTGATGGCCCCATGGTAACCATTTATCTGCAGGTGCCAAACACAGAAGTGAAGACGCAAAGAGTTTAGTATTAATAAAACGGGTAAACTGCTGAGAAAGAGAATGTAAACACCAGTTATAAAAATGCAATTATGGTCTTCACGCTCATGACCTAATGCTGTGGTCCTGCATTAAAAAATAAAATACATGTTAGAGAGCTCTCTGGCCTGACAGGTCTTAGCCTGACAAGGGGCTACACTTTCAGTGGTCTCTTTCCTGTCCGATTTGGTCTCGCCCTTCACTTTCCATGTGAAAATCATGTCAGGACCTTAGATCTTCTCTTATCACGGAGGAGAAATAAGAAGACTCAACTGGCTTGATTTCTTACCACCTTCTTGTCTCACTGAAGAAAGAAAGTGAAGAAAATATCTGAGTCCCTGAGACTTCATTTCATCAGCCTGAGTCTAATGATGCATCAGTTCTTTACATGACTTGTGAGGGTGAAAATGAAGAGAGTAGAGGACACAGCTTTTTCGGGTTAATTTTGGAAATGCTGTAGTTTAAAGCCAAACACAAAGAAAATCAAAAAGCTAAAAACGTTGTTAAATATGTGGTTCTGTTTAGAAAAACCGCTCAGAAGCAAATCTAGTTGAATTTGCCAAGCTTCTCAGGAGATCAGAAACTTTTCAGCCAACTTTACGGTATCTCTCTTCATGCAGAAACTCCCCACTGTGCATTTCAACTCCAAATTGAATGAAACTTAGCATCACCTACTGCAAGTTGCTGTAGCTCACCAGCCTTCTTCAAAACACTATGTCCAGCACAGCTGTGAGGGGGTTGTGGGTCATCACTGTCAGAAATGGCCATGTTGAGCTCACATCTGGTACCCCCACAGGAGTAAATGAAAGAACACCACTAAAAATTCTGCAGACAGCTCACTCTGAGTAAGGGCCAAGGGCCAAGATTCCTTCACACACCACCGCAGCAGTCTGGAGAACCAAGTTCAAGAGGGGGTTTCAATCAACTCAAAATGGACAGACATATGGTCTGCAAAACTCAACATCCTTTCAAGTCTAGAGAGGAGCTCTGCTGGAGGCAGGGGAAGGAAAAACGTCCCTAAACCAAGAGGGCCCCTATGACTTACAGAGACTCCTATGCCCCTGGCATTCGCAATGACCAGTCACCACCGTTCCCTGTCTTCTGTTTCAGAAAAGGATGCAGCAGATCATGTTGCAGTGCTTCCTGGCAGCCAAGCACAAACTGGATCACAAACTGGGCTACTTTGATCTCATCGGCTGTGACTTTTTAATTGATGAAAACTTTAAGGTACGAAATGCAACACTGTCAAATAATAAGCATGATATTGGCCAGATGGCTAATGCCAGCAGAATAGCATGGTTGACTCAGGCTCTGGTGCTAGGGATTAAATTGAGCACTGGCCCAGGCTGCCCAGGAGGCTGTGGAGTCTCCTTCTCTGGAGATATTCAAAGCCCACCTGGACGATGTCCTGTGTAACATGCTCTAGGTGAACCTGCTTTAGCAGGGGGGTTGGACTGGGTAAGCTCCCGAGGTCCCTTCCAACCCTTGCCATTCTGGGATTCTGGGATTCAGGCAGTCGGCTACAAAATGCAGGATTCATTTTTTTCTCCAGTTCCATTGCCCAGCATCAAGACATGGCACCTGTATTGCCTGCACATTTACTGCACACAGAAACCCTGGCACTAACAGCTCAGGATGGGAAGAAAAGTACTTACTGCAGCTGAAACTGTTCTGTGCAGAATTTTCACAGGGAAGTGGAGTTCGTAGTGAAAAGTATGGGAATTTTAATGCCCGCTCAGTTTTTTCTTTCTCCAGAAACAAAACACGCCAGATGATCAGCTAGCATAAATTAGTGTGTAAGGCCTCTAAATTCACGGGGTATACTGATTTACACCAGCTGAGTACCCATCAAAGGCAACGAAGAACTCACCCTCACCATACTGACGAATCAGTCCTTATCAGTTCAGGTGTCACCATCGGCATCTCCATGGTCCATAGGCCCACCATTTAGCAATAGGTCAGCCTACTGAGTCTATAAAATCTGCTAGAGTTGCAGCTCAAACTTGTAAAGAGTGAATGAAACACAGACAAGAAAAGCCAGAAGAAAGGGAAAGGGAAATGTTAAATACAGTGATTGAGGTGCTCTCAGTGCAGCACAGTCCTGCAAGACCACCTGGCCTAAACATAACAGAAAGCCATCTGGCAGATTCTGCTATTGCTAAAGCAGAAAGGAACTCAAACATATTCCAGCAAAGGGCAGTGGGAACAGCAAACCCTATAAAAGAATGGAATTAATGTATGCAGCAGTGGGTAAGGCACCTGAACAATAGACTCCTTTGTAGAGGAAGTCAATGGCAAGGGAGAGTAAATGGCAAAGACACAGAAACTGGTGCTTCTCAAATTTCAGTGGGAATTGTCTTTTGCAACGTTGGCATGCAAAACCCTGGCTGTGTAAACTTTAAGTAGAATAGAAGATCCAGTATCACTCTATTGTGGCAATTCCTACTTGGCCAGTTAAAAACTTCAGTGTTTAAAGACCATTAGGTCCCCATATATTTTACATACGGACAGATAATCAAAACCTGTTTCTTGACAAATATTATCTATAAGAACGATGAGGGTTTCTGGACACTTAATGGTGACAGAACCTGGAACTTCCCTTTGAGAGAGAGTAATGTGGAAATTTAGGCATTGGTTTAGCATAGGTTTGTCCATGTTTTCTTGCCCCTGCTGGAGAGCAACAAACCTGCTTTTTTATTGGTGCACTGCTGCATCAGGAGACACCTGTACACTCCCTGGAGAGGCAGTGTACAACAGCTGGACACAGGACTGACAGCTTCAACCCACAGTTAACACTGGTCGGTGCAGCAAACTCCCAGTTTTCCGTGGGCTGACATTACAATTCTTGGTCTGACACCCTGTCCTCTCCACCTGGAATACACACCAGCCTTACTCTCCCTGGCATTCTGTTTCAAGACATGTAGAATCTGCTTTACACTGATTAACATGGTCTTCCATCTTCAGTCCTATAGCTCATCATGCCTTTCCTGCTTCCTTATTTGTCTGAGATAGAAATGCCCCCAAGCATCATTCCTAATAATTCTTGAAGGCCCTGCAGCATCCTGATTCAGTCTTTGGAAGGTGTTTTTCCTGCCTCAGAGTTCTTAGAAACACAGGCTATGAAAGCAGGGCCTGCTGAGAAACCACAGTTTTCTGTAGAGCTCTGCATATATATATATGTAAGCTGAGAAAAGAATGAATGACTTTAAGAGGCGAGGGAGCAAAAGTGACGGATGTGGTTTTGCTGCTGTTGGTTTTTTTTCTACTGTTTTCTGGAGTTTGTGCTGCACTGTAAATGCCTAAGTCACTACACAGCTTAGGACGGTGTTATCTGAATGCTCAAGGAACCTGCTTTCAGAAAGCATTGCATCAGCGGTGCAAAAGGGCTTCTCTCCAGAGGTATGCTGGGAAGACAGATGTGTAAATTTGTTATCAGCCATAAAGGGATTCAGCTATCTATCAGTTGAGAACAGACTGAACAGAGATAAGCCATTTGCCAATTTGCTATAGATGTACATAAATGAAGATAACGCTCAGATCCCTAGTTACAGCAGGGACGGTTCCTTTGATTTCAATGACATTGCTTTTCACTCACCCCGGGAGTATGAGGTACCACCTGGATACTGGAGACTTGGTTGTGCCCACCCCAGGTCACGATGATAAAAAAAAACGATAGAAGCTTGTAAATACTGTGGAAAAACATAACCCCAGCTGCCTTAGCCCGTGGTCTCCACTACTGCTAGGCGGGTCCTTTTCTGGGTCAGCACCATCCAAGCAGCCCTTCCAGAGCTTGGTTTGTGACTGTCCATGTGGCTTCAGCTATGTCCACACAGGACACAGATCAAGTTATTTTATTCCTATTTCTGACCGGTATTCCAGTGCTGCTTAAAGCTCCAGGCAGAAGTCAGGCTCCTTGGACACTGCTGCTACACAAATGCAGAACAAGGCAGCCCTACTGTGGATAACTTTGGGCTTTGAAGCATGTTACAAGCCATCCTCTCTAAGAACAAGTTCTGATGCACAGATGTACATACATTTCCATTCAGTCTTGGCTATCACACCACTTGGAGCCTCTGGGAACGTGGACTGATGCCCTCTCCCTCCCTGAGCCTCCAGCAGGATGTTTTGCTTCCACCTGGCGAGCTCCAGCAAAGACCCACACAATTAAATAAACTAAATGATTTTTTTCTTATTAGAAACAGAAAAAACCCTTTGGCTCAGTCATGCATTTCCTGCACGCCAGTCAGTCTTGCCTCTGCCCATGTTGGCAGGGAAGAGACCCTTGAGACAGGTCTTGGGCTGTGTGTTAGCCACTGTCACACGTGGCAGAGCCTAGTCTCATCATGCAACGCTCCTTTGAAAGGTGCTGAAGTGCTGCTGTATGGTTCTACAGCAGTGAGACTATGATAGTAATCAAACTAGAAAATAAAAAGTATTCAGCAGATGCTAACGCTGCATCTTAGCACTATACAGAGAACAAGAAATGAGACCTCAGATCATGGTGTAATGGAGGATCTGGCTGCAGTTGGCATGTTGTTCAAGAACCTATGGACAAATCCTACTATTTAAAGTTTTTAAGCCTACCTGTGATGTCTTGACAGAGCAAGTTTAAGATGTGACAGAACACGGAGTTGTACTGGCAGGCTGCAGGGAGCAGGAACCTCTTCGTCCCCGAGAAACATCCAGAGCAGCACTTCTGACCCCAGCCACAGGGCACTCATTATTGTCCTCATCACTTGAAAAGCCTAAAGAAAAAGGCCGGCCCATGGTTAGGAAGTCAAGGACAGACATCCTGGGTTTTGGTTTCCTTCCTTTGTCATATGTTCGCGAGGAAATTTTCAGCAAGGCACGTGCATGCCAGATGCAGGGAGAAGCACAGGAATTCCATTATTGATGGAACCTCCATCTGTAACCTCCGTGGAGGTTACAGATATTCACCCAGATATGGTGAATCTTGGCCTCATTCTCTCTGCTCTTCCTGAAATAGAACAAAGGGCATTTCTTAACTCGCCCTGGTTGCTGAGAGGTTAAGAGCATTTAAAAACTGTGAGACATTCAGGTAGTACAGTAATGGGGAGTGTAGAAGATGAACGGCATGATGGATGTCACAGGGAATTTTCTTACTCCTGTTTGAGAGCTTTGTTTGTTTTGAAGGAGAAGAAACCAAAACTTAATCAAGACAATTATGAAGGTTCATTGAGTTTGTCTGTCAGCGCAAAATCTTATAAACTTTTAATGGGAAAAAGAACACTTACTGGGAAGAATGAGTTTGCCAGGAAAAATGTATGTAACTTAGGTGCCCTCTGTTGGCATCTGCAAAGCAGGTTTTTTAAGCAGCTGTTCCAGTTCTCCTCTGGAAAAAAAAAAAAAAAAAAAGACATTTCACTGAACTCTCCAGTCTTTTCATTTGCTTAATAAAGTATTTCAAAGAAGTGAAAATTATTGTTGTATTTTATTCTCAGCAAAATAAAATGCTAAAGTAAAGGCTATCATGTCACCAAAATCTACTAAACGCTTCATTTCACAGGTACCTACAAGCAAATTCATGGCTGCTTCAGAAAAAAAAAATTAAAAAAACCATTTTTAATCAATTAAAAGGGAGTAAAATTCTCCTGGGCTCTTACATGATTAAATATCCTTCCTTACAAAACACTGGATGGTTCCTATGTGTGTTACATACAAGATGCAGCACCATATGGCGGAGGCAGGAACTGAACAGATGAGTTTCTCTCACTGTAGGGAAAAAAAAAATAGTAAACAGAATTACACACAAGTCAATTGTTCGCTTTCACACAGATCTGTAACTGGACCATCACATTCTGCGGCTTGTACCTTCAGACCTTGGCATTTCAAAGGCAAATGGAGAGGAAACTGGTGTAGATATGTAAAATCAGTATCTTACATGGCTTCTACACGAAACTAAAGCTTACCTGGGAAATCAAGGCCATGGGCTCATTGAAAGCTCAGTGCCATGTTTGCTTAAGTTTCCATCCCATGTCCACCTCAAATCAAAACGATTCCTAGATTCCTTATAGCTTTATTTCATGCTATCCAAAAAACTCAACTAGAATTTGTTATGGCAACTGGTATGTTAAGAAACACAGTGCCTTTATAGAGCAAGAGTCGATCTAAGGAGCATCAGATGGAGGCACAAAATAGTGTTGTTCTCGAGTATGTAAAGGTATGCAAAAAGGGATTTTGTTTAACTCATCCAGTCCTTATGCAAATTCTGTCCTGCCTGCACTCCGTGTTACGGGATTTTATTGGGATTTATTAGTACTCTTACCTCTCAAGGTGCTCACTAAGCCAGTAAAAGGGCATTGCTCTGACGCTAAGGAGACCCAGCCTAATTTCCTGACTGGCACTCATCTTTTCTAGGTCTGGCTTCTGGAGATGAATGCAAACCCAGCACTGCATACGAATTGCAAAGTCCTGAGAGACATCATCCCAACCGTAGTCTACGAGAGTCTTGGTAAGTGAACAAGTCACAGGGTGGCCAGCTCAGAAAATCATTTCACTCCATTGCTTGTCAGGGGAAAGACTCCTGTTCATGCCAGTTGTAGGCCCAAACCAGTCTTTGAATAAAGATATCTCATGCTGCTGAGTTTATCAGAAGGCGCTTAAAATTCTAATCCATGCAGGCCTAGAAAAGCTGTGGTCTTTTTAGCCATGCACCCATTAGAAATGGGGTTAATTCTTTTTTACGAATGGTTTCTTACGTATTTATGTACGAAAGGCTAAATCTAAATATATATATATAATATATAACAAATAAATAAATTTAAATAAATACATGACCCTATAAACTGCACCTGCACATTTTTCTCAGGCCCGTTGTTCTGAATTGTTTGTGCTGTCTGTTTGTACCTCACAAATATAGCTGACAACTGCTACACGAACTATACAAAGACTGAAAAAAATCCTTACGTAGTCTGATATAGATCAACTAGAACCGCTCCTGCCTGGAGGAGCAAAACCTCCTTCCCCCCTTTCCGTGATCTCACGGTGCATGTAAGGAGAAGCAATAAGGGGAGAGTCTATGCCTGCATGAAGGGTATTAGCAATAGCCTGCTTACGCTCACTTTCATAGATACGGTTACCTTCCTGTGCATATATACGTCTATTTTGGGGTGCATTCATATCCTGTATCGCATTGTAAGGAGTTTGACAACATTTTTCCTACCAATCTCCTGAAATATTTCCAGTGGAGCTGAAGCTGGCTGAAGTGAGCGCAAGAAAAGTGTGGGGGCTTTGGTTTGGTTTTTTTTGGTTTTTTTTTTTTTTTTTTTAAATTTTTTTAATGGAAACTGTCACAAG